>NC_061119.1:117359668-117370705 GCF_002878395.1 Capsicum annuum
GTTTCAGGATGTCAAATTACTAACCCTTATCTTGACCTCAGTTAACTATTACCTTTTGAGTCTCTAGTTATTAGAAAATCTAGCAATTTTTGGTAGATAAAACATATAAGCGTGGATCGACAGTTAAACTCCAAATGACTATTGTCTTTATCTTTTTCTAGTCACTACTCCTCTTTTGGAGTAAGCAGCAATATCTAGGCGGGATCACAATGTGTTCATCCATTAAGAAAACTATTATAATAAAGATTGAGCAATGCATGCATGGGTATCATTTTCGAACAACAACAACACTTCCTCTCTCTCATATCTCTATAACTATACTCATAGTAGTTCTGACCTTGATTCTTTTGCCTTGAGTTCTAAGTGTCTTAATTAGACCCTTGGCCCTTGACATGAAAACCCATTATTTCTCTATCTAAGTACTTTTGTTCTTTGATAGAATTGGAATCTTCATATCTAGAATCCTTAAATTAAAAACCTACCACATTCACTTTTTCTGCTCTTATAGCTGTGAATTGCTTAGTAAGCAACACAATATCAGTCCTCAATTATGCTACCTCTTGAGCCACTATCTCATCCAATGTGCATGGCTCACTGGAAGCACCAACAGCATAAATACCAACCATCCTATCCTCATTCTAAGTATACCACCCTCAGTTGGTCTCAGTAATCTGGTCTAAGATTTTTAAAGCCAAGTCCCATCGAAGGATCATAAAAGCTTCACCTATAATAGTATCAGCCATATCCTTGGTATTTGTATTCAAGGCTCTATAAAATATGTCAAGCAAGTTCCTCCCCGTGATTCTGTGATTTGGAATATTTATTAATTTTTTCTTGAACCTCAACCATGTCTCATATAGTGACTCTGAATATAACTATCCAAAATTATAGATCTCATCTTTCAACTGTAATATTCAAGATAGAGGGAAAAATTGGTCCAAGTACTGTGTCCTCAACTCGTTCTAAGTGGTGATAAACCCTTGATGCAGCTCTCCTAACTACAAAGTTACTTTCCTTTAAGATAGAATAGGAATAACCGAGTCATATAGCTTTCTAATTCAACCTAGGCATATTTTACAAAGTGCAAATCCTAACAAAGTTCATAAGGTGCATGTTTGCATCATCAGTAGGCAAACCAACAAATACTCCCTTTAAATTGAGCAATTAGTTCATCATAATGGCAAATTTTTTCCTTAGGGAAACTCTGGTGGGATGATAACACTTGTCTCAGTTGGTTAAACATACCTCAAACTTCCTCTAAATCATCATAAATTAGCAAGTACTAATAAGCGGGTTGTTGATATCTATTTCTTCTAAGTCTATTTTTATTAAGTGTTGCTTAATGATCTTTTTCTTCCTATTTATACCTCTTCTCAACACATTGATTAAGTGCTAACCTATCATTTTCTTTTATCACTAACCAACAGTAGATTGCTCGGCGGTTTCTTAAATACCAAGTGGAGATGGATGATTAGATGTGGCTGGGTCATCATGAACCCCTTCGTGCTAGGCATTGTGATCATACTTTTTTACTCTCTCTATCTTATGATTTTGTTATAAGGTCTATTCAAGCTCAAGATCAAATAAAATTAGGGGATTGTATTGACTTTGAGTACAGAGCATACATCGATATATGCCCTTGAAGTAGTAGAAAATAAAAAATCAAGAAAATAAAACCATCAACTTCAACGACCTCAATCAATCAATACATAACCATATTCCCAATAAAAACAATTTTATTTCGCCCAAGTTATACCTCTAAGAAAGTATAAAGCAATCTCTTGTAAAATATAGCACCCAACCAAGTTGGGGTCGATCCCACAAGGAATAGGTTGGAAATTTATCACAAGCTTGCATATAAAATTGGAAATTGCAGAAAGTAAAAGGCTTTTTTATAAAATTAACTAGGTAATTAGGGTTGTTATCAATATGAGACAATCACTACGATTGTGTTCCCCTGACTTCGTAACTCCACAGACTATTTGTTCTTGTCAAACTATCTCAGTGTCTTTCATGTAAAATCTAACAAGTTATGTATCACCTAACCCTCTCTCAACCTTGGTTTTGGTTATTTTTATTCATATTCTCTTGGTCTTAGAGTGTCACATTACTAATGTTTGTTTTATAATCTCAGATTAACTATCTCATATTGGTCTTAAGTTAATTATATAAAGGTTGATAGCTTCAAATTACTATTGTGATTTCCTTTTCCTAATCCCTACCTCTCTCTCTAGAAAGTATCAAATATAGGCGAGTTTCTAAAATTTGCAACCATCAAGAAAGTAATCAAAATAAAATAAATCCTAATACCTGCAAGAACACCAATTAAAAATAATTTCACACTAAGCTGCTTTGTTAATACATTAGGGTTTCAACAACCCTAGTTATGGGGTTTAGCTGCTCATGATTGTAAGAACAAACATAGATTCCGCAGATGAAAGATAATGATGAACTTACAAAGAATAAGAATGAAAACCCAAAATGTCTAATTAATTATAAACCCTAAAAAACCAATAACAATAATTCCAAGATCAATAATGTAACTTAGAACTGAAAGTAATGTCAAAAGTGTTTAAACTGAGTAACTGGTAATAAAGCATCCAAAGGGAATTTTTAGATACATCTGAAAGCCTATCCTAATCACTGTAGGAAACTTGAGTCGACATCAACCCATAAGGCAACCTAGGGAGGCTGGTTGTATCTATAGGGCATAAGGAGGCTCGTGGAAAACAGAGAAATCTTTCTTCTACAAAACTTATACCAATGAGGCAACGTATAGGTTGTAGGTTGTACCTACACCTCATAGGTAGGATTATGAGAATCAAAAATTGATCAACCATCTTTAGAACTTTAGAATATCAACCAAGGTGGCCACCTACGGCTCATAGGTACTACCCATAAGTCGTAGGTTAACTCATGAGTAGCCTTCTCAACAACACTTCATTTGTTTTTCTTGTTCTTTGATCCGAACTCTATTTTCATATTTAATCAACACAAAATAACATCACATCTTACAAGAGTACCTAAGTACATTCAAAATTTCCTTATTTTAAGCCTCAAAAGTGCCATGAAATTATGGCACATCTGCCAACCAGTCACTTAAGAGACCAGTCTCGATAGCTGGAGCCGCTAAAGCAGAGCCTAGTCTGCTAAAGAAGGTACTTCTTAAGAGGATCTTTACTACTTTGGCGGTAGAGGCAGGCTTAGTGGGTACTGCTTAAATGGTACTTGGCCGCTTTAGTGGTGACCACTTAGGTCGTCAAGTGGCTGCTTAAGTGGCACCTGGGAGGCTATTAAATGCCTTATTTTCCTAATTTTCACACTATTTTCTCACAAGTCTCAAGAGTTAAAACCGAGAGTGTGGGAAAGTGGGGAAATAACTATTAGGAGATTGTAGGGTGATTATGAGCTAGAATTTATCATTTCCTCATCAAAATCTTGGTAAGTTTCTATTAAATTCACGGTTATTTCCCCAATTTATTTCCAAAATCCCTAGATTTTTTTGGGTTGATTCTAGTACCATTTGATCTCAAAGTTTATCCATTCTTGAGGATAACTATTCCTTAAGCATAGATAACCGTATTAATGGTTTCAAAAATGTGATTCTGTAAGAGGTACCCACATGGGATTTTTACTTGATTTGGGAACCAAAGTTTAAAAAGCAATATGAGTATTGTTGTTTCTATATTGATGAGTGGATTATCAATTTGATAACATGGCATCATGCGAAAACTTCTCAAAAGGGGAAATTGTTGATTTAGCGATAGACTAGGTTTACCTTTCTCTTAGATTAAAATTAATTACAGTATGAATGTGATATAATGCTAGTTTTGGGATGGGATTTAGGTCTTGGAGGTATATTTAGCATGAATTGGATCTTTTAGCCGATTAAGGAATTGAAATTAAGAATAATTGACTTAATTACTCATTCTTTAGGTAGATTTACTATCATAGGACTAAATTGTGGCTTATTTAATATATAGTAGTGCAATTAAATACCTTATCCTAGTTCAAGGTAGAATTTACCTTAGAATAAATTTTGGAGATAAAAGTGGGCCGCTCCTGCCTACCTTAGGCAAAGATTGCTATTAATTCATTATTGGACATATAGACCTTACACATTATTTTAATTACATTATTGGGCCCAGGGAGGTTTAGATGCATGATACTTTATTATAGATTGATATTTCGGAGATGATATTAATTCTAATTCATATTCGATGATTTATGATATTGAGACTAGTTTGATTTTGGCATTATTCATGATATGTGTTCCAATTCAAGTCCGAAAAATAATGATATGAGTTTTGATTCAAGTTCGATACTATGGTATTGATTATAACAGTTATGGAATTGGTTCTTCTCTGATGTTTCATGGTATGGACGATTTCACAGTTATGATTTTGAGATATGGTTAATTAGCATAATTACAGGCATTACTTTTTTTTTTGTTGCACCCTCTAGGATTACAGGATCCCGTGTTGAGTTATTTAAATTATTGCACCTTCTAGCTTGTGAGGGTCTATGCTAAGTTATTTACTTTATCGTGCGTTTTGGTTTATAGGGGCCAGTTATGTAGTGATAGTCGTATTTTCTTTAATTTTATTATTTCAGTTATTTTTTTATAATATTTGGAGAATTATTTTAGGTTTGCCTTCTTACATTGACTTAGATTATTTATCTGGCATTTTATTAAATTTATATTATGATTTACCTTAGTCGGACCATGATGCTTACTAAGTACCCATGACTTTGGTACTCATACTACACTTTTGTACTATTTTGATGTATATTTGAGTACTAGTTGCTGCCATTGATGCTGAGATTTATGCTGGTCAAAATTCAAAGATAGGGTGAGCTCTTAGAGCTAGAGTTGACCTTTTCCACTTCTTTTGTTTTTTCTAGTCTTTCCATTTTCAAGACTATTGTATATTGACTTGATAGTGCTTGTATTCTTTTGGATTAGAGGCTCTTGTACTGACATTACTAGGTTTTTGGATTTTGATATTTCTCTTTATTTCTCTTCGATTATATGATTATGTTATAATTTGTGGTTTTTAATTCCTTTGCTTTCACCTTTCCACCATTTATGCCACTTTCACCAATTAGCCTATTATTTATGGTTCTAGGCTACAATTTGGCTTACCTACTAGTGAGGTAAAAGTGGCGTCAGCGTGATTCAAAAATCAGGTCGTGACATACTACTAATAGTCTATCAAAGAAAATGAAAGGAAAAACAAAATACATATAATAATGGGTTTAATATATATAAGACAACCTCAAGACCATTTAAAGTTAATACAAGAGCTTCTAATATAATAAGAGCACAAAGTCAAATACTAAATAAATACATATGTACAATCTATCTCTGAATATAATGAAAAGATCAGTCTGATCAATAAGAGGGAGAGTAGTAATACTTCAAACACCTGGATCTCACCTCAAATCTCTAATCCATAACTACTCTGCACGATGCACATGACAATGATGAAAACTCATATTCTGATCTGCTGGCTGCAAAAGTGTACTATGAGTACCAAACACTTGGTACTCAATAGGCAACTTCCGACTAAGCTCCAAAGATAATGTGAATGTAAGTAACATACAAGTAGGAATATAGACTATAGGCAACTATTCAAGAAGCTAACAAGGCAATAAGGTTAAACTATCCTATCCTAGCCATATTTAGTAACTAAAGTACTATACCATATATCACTGAGCAATATACAAATAAGATTAGAAGAAGGATATATAGTAGTATACAAGGCTAAGGAATACATAAACAAAATGAAAAAACAAGGGAAAAGAGCGATATACTATAATATCATATCTAGATACATATATACATTTAGGTATACAAGACTAAATCAAAGGTACAACCTAAGGTAGTCAACCTAACCTCTCCATGAAATCCTAACCAACTAATAAAGCTAATGCTAGCAAGATCAAGGTCTATAATCGAAGTGTTTAACCAAGATACATTGTTTATAATACAATTTAACCTAAAAGGAAAAGGGATCAGAGGCATACCTCCAACCTAAGTATCAGTCTATAATAAGCCTGTCATGAACCAACCATAACAACAATAATAAGGTAATCAGCTAAGGTGAGTCTGAGTACGACTTTCCACCCATAGTCAGATAGGCAAGAAGAAAGAACTATTCAGACATTAAAAGATATGCTTCGAGCTTGTGTGATTGATTAAGGTGGCAGTTGGGTGAAGCATCTTTCTTTGGCAGAGTTTGCTTACAACAATAGCTATCATAAGAGTGTATTGGTATGGCTTCTTTTGAGGCTTTATATGGTAGGAGGTGTAGATCTCCTATTGGTTGGTTTGAGCTTGGTCAGGCTGATTTATTTGGTTTGGATTTAGTTCATCAAGCTATAGAAAAGGTAAAGGTTATTTGGGATGGGCTCAAGGCTTCCCAGAGTTGTCAAAATTCATATGTGGATGTTAGGCGTAGAGATTTAGTGTTTACAATTGGGGATAAGGTTTTACTTAAGGTGTCTCCTATGAAGGGAGTGGTACAGTTTGGAAAAAGGGGAAAGCTCAGTCCCGGTACATTGGTCCTTATGAGATTTTATGAAGAGCGGGAAATATTACGTATGAATTAGAGTTGCCATCTAGTTTGAGTTTGGTTCATCCAGTATTTTATGCTTTTATGTTGAGAAAGTGTGTTGGTGATTCGTCTTCTATTGTGCCTTTGGAAGGGTTGGATATCTCGGATTCTCAATCTTATGAAGAGGTCCCGATTGAGATATTGGATAGATAGGTTCGTCGGTTGCGACCCAAGGATGTGTCTTTGGTTAAGATACTATGGTAGAACTACAAGGTGGAAGAGGTCACGTGGGAAGCGTAAGAGGACATGAATTCCTAGTACCCCTCTTATTTTCTACTTCTGATATTCGTGCAGAAGGTACGTGTTCTTGAACACATCCTTATTTTTTGAGTTTGTTAAAGGAAAGATTAACATCTTTGCCTCTTTGTTTTCAAACTTTGTTAAAGGGATGTTTGATAATGAAATGACTCTATGTGTGGTTACCCCTACCTTATCCGTCATTTGGGGATGAATGTTCCTAGTGGGGGAGATTGAAGCATCCCAGGTTTAGACCCTTAGAAAAATTCTAGGATTCTCGTTCTTCGGACCCATTACGACTTATGGTATGAGCCGTAAGCTGGGGTACGAGTTGTGAAGACCTATCATAAGCTTCCCAGTGTTAGTTGGTGGGATGGTCTAGGACATGGAAAGGGATATGACTTGAGATATGAGTCGTAAGGCATAGGTACGAGTCGTATAGGTGACTTGTAAACTGGTAGTGTTTGATCCTCCTGGCGTTACATTCTACTAGGGATACGGATCATGGGTACAGATCGTATGCTGAGGTTACGACTTGGTTGGATGAGTCGTATACTGGACAGTGTCTGATCCATGGTTGAGGATTAGTTATGATTGGGCGGGTATCAATCGTAAGCTAGGTTACGACATGTAAGGAGGTCAGTCTAACCCTATGTTGGGTTTCTATGTGATTTAAGTGGGAATATTCTGGACATTTTCCTACTTACCGAAATAAGGACCCACGACTTCTAATACATTTAGAAGGTTATTTACCCTATTATTATATTCTTAAACACTTAGAATCTCTTCCAAAACATATCATAATTCTCTTAAGAGCTTTTAGGTCAAAGAGCTAGGGTTTCAACTAAGGGATTACTTTGGGGCTTGTCTTGGTGAATTCTTTCCATCAATCTTCTTGGTTTAAGGCATTCTCTTCCCTGCTTGTAATTTCAATTAAAGACATGGTTATATGGTTGATTTCATGGTTTTTACTTTTGCATGGTTTTGGTTTTCAATTATTGATTTGGGGGTTTTGATGTTAAAGGCTTGGTTATGGTTTTAATTATGCTTTCTATGCATTAATGGTGGTTTTGGATAGTAAAATTCCATGGTAATGGTTTAATGGTACTAGAATTTGGTTTTGGCTGTACTACGCCCCCATGGTGTTTGATTAAATGCTTATAAAGATATGTTTATTGCATTGACTTATGTTAATGGAACTCTTGCTTGTTTTCATCTTATATATGAAACCTTAAATGTTTTTCAATGGTTTACAAAGGTTACTGGCTAATTGGTTATACTTGTGGAGAACATGGTAGTCTCCCAAAAGGTTAATATGGTAAACAGAAAGGGCATCGAAAGTCCCCTTAATCTAAACGGTTTAGTTATAGATAATGCATACAAGTATGGTGGTAAGATGATACCATTGGTTTATCAAATAACCTTGGTTAATAAATGGATAATTGGATTGTTTGGACTTGGTTTTGATTTGGCATTAATAGCGGGAAGTGTAAGCTAAGTCATGAAAGGTGAAGATCCCGAGGGGCTCAAAACCGAAAACTCATATTTACCTATATGAGGGGTCATTAATTGCCACGTGCAAGTGTCACATTTATATTGGATGGATGTACTAGTCATCCCACTATTATTTCCTAGTCGTGCGGCTAAATGCACCAGGACCATTTTAGCAATGGGAGCTGAACTCATATGGCCCGTGGGTGGTAGGACAGCTAAGCTACATGAACCAGGTTAAGGTTTTAACTGGCATGCTAAACCCAGTCCCTTATCCCAACACTTATATATAATGTATGGTTGTTTGAATCGGATGGTTTTCACTTATTTTGATAAACCGTATTACTTTATCGTTATCTCGAGATTCATTCTAGTGTACACCTATTAACCGGTCTACTGGCAAATGTATACCCATGCTATGCAGGAACCGAAAGTTTGACTCCTTCTTTATAGTACTTGATTTGGGTACAGCTTATTGGATTGAAGTGGTGAGCTTTCATCCTTTCGGAAGGCATTATTTCATGTTGGACATTCTTAGAATTTTTGTTTTCTTTTTGGATATTGGTTTTTACCAAGGTTGGGGGCATGTCCTAACCGAATATTTGTATTTTTTTATAGAGGCTTTATGGTACTTCTGGGGGTTAGAATAGGCCAGATCGGTATGGGTGTTGACCTTGGCATCGAGATGGATGTTGGGGATTACACCCTTGGACAATATTGTTGGTTGTTCCATCGTATTACATTTTAGGTTTTGACTTTTATAATATGTTTTGATATTCTCTTTGGTTTGGTGTAGTATGGATGGTTGGTTTGGTATGGACAGACTTGGGCGGGTCGGTCATGGTTGTGACCCTATCCCAAAGTCTTCATGAGAGCATTGTACAATCTTGTTATATGCTCAAAATTCAGCTCATCTAAGGCTATCTAAGGTGGTTAGGTTAGGTTAAGAGGGTGCTCCCCGGTCCTAGGAGGACTTGGGATGCCCATTACGACAAGCCCCGGTCTGGGATGCGTCAAGAAGCTACTAATATTTGACATACCCTAATCTAAGCTAATTGGGGTCTAACCTGTAACCCAAGCTAGAAGTATGTTCATGTAACGCCCCAAATCTAGTACCCAAAATATTACACGGTGTTCATGACCCCGAAGGATCACAAGCTAACTCATGATTGATATCTGTAACTGAGCACTAATAATATACTTGTAAGGCCATAAGGTTCAAAACTGAACTAATACTAAATATAAAACAATATCTGTAATGGGGTATAACAATACCCAAAACTGAAATAAAATGTCTGAAACATGTTGTAGTCTGAAAGCCTCTAAACTATCTAAAAAATGTGGAGTTGATGGGACATGTCCCCAACTAACTCTTAACTACTGAAATAATAAAGTAATAAAATAATCATGTTATCCTCGAATGATGAGGACTCACTGTAAGTCTGGCTGCTGAACGTCTGGTCTCCTAAGAATGCTCGGGAGCTCGTGCTTCTAAAACTATGGTATAAAATACCATAGCACAAATACGTCAGTACGTTGAATGTACTGGTATGCAAGTGAGGTAGGTTGAATGCCATAGTTCATATTCATGAACAATACTAACTGACTGAATAACATGAATGTGAGAATACATGCATGAATAAGAGACTGTAACTGAATTTGTGATAACACTAACTCATGAATTCTGATAACGTGGATTTACTGATATCTGAGTGCTAATACTAGGATACTGAATAATTGAGTCTATAGAGTACTGAGGAACCAATGTTATATTATTAATAAAGGAAAGACTATTTTTTACAGTTCTTATTATAAAGAGCTGGTCTGATTGACTGTATCTGGCAGTCCTGAAACTGAATACTAATAACATGGGTTTCATATAATTAATATACTATTAACTGAGTTCGTGATAACATGATTACTGAGTCTAAGTACTGATAACATGAGATATTGATAATTGTATAGCTGAAATAACTGATACTGAGCGACTATATCTGACAGTCTAGGTTCTGATGAAACTAGCTGAGTTCCATACTATTTCGAGTTGACTGTATCTGACAGTCCTAAAATCTGAAGAACTATATGAGTTTTATTACTGAGACTGAATGACTGTATCTGATAGTCCTGATTCTTTAACTGAAACTGTGGGAAGTAGTCATCTAACCGACATGCCCCTAATAAGCTATTATAGTTGTGTTGGGGTCCAATCTGTAACCCCAATTGGAAGAGTGTCAATACCGCGCCACTAGTAAAGGCAAGCTGTGAGCGACCCTCATCTGAAAGTGTCCCCAAAAGAGAATGGTGGAACCCTCATCTGACAGTGTTTATCGACCTCATCAACCCTCATCTGACAGTGTTAATATCTCAACCTATGTTGGCTACATAGTTCTGGAATGCAAGGATTGCTTCTAAGAATCACACCCTCATCTGAAAGTGTGTGTTCCCATCCTTGGGTTCACTCGGTGCTAATTCATACTCCCATCTGAATAGAAATAGAACATGATTAACTGAACTGGACTAAACTAAATTCATAGAGTTTCGTTGACTGACGGAATACTACTAATCATGGCCTTTCTGAGAGTATCGTGAAAACATGAAACTGGCTCTAGGCACATAGCTAAATTGTCAGGTACAAGTACCCCTAGGACTCGATACAATGAAACTGACAGAACATGACACTTCTTGAACA
>NC_061119.1:117373705-117497568 GCF_002878395.1 Capsicum annuum
TGTTCAAGAAGTGTCATGTTCTGTCAGTTTCATTGTATCGAGTCCTATGGGTACTTGTACCCGACAATTTAGCTATGTGCCTAGAGCCAGTTTCATGTTTTCACGATACTCTCAGCAACGCCATGATTAGTAGTATTCCGTCAGTCAAGAAACTCTATGAATTTAGTTTAGTCTAGTTCAGTTAATCATGTTCTATTTCTATTCAGATGGGAGTATGAATTAACACCGAGTGAACCCAAGGATGGGAACACACACTTTCAGATGAGGGTGTGATTCTTAGAAGCAATCCTTGCATTCCAGAACTATGTAGCCAACATAGGTTAAGATATTAACACTGTCAGATGAGGGTTGATGAGGTCGATAAACACTGTCAGATGAGGGTTCCACTGTTCTCTTTTGGGGACACTTTCAGATGAGGGTCACTCACAGCTTGCCTTTACTAGTGGCGTGGTATTGACACTCTTCCAATTGGGGTTACAGATTGGACCCCAACACAACTATAATAGCTTATTAGGGGCATGTCGGTTAGATGACTACTTCCCACAGTTTTAGTTACAGAATCAGGACTATCAGATACAGTCATTCAGTCTCAGTAATAAAACTCATATAGTTCTTCAGATTTTAGGACTGTCAGATACAGTCAACTCAAAATAGTATGGAACTCAGCTAGTTTCATCAGAACCTAGACTATCAGATATAGTCGCTCAGTATCAGTTATTTCAGCTATACAATTATCAATATCTTATGTTATCAGTACTTAGACTCAGTAATCATGTTATCACGAACTCAGTTAATAGTATATAATTTATATGAAACCCATGTTATCAGTATTCAGTTTCAGGACTGCCAGATACAGTCAATCAGACCAGCTCTTCATAATCAGAACTGTAAAAAATAGTTTTTCCTTTATTAATAATATAACATTAGTTCCTCAGTACTCTATAGACTCAATTATTCAGTATCCTAGTATTAGCACTCAGATATCAGTAAATCCACGTTATCAGAATTCATGAGTCAGTGTTATCACAAATTTAGTTACAGTCTCTTATTCATGTATGTATTCTCACATTCATGTTATTCAGTCAGTTAGTATTGTTTATGAATATGAACTATTGCATTCAGCCTACCTTACTTGCATACTAGTACATTCAACGTACTGACGTATTTGTGCTATGGTATTTTATACCATAGGATTAGAAGCACGAGCTCCCGAGCATTCTTAGGAGACCAGACGTTCAGCAGCCAGACTTACAGTGAGTCCTCATCATTCGAGGATAACATGATTATTTTATTACTTTATTATTTCAGTAGTTAAGAGTTAGTTGGGGACATGTCCAATCAACTCCACAGTTTTTAGATAGTTTAGCGGCTTTCAGACTACAACATGTTTCAGACATTTTATTTTAGCTTTGGGTATTGTTATACCCCATTACAGATATTGTTTTATATTCAGTATTAGTTCAGTTTTGAACCTTATGGCCTTACAAGTATATTATTAGTGCTCAGTTTCAGATATTAATCATGAGTTAGCGTGTGGTCCTTCGGGGTCATGAGCACCGTGTAATATTTTGGGTACTAGATTTGGGGCGTTACATGAACATACTTCTAGCTTGGGTTACAGGTTAGACCCCGATTACCTTAGATTAGGGTATGCCAAATATTAGTAGCTTCCTGACGCATCCCAGACCGGGGCTTGTCATAATGGGCATCCCAAGTCCTCCTAGGACCGGGGAGCACCCTCTTAACCTAACCTAACCACCTTAGATAGCCTTAGATGAGCTGAATTTTGAGCATATAACAAGATTGCACAATGCTCTCATGAAGACTTTGGGATAGGGTCACAACCATGACCGACCCGCCCAAGTTTGTCCATACCAAACCAACCATCCATACTACACCAAACCAAAGAGAATATCAAAACATATTATAAAAGTCAAAACCCAAAATGTAATACGATGGAACAACCAACAATATTGTCCAAGGGTGTAATCCCCAACATCCATCTCGATGCCAAGGTTAACACCCATACCGATCTGGCCTATTCTAACCCCTAGAAGTAACATAAACCCTCTATAAAAAAATACAAATATTCGGTTAGGACATGCCCCCAACCTTGGCAAAAACCAATATCCAAAAAGAAAACAAAAATTCTAAGAATGTCCAACATGAAATAATGCCTTCCGAAAGGATGAAAGCTCACCACTTCAATCCAATAAGCTGTACCCAAATCAAGTACTATAAAGGAGGAGTCAAACTTTCGGTTCCTGCATAGCATGGGTATATATTTGCCAGTAGACCGGTTAATGGGTGTACACTAGAATGAATCTCGAGATAACGATAAAGTAATACGGTTTATCAAAATAAGTGAAAACCATCCGATTCAAACAACCATACATTATATATAAGTGTTGGGATAAGGGACTTGGTTTAGCATGCCAGTTAAAACCTTAACCTGGTTCATGTAGCTTAGCTGTCCTACCACCCACGGGCCATATGGGTTCAGCTCCCATTGCTAAAATGGTCCTGGTGCATTTAGCCGCACGACTAGGAAATAATAGTGGGATGACTAGTACATCCATCCAATATAAACGTGACACTCGCACGTGGCAATTAATGACCCCTCATATAGGTAAATATGAGTTTTCGGTTTTGAGCCCCCCGAGATCTTCACCTTTCATGACTTAGCTTACACTTCCCGCTATTAATGCCAAATCAAAACCAAGTCCAAACAATCAAATTATCCATTTATTAACCAAGGTTATTTGATAAACCAATGGTATCATCTTACCACCATACTTGCATGTATTATCTATAACTAAACCGTTTAGATTAAGGGGACTCTCGGTGCCCTTTCTGTTTACCATATTAACCTTTTGGGAGACTACCATGTTCTCCACAAGTATAACCAAATAGCCAGTAACCTTTGTAAACCATTGAAAAACATTTAAGGTTTCATATATAAGCTGAAAACAAGCAAGAGTTCCATTAACATAAGTCAATGCAATAAACATATCTTTATAAGCATTTAATCAAACACCATGGGGGCATAGTACAACCAAAACCAAATTCCATTACCATTAAACCATTACCATGGAATTTCACTATCCAAAACCACCATTAATGCATAGAAAGCATAATTAAAACCATAACCAAGCCTTTAACATCAAAACCCCCAAATCAATAATTGAAAACCAAAACAATGCAAAAGTAAAAACCATGAAATCAACCATATAACCATGTCTTTAATTGAAATTACAAGTAGGGAAGAGAATTCCTTAAACCAAGAAGATTGATGGAAAGAATTCACCAAGACAAGCCCCAAAGTAATCCCTTAGTTGAAACCCTAGCTCTTTGACCTAAAAGCTCTTAAGAGAATTATGATATGTTTTGGAAGAGATTCTAAGTGTTTAAGAATATAATAGGGTAAATAACCTTCTAAATGTATTAGAAGTCGCGGGTCCTTATTTTGGTAAGTAGGAAAATGTCCAGAATACTCCCACTTAAATCACATAGAAACCCAACATAGGGTTAGACTGACCTCCTTACATGTCGTAACCTAGCTTACGATTGATACTCGCCCAATCATAACTAATCCTCAACCATGGATCAGACACTGTCCAGTATACGACTCATCCAACCAAGTCGTAACCTCAGCATACGATCTGTACCCATGATCCGTATCCCTGGTAGAATGTAACGCCAGGAGGATCAAACACTACCAGTTTATAAGTCACCTATATGACTCGTACCGATGCCTTACGACTCATATCTCAAGTCATATCCCTTTCTATGTCCTAGACCATCCCACCAACTAACACTGGTAAGCTTATGATAGGTCTTCACAACTCGTACCCCAGCTTACGGCTCATACCATAAGTCGTAATGGGTCCGAAGAACGAGAATCCTAGAATTTTTCTAAGGGTCCAAACCTGGGATGCTTCAATCTCCCCCACTAGGAACATTCATCCCCAAATGACGGATAAGGTAGGTGTAACCACACATAGAGTCATTTGATTATCAAACATCCCTTTAACAAAGTTTGAAAACAAAGAGGCAAAGAGATTAATCTTTCCTTTAACAAACTCAAAAAATAAGGATGTGTTCAAGAACACGTACCTTCTGCACGAATATCAGAAGTAAAAAATAAGAGGGGATACTAGGAATTCATGTCCTCTTTCGCTTCCCACGTGACCTCTTCCACCTTGTAGTTCCACCATAGTATCTTAACCAAAGACACATCCTTGGGTCGCAACCGACGAACCTATCTATCCAATATCTCAATCGGGACCTCTTCATAAGATTGAGAATTCGAGATATCCAACCCTTCCAAAGGTACAATAGAAGACGAATCACCAACGCACTTTCTCAACATAAAAGCATGAAATACTGGATGAACCAAACTCAAACTAGATGGCAACTCTAATTCATACGCAATATTTCCCGCTCTTCGTAAAATCTCATAAGGACTAATGTACCGGGACTGAGCTTTCCCCTTTTTCCAAACTGTACCACTCCCTTCATAGGAGACACCTTAAGTAAAACCTTATCCCCAACTGTAAACACTAAATCTCTACGCCTAACATCCACATATGAATTTTGACAACTCTGGGAAGCCTTGAGCCCATCCCAAATAACCTTTACCTTTTCTATAGCTTGATGAACTAAATCCAAACCAAATAAATTAGCCTGACCAAGATCAAACCAACCAATAGGAGATCTACACCTCCTACCATATAAAGCCTCAAAAGAAGCCATACCAATACACTCTTATGATAGCTATTGTTGTAAGCAAACTCTGCCAAAGAAAGATGCTCCACCCAACTGCCACCTTAATCAATCACACAAGCTCGAAGCATATCTTTTAATGTCTAAATAGTTCTTTCTTCTTGCCTATCTGACTACGGGTGGAAAGTCGTACTCAGACTCACCTTAGTCCCAACCCATTCTAGAAAGATCGACAGTAGTGGGACATAAACTGCATACCATAATAAAAAATAATTGAAACAGGCACCCATGCAGTTTCATAATCTCTTGAAGATAAAGCTTGACAAAATCCTCCACCAAAAAGCTAGTTCACACAGGTAAAAAATGCATGGACTTTGTCATCCTATCTAGAATAACCCAAATTGAATCAAATTGGTTTTGAGATCGAGGAACACAGATAACAAAATCTATATTGATCTTTTTCCTCATGTGCTCAACTTTAACTTATTGACATACCAAGCACTTGGACACAAAATTAACCATGTCCCACTTGATGCCACTCCACCAGTAGATCTCTTTGAGATCACTTAGCCAAGATCCTTTGTCACAAATTGTCTACATTAGGAACACACAACCTTCCTTTGTACCACAAAGTACTATCACCGCTAATCTTAAAATCTGCCACCTTTTGCTCACCAACACTACCCTTGATTTTCATCAAGACAAAATCCGACACTTGCTTCTTCTTAATCTCTGCACCAAAAGATAATCTAACCACTTATTGCACCATTACACCACCATCCTTGGAGTCCAAGAGACGAACCCCAAGATTTGCCAAGTGAAGAATATCCTTCACCAATTCCCACTTTCCTTCTTCTACATGAGCGAAACTACCCATGGAAAACCTACAAAAAGCATCAACAACCACATTAGCTTAATCGGATAGTAGTGAAGACTCATATCATAGTCCTTTAGAAGTTCAAGCTATCTCCTCTACCTGAGATTAAGCTCTTTTTACGAGAACACATACTATAAACTCTTGTGATCAGAAAAGATATCCATATGGACCCCATACAAATAATACCACTATATCTTCAAAGCAAACACAACGACCAATAGCTCCAAATCATGAGTATGATAGTTTCTCTCATGCACCTTTAACTACCTGGAAGGATAGGCTATCACCTTCCCATGCTGCATCAACACGCAACTAAGACCAATCTGAGATGCATCATAATAAGCCATGAACCCATCATTGCCTTTTGACAAAGTCAAAATTAGAGTCAAAGTCAATTTATCCTTCAACTTCTCAAAACTCCCCTCACATGCATCCGACCAAGAAAACTTAACCTTTTTCTGTGTCAACTTAGTCAAAGGAGAAGCTATCAATGAGAAGCCCTCCATAAACCGCCTGTAATTCCCGACTAAAACTAAGAAGCTTCAAATATTATATAGAGTCGTAGGTCTAGGCCATTTCTTCACCACAACCACCTTCTGCGGAACCACCATGATCCCTTCACTAGAAATGATTTGACCCAAAAAAGTCACAATATTCAACCAAAACTCGCATTTAGAGAACTTAGCAAACAATTATTGTTCCCTTAAGGTTTGCAACACCATACATAGGTGATTAGAATGATCCACCTCACTATTCAAATACACTAGAATATCATCAATAAACACATTATTGATGAGATATAAATACTACCGAAATACCTTATTCATCAGGTCCATAAATGCTGCTAGGGCATTTATCAATCCAAATAACATCACTAAAAACTCATAATGCCCATACCTAGTGCAAAAAGCCATCTTAGGGATATCCACCTCCCTAATCTTCAACTAGTGGTACCCAAACTGAAGATCTATCTTAGAGAAGAACTTTGCACCTTACAACTAGTCAAATAGATCATCTAAATGAGGGAGAGGATATTTGTTCTAGACCGTTAGTTTATTCAACTACTTATAGTCGATGAACATACAAAGAGAACCATCCTTCTTGCATATAAACAACATCGGTGCACCCTATGGGGAAATATTAGGATGAATAAACCCTTTATTTAGAAGATCCTTAATTTGCTCCTTGTCCCTTAACTCAGCCAAAGCCATACTATATAGAGGAATAAAAATTGGATGAGTGTACGAAAGCAAATTAATACCAAACTCTATTTACCTATCTGGAGGAACACCTGGAAGATCATCTAGAAAGTCCTCTGTAAACTCATTAACCATAGGGACCAAAGACAAAGAAGGACCTTATCAATTAGAATTTTTAACCCAGACCAAGTGATAAATACAAACTTTAAAGATTAATCTTTAGGGCTCTAAGATAAGAACTAAACTCCCTCTTATGCGCTAAGGAACAACCTTTCCATTCGATATTTGGCTCACCAGGGAACCTAAAGATAACCCTGTGGGTTCGACAATCTAAATTTACATAACAAGAATGCAACCAATCCATGCCCAAGATTACATCCAAATCTACCATACCCAAATCAAATAGATCTGCAAAAGTTTGCCTACCACTCACAGTACCATAGAACCCTTATAGATCCATTCAGTAATGATCGAATCTCCTACCGGGGTAGAAATAGAAAATGGATCCAAAATAATTTTTAGATCGAAATCAAAAGACACAACTACATAAGAAGTCACATAGGAAAGGGTAGACCCTGGATCAAGCAAACAATACATGTCACAAGAGAAAAGACATAACATACCAGTAACAATATTAGGCGATGCCTCAGATTCCTGATGGGATGCCAAAGCATACAACCTGTTCCAACCAGCACTGGAACTAGGAGCAGTGACAGAAGCAAATGCCATACCACCGAGTGTAGGAACAGAAGATGAAGCCACCAGAGTCTTATTCGACCTTGTAGAAACCTTGTTAGATGGATAATTCCTGAGCCGATGGCCTACTTGGACACACTTGAATCACTTGTCCCTACCTTTATCACATAATTCCTAATGAGGACGAATGTAAAATCGATAAGGAGGATACGAAGAAATAGACTGACTTCTATTTTCCTGAGACTGGGCTCTCTATGCCCGAGAATTATCACCACCATAATAATGCCTGTCGCCTGACTACTGGGGGTAAGGAGAACTAACAGTTGAGAAGGAACCAGAACTCCCACACTTTATTTTCTTCTATTTTCCACCATCTCTACCACCTTGAGACTGGGCACCTCCCTGATTAAAAAACCTACCCCACTTACCCTGCCTTTCTCTATATTCTGCCTACCTTCTCTTCTTATCCTCAACCTACTATATATGAATAGTCAACCTCAACATGTCCATATCTTTCATGAGAAAAATAGTCTTGCTCTCCAAATCAGATCTCTATTCATCTCTAAAGCAAACTTCCTCATTCTCGACCTTATATCAGTTACCAAATCAGGAGCATACCTTAACAACTGATGGAACTTTATAGCATACTCCTTCATATTCATTCACCCTTGCCTTAGGTTCATAAACTCCTTTATCTAAGCTTCCTTCAATACTTGAGGAAAGAACTGATCCATGAAGGCATAAAAAAAGGCCTCCCACAAACCATCCTCTTCTATATCACCCTTATCTTTATCCCACTCCTCATACTACAAATAAGAAACCTGTTTGAGCTGATAAGCTATAAATTTTACTTCTTCCATATTAGTAACCCTTATTACCCAAAAGATATTCTCTATCTCATCCAGAAAGTTTTATGGGTCTTTTTCTACCTTCACTCCCATAAAAGTTGGAGGACCAATCTTCATAAACTATGCAACCCTAGTGGCCTCAACAGATACAATATTAGCCGTACGCCGCTTAGCTTGAGCAGCAACTAGTTGGACAATAGAATGCATAGATTAACGAAATTCCACATTTGTCATATTTCCTGAGAGACCTAAAGAGCAGTAGAAGAAATAGAAGGAACTCTGATACAATCAGGAATAGGATCATGAGATCAAGATGTACTCTAGATGTAGGAGGTACTCCTTAAGCATTATCCCTAGTTGGGACGAAAGAATTTCCTTATGTTCTAGATCTAGGAGGTATAATTTGAAAGATGAACAAACAAGGATTAGAGAAGATTCCAAGATTAAGAGGTCAAGCTTGAAGAAAGAATACCAAAAAAGTGAAACATTCCTAGATATCTTGCAACCTCTCCCTTATGAGTGTGGCGAGCTATACACCCCTAAAAGAGACTTTACTCGACACAGCTTTGTGAACTCCTAATTGACCATGAACCTAGGCTCTGATACCAACTTGAGGCAGCATGGACTGGGGCTTTATCGTAATAGGCATCCCAAGTTCACCTAGGATCGGGGACCACCAACTAAACCCAACCCAACCACCTTGTACAACCTTAGATGAGCTGAATTTTAAGCATATAACAAGATTGCACAATGCTCTCATGAAGACTTTGGGATAGGGTCACAACCATGAACAACCCCACCAAATCTGTCCATACCAAGCAAACCATCCATACGATGACAAATGAAAGAGAATATCAAAACATATTATCAAAGTTAAACCCAAAATATAATACGATAGAGCAACCAATAATATCGTCTAAGGTTGTAAGCCCCAATATCCATATCAATGCTAAGGTTAACGCCTATACCGATCCCATCCATTCCAACCTCCAGAAGTACCATAAAGCCTCTATCCAAAAGAATACAAATATTCGGTTTGGATATACCCCCAACTATGGCCAAAACCATTATCCAAAAAGAAAATAAAAATTCTAAGAATGTTTAACATAAAATGATGCCTTCCGAAAGGATGAAAGCTCACCACTTTAGTCCAATAAGCTATGTACAAATAAAGTACTATAAAGGAGGAGTTGAACATCCATTTCCTACATAACGTAGGTATACAACCACCAGTAGATGAGTTAGTGGGTGAACACTAGAATGAATCTCGAGATACAGATAAGGTGATGCCATTTATCAAAACTAAGTAAAAATCAATAAATAAAAACAACCATACATATATATAAGTACTGGTATAAGGGACCAGGTTTAGCATGCCAGTTAACACCTTAACCTAGGTTTTATAGCTTAGCCGTCCTACCACCCACTGGCCATATAGATTTAGCTACCTCTGCTGAAAGGGTCTCATGCATGTTGCCGTATGACCAGACAATAACCCTGTGATGACTAGTACATAATATAAACATGACACTTGTACATGGCCATTGAAGACCCCTCATATCAGCAAATATAAGTTTCCTTTTTTGATCCCTTTGGAATCACCACCTTCCACGGATGAGCTTACATATCCCGCCATTAATGCCCAATTAAAACCAAGTCCAAAAATTCCAATCATCCATTTATTAACCAAGGTAATTTGATAAACCAGTGGTATTATCATACCACCATACTTGCAAGAATTATCCATAACTAAACCATTTAGATTAAGAGGACTCTTGGTGCCCTTTCCATTTACTATATTAACCTCTTGGGAGACTACGATGTTCTCCACAAGCATAACCAATTAGCCATTAACCTTTGTAAACCATTGGAAAACATTTAGTTTCATATATAAGCTAAAACCAAGTAAGAGTTCCATTAACAGAAGTCAATGCAATGAACATATCTTTATAAACATTTAATGAAACACCTTGGGGGTATTGAATAACTAAAACCATATCCATTACCATTAAACCATTACAATGTAATTTCATTATCCAAAACCACCATTTATGCATAGAAAGCATAATTAAAACTATAAGAAATAATAACCAAGACTTTAACATTAAATCCTCAAATCAATGATTGAAAGCCCAAATCATGTAAAAGTAAAAACCATGAAATCAATCATATAACCATTCCTTTAATTTAAATTACAAGTAGAGAAGAGAATCATGCCTTAAACCAAAAAGATTGATGGAAAGAATTCATCAAGTCAAGCCCCAAAGTAATCCCTTAGATGAAACCCGAGATATTTGCCCCAAAAGATCTTAGGAGAATTATGATATGTTTTTAAGAGATTCTAAGTATTTAAGAATAAAATAATATGGAAAATAACATCCTAAATGTATTAGAAGTTGTGAGTCCTTATTAGAGTAAGTAGGGAAATATCCAAAATACCCCCACTTAAATCCCTTAAAAACCTGACACAGGGTTATGACTGACCTCCTTACGAGTCATAACCTAGCTTAAAGTTGATAACAACCCAATCGTAACCAATCAACCATGGATCAAAAACTATCTAGTATACGACTTATCCAACCAAGTTATAATCTCAGCATACGATCCATACCCATGATCTGTATCCCTTGTAGAATGTAACACCAGGAGGATAAAACACTGCCAGCTTACGAGTCACCTATATGACTCGTACCCATGCATTATGACTCATACCCTTAAGTCGAATCCCTTCCAGTAACTAAGTTCATCCCACTAACTAACACTGGTCATCTTACGATAGGTCTTCACTACTCTACCCCAACTTACAACTCGTACCATGAGTAATAATAGCTTTGAAGAATGAGATTCCTTGAAATTTTCTAAGGGTCCAAACCTAGGATGATTTACTTCCATCATCCACAGTCTACAGTTTGAATTCAACTATTTTTATGACCTTGTATTTAGTTATTTATTTTACTATACAACACATGTTTATTACTTAGTCTTGCATCAATTTATTATGTTACATGTATCATGCTCAGCCTATGTTAATTATTTTTGGTCTCACACTCAGCATATTCAAATTATTGATTACATACCTTCTTTTGCATTGTATTGTCTCATAATATCTATTCTAATGCTCAGCATCCAGATATACCATATTTTAACATCTTTGATGGCTAGTATTAGTCTTTTATTTTTTTTAGTTGCAGACAGTTAGAGTTAGCTGGGGGATTGTCCCAACAACCCATCTTAGTAGAGGATTTTAGAAATACAATTGGATGTTTTTAGTTTATAATTTTAAACTTAGATATTGATGTTTGCTTTCTTTTGACTATTTATTCGAGCATTGAGTTCAGTTTTTGTATAAGTATTTATATAAGTTATTTTAGTATTCCTAGTGATATTCTAGGTCATGGGTTAGCTTGGGGTCACTTGTGATTCTAAGAATCGTATTATGACTTTGGGGTAGTGTCGGGTCATAACAAACTTGGTATCAGAGCCAAGTTTAAATTATCCTTGGGTGTTTGAAAGACGTGTTAAATAGAGTTTTATTTATGGGTGTAAAATTCACCACACTTATGAGTGAGAGAGTATGAAATATTTTAGGAAAAACTTCACTTCTTTTATGTTTATTTTGTGTGCTAGAGTGTGAACTCTATGATAACCTTTTCTATCTTGTTCTCTACACATTTATAGAATATTCCTCGAAAGAAAACCAATAGAAAAAAAAGTGAAAATAATAACAGGGTTGAGAATCAACAAAAACCACTACTAGTTCCAGAAAATCCATTGAATGATAAAGTTCCCCATGCTGAATTTAGGGCGGATTTCACAGCCTTAGGCCAGTTTATAACCACCCAAAATGACCAGATGATTCTTGAATCAGCTAATCCAGTAGTGAATGCTACAACAACTAGTGTTTGATACTTTAGTCAGATAAATCCTCTAGTATTCTTTATGTTCAAGTCTGAAGAGAAACTATATGAGTTCTTAGATAGTATTTAGAAAGTAAGGGAGATCATAGGTGTAACCCTAATTAAAAGTACTGGCCTATACTCCTATCATGTAAATCCTTTACGTTATTTCCTCTATTTATGCATATTTTTAGTGTTTCAATCCTTCCCACAACTGCTGCATGTTATATATAAATTTTTTGAATTGTTGGTTTGATTATAATGGTTCTTTTAGGTTTTAGGCTTATTTCTCTATTTTGGAGTTTTTGGTATTAAGAAATTAGTCTCGCACCGAAACCCCTAGTAAATGACCTTGGATGAGAATTTCGTAGTTCCATCAGCTCTGAAATATTAATTTTAGGCTAGTGGGACCTTTGGTTCTGGTCTTAATGTTTTTGGACTCATTTTGGGCTATTAGGTGGATTATATGAAAATTAAATTATAGGTGTGGTCCTCATACTTATTCAAAACGAACTAGAATAAAAGTTTTATGATTTAATTAAGTCAAAAATATCAAATTTGATATGGTTGCATAATTTTTTTGTGCTTACAAGGTCTTGAACAAATCTCGAGCACTGGTTAGAGTCCATTTTGGGCTTAGCAAAATTTTGTGTCTTATATCTGGTTTGATGGTTTAGTATTCAAAGAGCTGCTTTAAAGGTAGCTATTTTAGCAATGTTTAGCCATTTTATCATCCTTGTCCATCTGGATAAGGTCCAGTTTAGTTATAAAGGATCGTTTAAAAAGACATTGCTTTACTGGCTAAGAGATCGCGATGCCTGCGTCCTTAATGCCTGACTGCTTTAGTGGACTTATGCCAATTAAGTTGTAGCTGCTTAAGAGGACAAATGATCGCTTTAGCGGTACCTAGATTACTATTTTGATAGTGTGGCAACATTTTGGGATCAAGGAGCAAAGATGAGCGATTATGAATGACTCAAGATTTGTTGTTCAACATTAAGGTAGGCTTCAATCTACTTTATTCACAAGAGAGTGTATGGTATATGTTACATTCTAGGTAAGGCAATTACGATATAATTATAAGTAGAATACCATAACTTAGCCTAATTAAGGAGTTAGAAGATAGACGGGTGAACCAACCCTTAAGGTGAAGTACTTGTTATAGCGAAAGAGTCCAATCACCCTTGATTATAAGCATGTTGATTATAGTGATGCTAAGGACCCTTTAGTATAAGAATTTCTACATAGCTTAGTGAATTGGATCATAGATTTCCCCAAATTATAGTATTATCATTATGCTAGTTATATTCTATTGGGCCTGAGGTCATGATCATGATACTAGTTGGACTCCAGGTGAGTATTCTATCCTTCTAAAGGAAATGGCTTTAGTCTATAAAAGTTTGGATACTTATGATTGTATTGTTTATATACTCATGATATAATGCATAGATTTCAATACATTCATTCTCACTTAGTGGTATGATTCCAACTAAAATCATGGTTTTACTATTGTTTCCCCATAAAACAATTTATTTTACTTTCCACTTTTAAAATGGACTCTTTCATAATAGGAGTCGTGCCACTTGAATGGATGACTGATGAGGTTTTGGAACTAAAAAATAGTTTTTTGAAATTAGATCGAGATAGATCCCGGTCCATGTTTTCCAACTCTTTTGCCACTACTTTTTACTTCAGTAGTGAGAGATTCTGAGCCTTTCTACTATGTTATAATGATTTAGTCCCAAAGTTGACATCGGGTAATAAATTTACAAACTTACACTCTTTTAGCCATAGTTTTAGTCTGTGTATTTATTATATATTCATCTTTGTGGTACTGGACGAAGTAGATTGATTATGATGATGATTGAAAATCCTGTATTGGGACTAAGTAGGTGTATACAAGTACTCCTAAACCTCTTAGAGGCCCCTTCATCTATGAGTTGTTATGCCGTAGAAGAGAGGTCTGACCTTTGCAAACCATAGAGATGGAGGAGGTGTATACATCTGTACATTATGACATTGGGATCAGTTATGGTACTTTGAATTTACTTTGCATTCATTCATTCATATGTATTGCCTATCACCAGTATATTATTTGGTACTTATATCTATAAGCCTTGTAGGGGGCTGCACATGTATAGGCCATGATTTCTATTTGTTGAGTGTTGATTTAACCTTTTGGGTTTATGGGGTCCTGGTTAGGCATTATTTGTTCAAACTAGCTGATTACTTTATTATTGTTGTTATGGTTGGTTCATGACAGGCTTATTATAGACTGATACTTAGGTTGGAGGTATGCCTCTGATCCCTTTTCCTTTTAGGTTAAATTGCATTATAGACAATGTATCTTGGTTAAACACTTCGATTATAGACCCTGATCTTGCTAGCATTAGCTTTATTAGTTGGTTAGGATTTCATGGAGAGGTTAGGTTGACTACCTTAGGTTGTACCTTTGATTTAGTCTTGTATACCTAAATGTATATATGTATCTAGATACGGTATTATAGTATATCGATCTTTTCCCTTGTTTTTTCATTTTGTTTATGTATTCCTTAGCCTTGTATACTACTATATATCCTTCTTCTACTCTTATTTGTATATTGCTCAGTGATATATGGTATAGTACTTTAGTTACTAAATACGGCTAGGATAGGATAGTTTAACCTTATTGCCTTGTTAGCTTCTTGAATAGTTGCCTATAGTCTATATTCCTACTTGTATGTTACTTACATTCACATTATCTTTGGAGCTTAGTCGGAAGTTGCCTATTGAGTAACAAGTGTTTGGTACTCATAGTACACTTTTGCAGCCAGCAGATCAGAATATGAGTTCTCATCATTGTCGTGTGCATCGTGCAGAGTAGTTATAGATTAGAGATTTGAGGTGAGATCCAGGTGTTTGAAGTATTACTACTCTCCCTCTTATTGATCAGACTGATCTTTTCATTATATTTAGAGATAGATTGTACATATGTATTTATTTAGTATTTGACTTTGTGCTCTTATTATATTAGAAGCTCTTGTATTAACTTTAACTAGTTTTGAGGTTGTCTTATATATATTAAACCCATTATTATATGTATTTTGTTTTTCCTTTCATTTTCTTTGATAGACTATTAGTAGTATGTCACGACCTGATTTTTGAATCACGCTGATGCCACTTTTACCTCACTAGTAGGTAAGCCAAATTGTAGCCTAGAACCATAAATAATAGGCTAATTGGTGAAAATGGCATAAACGGTGGAAAGGTGAAAGCAAAGGAATTAAAACCACAAATTATAACATAATCATATAACCAAAGAGAAATATCAAAATTCAAAAACCTAGTAATGTCAGTACAAGAGCCTCTAATCCGAAAGAATACAAGCACTCTCAAGTCAATATACAATAGTCTTGAAAATGGAAAGACTAGAAAAAACAAAAGAAGTGGAAAAGGTCAACTCTAGCTCTAAGAGCTCACCCTATCTTTGAATTTTGACCAGCATAAATCTCAGCATCAATGGCAGCAACTAGTACTCGAATATACATCAAAATAGTACAAAAGTGTAGTATGAGTACCAAAGTCACGGGTACTTAGTAAGCATCATGGTCCGACTAAGGTAAATCATAATATAAATTTAATAAAATGCCAGATAAATAATGTAAGTCAAGGTAAGAAGGAAAACCTAAAATAATTCTCCAAATATTATAAAAAAATAACTGAAATAATAAAATTAAAGAAAATACGACTATCACTACATAACTGGCCCCTATAAACCAAAATGCATGATAAAGTAAATAACTTAGCGTAGACCCTCACAAGCTAGAAGGTGCAATAATTTAAATAACTCAACACGGGATCCTATAATCCTAGAGGGTGCAACAAAAAAAAAGTAATGCCTGTAATTATGCTAATTAACCATATCTCAAAATCATAACTGTGAAATCGTCCATACCATGAAACATCAGAGAAGAACCAATTCCATAACTGTTATAATCAATACCATAGTATCGGACTTGAATCAAAACTCATATCATTATTTTCCGGACTTGAATTGGAACACATATCATGAATAATGCCAAAATCAAACTAGTCTCAATATCATAAATCATCGAATATGAATTAGAATTAATATCATCTATGAAATATCAATCTATAATAAAGTATCATGCATCTAAACCTCCCTGGGCACAATAATGTAATTAAAATAATGTGTAAGGTCTATATGTCCAATAATGAATTAATAGCAACCTTTGCCAAAGGTAGGCAGGAGCGGCCCACTTCTACCTTGAACTAGGATAAGGTATTTAATTGCACTACTATATATTAAATAAGCCACAATTTAGTCCTATGATAGTAAATCTACCTAAAGAATGAGTAATTAAGTCAATTATTCTTAATTTCAATTCCTTAATCGGCTAAAAGATCCAATTCATGCTAAATATACCTCCAAGACCTAAATCCCATCCCACAACTAGCATTATATCACATTCATACTATAATTAATTTTAATCTAAGGGAAAGGTAAACCTAGTCTATCGCTAAATCAACAATTTCCCCTTTTGATAAGTTTTCGCATGATGCCATGTTATCAAATTGATAATCCACTCATCAATATAGAAACAACAATACTCATATTGCTTTTTAAACTTTGGTTCCCAAATCAAGTAAAAATCCCATATGGGTACCTCTTACAGAATCACATTTTTGAAACCATTAATACGGTTATCTATGCTTAAGGAATAGTTATCCTCAAGAATGGATAAATTTTGAGATCAAATGGTACTAGAATCAACCCAAAAAAATCTAGGGATTTTGGAAATAAATTGGGGAATTAACCGTAAATTTAATAGAAACTTACCAAGATTTTGATGAGGAAATGATAAATTCTAGCTCACAATCACCCTACAATCTCCTAATAGTTATTTCCCCACTTTCCCACACTCTCTAGGGTTTTAACTCTTGAGACTTGTGAGAAAATAGTGTGAAAATTAGGAAAATAAGGCATTTAATAGCCTCCCAGGTGCCACTTAAGCAGCCACTTGACGACCTAAGTGGTCACCACTAAAGCGGCCAAGTACCATTTAAGCAGTACCCACTGAGCCTGCCTCTTCCGCCAAAGTAGTAAAGATCCTCTTAAGAAGTACCTTGTTTAGCAGACTAGGCTCTGCTTTAGCGGCTCCAGCTATCGAGACTGGTCTCTTAAGTAACTGGTTGGCAGATGTGCCATAATTTCATAGCACTTTTGAGGCTTAAAATAAGGAAATTTTGCATGTACTTAGGTACTCTTGTAAGATGTGATGTTATTTTGTGTTGATTAAATATGAAAATAGAGTTTAGATCAAAGAACAAGAAAAACAAATGAAGTGTTGTTGAGAAGGCTACCCATGAGTTAACCTACGACTTATGGGTAGCACCTACGAGCCGTAGGTGGCCACCTTGGTTGATATTCTAAAGTTCTAAAGATGGTTGATCAATTTTTGATTCTCATAATCCTACCTATGAGGTGTAGGTACAACCTACAACCTATATGTTGCCTCATTGGTATAAGTTTTGTAGAAGAAAGATTTCTCTATTTTCCACGAGCCTCCTTATGACCTATAGATACAACCAGCCTCCCTAGGTTTCCTTATGGGTTGGTATCGACTCAAGTTTCCTACAGTGATTAGGATAGGCTTTCAGATGTATCTATAAATTCCCTTTGGATGCTTTATTACTAGTTTACTCAGTTTAAACACTTTTGACATTACTTTCAGTTCTAAGTTACATTATTGATCTTGGAATTATTGTTATTGGTTTTTTAGGGTTTATAATTAATTTGACATTTTGGGTTTTCATTCTTATTCTTTGTAAGTTCATCATTATGCTTTCATCTGCGGAATCTATATTTGTTCTTACAATTATGAGCAGCTAAACCCCATAACTAGGGTTGTTGAAACCCTAATTTATTAACAAAGCAGCTTAGTGTGAAATTATTTTTAATTGGTGTTCTTGTAGGTATTAGGATTTATTTTATTTTGATTACTTTCTTGATGGTTGCAAATTTTAGAAACTCGCCTATATTTGATACTTTCTAGAGAGAGAGGTAGGGATTAGGAAAAAGAAATCACAATAGTAATTTAAAGCTATCAACCTTTATCTAATTAACTTAAGACCGATATGAGATATTTAATCTAAGATTATAAAACAAACATTAGTAATGTGACACTCTAAGACCAAGAGAATATGAATAAAAATAACCAAAACCAAGGTTGAGAGAGGGTTAGGTGATACATAACTTGTTAGATTTTACATGAAAGACACTGAGATAGTTTGACAAGAACAAATAGTCTGTGGAGTTACGAAGTCAGTGGAACACAATCGTAGTGATCGTCTCATATTGATAAAAACCCTAATTACCTAGTTACTTTTATAAAAAAGCCTTTTCCTTTCTGCAATTTCCAATTTTATATGCAAGCTTGTGATAAATTTCCAACCTATTCCTTGTGGGATCGACCCCAACTTGGTTGGGTGCTATATTTTACAAGAGATTGCTTTATACTTTCTTAGAGGTATAACTTGGGCAAAATAAAATTGTTTTTATTGGGAATATGGTTATGTATTGTTTGATTGAGGTCGTTGAAGTTGATGGTTTTATTTTTTTGATTTTTTATTTTCTACTACTTCAAGGGCATATATCGATGTATGCTCTGTACTCAAAGTTAATACAATCCCCTGATTTTATTTGATCTTGAGCTTGAATAGACCTTATAACAAAATCATAAGATAGAGAGAGTAGAAAAGTATGATCACAATGCCTAGCATGAAGGGGTTCATGATGACCCAGCCACATCTAATCATCGATCTCCACTTGGTATTTAAGAAACCGCCGAGCAATCTACTGTTGGTTAGTGATAAAAAAAAATGCTAGGTTAGCACTTACTCAATGTATTGAGGAGAGGTATAAATAGGAAGAAAAAGATCATTAAGCAACACTTAATAAAAATAGACTTAGAAGAAATAGATATCAACAACCCGCTAATTAGTACTTGCTAATTTATGATGATCTAGAGGAAGTTTGAGGTATGTTTAACCAACTGAGACAAGTGTTATCATCCCACCAGAGTTTCCCTAAGGAAAAAATTTTCCATTATGATGATCTAATTGTTCAATTTAAAGGGAGTATTTGTTGGTTTGCCTACTGATGATGCAAATATGCACCTTATGAACTTTGTTAGGATTTGCACTTTGTAAAATATGCCTAGGTTAAATTAGAAAGCTATATGACTCGGTTATTCCTATTCTATCTTAAAGGAAAGTAACTTTGTAGTTAGGAGAGCTGCATCAAGGGTTTATCACCACTTGGAACGAGTTGAGGACACAGTACTTGGACCAATTTTTCCCTCTATCTTGAATATTACAGTTGAAAGATGAGATCTATAATTTTGGATAGTTATATTCAGAGTCACTATATGAGACATGGTTGAGGTTCAAGAAGAAATTAATAAATATTCCAAATCACAGAATCACGGGTAGGAACTTGCTTGACATATTTTATAGAGCCTTGAATACAAATACCAAGGTTATGGCTGATACTATTATAGGTGAAGCTTTTATGAGCCTTCGATGGGACTTGGCTTTAAAAATCTTAGACCAGATTACTGAGACCAACTGAGGGTGGTATACTTAGAATGAGGATAGGATGGTTGGTATTTATACTGTTGGTGCTTCCAGTGAGCCATGCATATTGGATGAGATAGTGGCTCAAGAGGTAGCATAATGGAGGACTGATATTGTGTTGCTTACTAAGCAATTCACAGCTATAAGAGCAGAAAAAGTGAATGTGGTAGGTTTTTAATTTAAGGATTCTAGATATGAAGATTCCAATTCTATCAAAGAACAAAAGTACTGAGATAGAGAAATAATGGGTTTTCATGTCAAGGGCCAAGGGTCTAATTAAGACACTTAGAACTCAAGGCAAAAGAATCAAGGTCAGAACTACTATGAGTGCAGTTATAGAGATATGAGAGAGAGTGTTATGGTGATAGGAGGATAATATATTATTACAAGGAGAAGAGTGATCTTTATGTTCCACTGGGGAGCCGTGATGTTGAGTTCAAAAGTTTGAGAATTGAATTATTGCTTCTAGGCTTGCTAAGGTTTTAGAGAGCCAAGAAAGTTTCCTTAAGGAGATTATGGAAGATATATTAGGGTTGATCCAAAAAGTAGAATTGCATATCACTATAATTAAGCAGGTTGAGCAATAATTTGGGCAGATATCGACTACATTGAATAAGTATAAATCGAGTACCATTCCTAGAAATACCATTTAGAATTCAAATAATAACACTCACTGACTAGCTATCACCATTTATAGTTATAAGAATACTATTGATCTACCTATGCCTATGGTTGATAAGGTAAGGAATGATATTATGAATATTTATAATGCACCCAAAACTAAATAAGAAGTTAATGACTAATGGTGAGGAACCATAGAAATCGACGAGTGAATAAAAATAAGATGATAATGATAAAGGAAAGGGTAAAGAGTTTACTTCAATATTGAAACCCATTCCATGACCTGCCCCAGCTTTTTCTCAGAGGTTGAAAAAGAAAGTAGAGAAAGAAAAATATCAAAAATTCATATTAGTGTTCAAGAAATTATTTGTGAATATCCCTCTTATGGAAGCATTAGAGTAGATGCCTAGTATGCAAAATTCATAAAGGATTTAGTGACTAAAAAGTGGATAATGAGTTTTGAGCCAGCTGATAATATTCACCACTGTTGTTCTATTGCCTCGCGATATTTCATTAAGAAGGAGGATCCCATAGCTTTCATTATTCCTTGTACTATTAGGTACTTCAATTTTGCACGAGCATTATGTGATCTAGGAGTTATCATTAATATAATACCACTAGTTGTATACAAATAATTGGGATTGGGGTTTCCTAAGTCAGCCTCTATAATATTATTGATGGTTGATCGCACTCTGAAGAAGTCAGTTAGTATATAGTGTGATTTGTTAGTGATGGTAACTTTATTTATATTCTCAGTTGACTTTGCGATTCTTGATTATGAGGTATATTTTGAAATCTCTATCATCTTGGGAAGGCCCTTCATAGCCACGAGTAGGGAATTAATTAACATGGAGATAGGAAACATGAAATCCAAACTTAATGATGAACAAGTCACTTTTCAATGTGTGTCAGTCAATGAGGCAACTGAAAAATATGTGGGTAGTTTCTATGATACATATCGTAGATGAATATGCATTAGTTGTAACCATTAAAGAGAGACTTGGTGTTGAGACTTTAGCGACAGTGATCATGAAGTTTAGTAGAGACAGTATTAAAGAGTATGATAAGATGGTGAGTGCACTTATCAGTAGAGATGCTTTTACATATGGACCAAAAATATTAGATCTTGAATTGAAAAATAAAGAAACCACTCTACTAAGACCATCTATTGAGGAGCCACCGGTCTTGGAATTGAAGGCCCTCCCATCTCACTTGCATTATGCATTCTTGGGGGCCAATAGTACCTTACTATTTATCATTATGGAAGATTTTTTGGATTCGCTAGTTGAGGCCTCGATTTTGGTGTTATAGATATTTAAGTGGGCGATTGGTTAGACTATAGTTGACATTATGATAATTCCACCCAGAATTTGAACTTGTAAGATTAAGCTAGAACCATAGTGGTATGCCTAGAATTGAGCATCAACATCATCTGAATCCACCTATGCCAGAGGTGGTGATGAAAAAGATTATTAAGTAGTTAGATGCAGGTATGGTTCACCCTATTACCGATAGAATATTGGTGAATCTAGTTTAGTGTGTTCTTAAGAAGGGTGGGATCACTATGGTCCCCAATAAAAAAATGAGTTAGTTCCCATAAGACCAGTCATGGTTTGGTGAGTTTTCATGCATTATAGGAAGCTGAACACTCGAATGCTGAAGGATCACTTTTCTATGCATTCATGGATCAGATGTTAGACTGTCTTATAAGTTGAGGATGATACTATTTTTTTGATGGTTATTTGAGGTATAATCAAATTTCTAATTCTCCCGAGGGCCAAGAAATCCCACTTTCACTTGTCCATATGGTACGTTTGTATTTTAGAGGATGCCTTTTGGCCTTTGTAATGCTCTTACCATTTTTCAATGTTGTATTATGTCTATCTTTACTGTTATGGTAGAGTCTATTATCGAGTTCTTCATGGAAGATTTCTCTATTGTGGGTGACTCATTTGATGACCGTTTGGCTTATTTGGTTAATGCACTATAAATATGTAAAGAATGTAACCTGGTTCTAAATTGGGAGAAGTGTCACTATATGGTTAAAGAGGTGATAGTTGTTGGGTACAAAATGTTAAATAAGGGGATAGAGGTCGACAAGGCTAAGATTAAGGTGATTGAAAAATTGCCTCCACCAATTTCTTTGAAATATACTAGGAGTTTCTTCAATCATACAGGTTTTTATAACCAGTTCGCCAATGATTTCTCTCAGATTGAAAATCCATTGTGCAAATTGTTAGATAAAAAGGTTAACTTTTTCTTAGATGATGCTTGTCTCAAGGATTTTGAGTGCCTTAAAGAGAGGTTGATCTCAGCTTATATTATTATGTCTCTAATTGGAGCCTTTTATTTGAGGTAATATGTGATTCTAGTTGTATGGCCCTAGGAGCAGTCCTATGCAAAAGAAACGAGAAGATACTTCATCCCATTGATTAGGCCATAAAAATACTCAACCCCGCACAAAAAAATTATACAGTTACTAAACAAGAGTTTCTTGTGGTGGTGTTTGCTTTTGAAAAGTTCTAATCCTATTTAACTGGTACTAAAGTCATCATGCATGCTGACCATATAACTCTTAGGTACCTTATGGAGAATAAAGATGTTAACCTAGATTGATTTGATGGTTACTATTGCTAAATGAGTTTGACTTCTAGCTTAAGGATGGAAAGGGCACAAAAAATTAGGTTACAGACAATCCATCACGCTTAGAAGAGGAGGTAATGCTTAAAATAGGGGATAAAATTGATATTGATGATACTTTTCCAGATGAGCATGTCTTGGAAGCATCACAAGACTCAATCCCTTGGTTTGATGACTTTGTAAATTATTTGGCGAGTGACCTCATCCCAGAAGACATATTTTTTCAGCTGCGAAAATGATTTATTCATAAGGTAATAAAGTTCCTTTGGGGTGAGCCACACTTATTTCGAGTATGTGAAGATGGTGTGATTCAAAGGTATATTCCCAAAGTTAAGATGATGAGTATTTTTAGGCTTATCATTTGTCTCCAGTTGGGGGTCTCCATGGAGGTACTTCCAGTGCCCACACTATTATGCAATGCGATTTCTATTGGATGATGATCAATAAAGATGCACATGACTATGCTCATGCCTATGACCAATTCCAGAGGTAGGATAGTATCTCAAGAAATCATGAGCTCCCCATGACACCTATTCTTGAGCTTGAGTTGTTTGATGTATGAGATATTGACTTTATGGGTCAATTCGTAAGTTCTCATGGTATAAATTACATCTTGGTGGTGTTAACTATGTGTCTAAGTGGATGAAAGCCACTGTGCTTTCCAATAATGAAGGTCGAAGTGTCATAATATTTTTGAAGAAAAAACATTTTCTCTCAATTTGGTACTCCACGATAGGGGTGGCAAACGGGTGGATTGAGTTGGATTTGGACAGGTTAAATATGGATCGAGTGAAATAGTTTGGATTGCAATACACCATATAAATATGGGTAAATATGGATTTGTCAATATGGATTGGGTAAAAATGGTTCCAACCTACTTTAGCTCCTAAAGTCTAAAACTTAAAACTTTTGTATCATATCAACTTTTTTTTCCATTTCTTTTTTTTTTTAATCTTTTTTCTATCTCTCTTCTATATGTAGCCTATAATTTTTTTTCTTTTTTCATTTTTTATTTTTTTCATTTCTTTTTTTCTCTCTTTTATCTTTTCCTTTTTTTTTTCCTTTTTTTCTATTTTTTTGTTTTTACTTCTTTCTCATTTTTTTCTTTTTTGGTTGTATTTTATGTTTTTTATTTTTTTCGAAGAACATGGTTAAGTCGAGTATAAATTATGGACAATGACTGAAATATCATAACCACTCAGTATATTTGTATTCACCATCATTTTTTTTTCATTTTCTCCTTTTTATTATTTTTTTGATTCTTTTTTGTACTTTTTTCTTCAATTCTTTCTTTATTCTTTTTCTCTCTCTTCAACTCTAATTTCTACCTATATTTTTTCTTTTTACTTTTTTGGTAATTTTTTAATTTTCTTTTATGATAAAAAAAATATCATAAGCGTATATTGATTTATATTCGCCCCACATTTATAATTTTTGTAAGTACACTCAAGTGGACTCCACATAATGGACAGATACAGAGATAGTATCCAAAAAGATCTTAGGATTACATTCGTCAAACCAAATATCTTTAGCAGTCGCAAGAAGTAAACAAATCAAGGTTTCTACATACTTCCTGCCTTGCCTAACCTTGTGCTCTTTGCTTCCTGCCTTACTTTTACTCTAACTAGAACTCTAAGATGAGGGAGTTAGAAGTCGGATTTGAAGCTGGACTCTCCCATAAATGAAGGGCTATGTGGATCTTCAACCATATATGAAATGAAATAAAGATGGACTAAGCTACTTAATACAATTGTATTTGTATTTGTATTTGTTTTATTAGACTTCAAACTTGTATTTGTATTTTATAGTTTGCACCATCATATGTATTTTATACATATTGACAAAAATGACAAAAATAATGAATCAAGAATGAAAAGGGGAGAAACGAAAACAGACAAAAAAAGAATGCGAAGAAAAAAGAAATTAAATTGAAAAAGAAAAAAATTGATGAAAAAGAAGAAAGGAAAAAGTGTAAGAAACAAGTAAAAAATAAGTGAAAAAAAATAGAAAAAAATGAAAAGGAAAAAGAAGTAAATTGAAGGAAAAAAAAATAAAAAAATAGTAAATTAAAGGAAAAAACAAATAAAAACAAAAAAAAACTAGAAAATAAAAAAAGAAAGAGAAATAAAAGATAGAAAAAAATAATAAAGGATTGAGACTATGGATTATATTTAATTGATAAGAGATGCTATGAATTGTATAGGCTAAATGGGATAATTAGAAGTGTATATTTATTAACCAATGTAGGTCTCAAGCGAATACAAATGATGAAATAAGAATGAGAAAGGGAAAAGTGAAAAAAAAATACAAAGAACAAAGAAATAAAAATAAAAAAATAGATGAAAGAATGAGATTTTTTTTTAATAAGAAACGAGTAAAAAATGATAAAAGAAAAAGAAAAAAAGTAAATTAAAGGAAAAAAAGAAAAAAAAGAAAAAAAGTAGAAAAGAAAATAAAAACTAAAATTTTAAGCATAGATGGGTGATCTCTGTGTTTAAATGGGTACTCATATTTTACCCATTTTATCCATATTTGTATGAGCTTTTAAAATGAGTTGAAGTCCATATTTACCTATTTTAAATATGAGTGATCCAATTAAATAAATATAGATTAAATGGACTCTTTTCACAAATATGGGCTGAAATTGCACCCCCTACTCCATGAGTTATCATCAGTGATGGTGGGTCCTATTTTTTCAATCATCTATTTTAGGCCTCTTTGAGAAATGTGGTGTAAAACATAAGGTGGAAACACGTTATCATCCGTAGATTAGTGGACAAGTTAAAGTGTTCAATTGGGATGTTAATTCCATTTTGGCAATGACTATGGATGCCAACAAGACTGATTGTTCAATAAACTTAGATGATGCACTTTGGGCCTTTCAAAGGGCTTACAAAAACCCCATATGTGCCTCACCCTATAATCTTGTGTATTGCAAGTCCTGCCACTTGCCAATTGAACCTGAGTATAAGGCACTAAGGCATTGAAAAAGCAGAATTTTGAGTAGAGTAACGCTGCATACTTGAGATGGACAAGATGAATGAGTTATATAAGTTTCACCTTCATGCTAATGAGATTTCAGACTTTTATAAGTAGAAGATGAAATTGTATTATGATAAGAGAATTGAGAAGAAGTTATTCTAACCCAGTGATGTTGTCTTGTTGAAGAATCCAAGACTTTGCTTGTCTCCCGGCAAGTTAAAGTCTAGGTGGTCGGGACCGTTTGATTCTCTATAGAAACATAGCACTTTTGGTGCTTTAAACGAGGAAAATATGTAGGTTTTTGAGTTTATTTTCTTAGATATGATGCATTTTGGGTATGTTTTGTAGGAAATCATGTTTTGGAAGCTATGTTCTCAAACAAGATGAAAAAAAAGATTTTGGCTACTTTTGGGAGCAATTATAGATGTTTGGAACACTTTCAATCTTGTTCATGATCATAGCATATTCGAGAATCGAAGAAGAGCTAAAAATATGACTTTCGACACTTACTAAGTCAACCTACGGTACGCATATAGTACCTATGGACCGCAAGTAGGAAAAGCAAGAGCCAGAAGTTCAAAATCCCAAGAGCTAAACTTTCAGGATTTTTCATCCACTACCTACGCCCTGTACCTGTGAACAGGGTCAGGACTACAAGTACCACCTGCGCCTAGGGTCAGAGCACAGATATAGACCACATGTTGCCACCAACCCTATTTTCTCTTATTTTGTTTGGGCTTTGGTTTTAGGGTTTCCTCATGTTCTATAAATACCCTTTATCTATTTTTAGTAGAAAGTTATGCGTTTTTTATACTCACAAACATATTTTGATTCCAAGATTCGATTTTCATCTTGGGATTCTCTTGTATTGAATTTGGTTTATTAATTCTGGCACGGTTGTGGGATTTTACACTTCTTGTCATTGTGATTTCATCTTTGCTTTTGATTATGAATGTTATTGATTTCTTCACAAGCATGAGCAACTAAAATTCATAGCTAGGGTTGTGGAAACCCTAGCAGATTGACAAAGTAGAGGAAGTGTTGTTGTTGTTCGAAAATGATACCCATGCATGCATTGCTCAATCTTTATTATAATAGTTTTCTTAATGGATGAACACGTTGTGATCCCGCCTAGATATTGCTGCTTACTCCAAAAGAGGAGTAGTGACTAGAAAAAGATAAAGACAATAGTCATTTGGAGTTTAACTGTCGATCCACGCTTATATGTTTTATCTACCAAAAATTGCTAGATTTTCTAATAACTAGAGACTCAAAAGGTAATAGTTAACTGAGGTCAAGATAAGGGTTAGTAATTTGACATCCTGAAACTCAAAATGTAAAGGGTGAAATCTGTCTACTCGTCCAAAAGACTATAGATGGTACATAAGTTATCAATTCTGCATGCAAGATATCAGATTGGTTCAACATAGCACGATAAGACTACATAGTTGAGAGCCAGGGGGAATACAATCCTAGTGTTCAATTACGACTGATTACAACCAAAGTTGGTATAGTTACTTGCTCAAGATTACTACATCAAAACCCCTCATTCACTTTTCTTGTTCTGCCCTACATTTGGTAATATCCATGATTCCACGTGTTTCCTTGGGATTACCCCAACCTTTTTTTGGTTACTATATTTTGATAGTGACCTTATCACCATCCGAGATAAGTTATTATTTGAATGTCATCAAAATTTTGGCACTGTTATTGGGGAACACGATGTTGATTTAAGATTTGAAGTTGTTGAAGTTTTTAGGGTTTTCTTATTTTATTTTTATTCTTAGTTGGGCATATGCTAGTGTATGCCTAGCACATGGACTAGAGACAATCCCTTACTCCCACTAAATCTAAATCTAGTGAGGATCTTACAAACATCTGGTAGAATGTCTGAGTAGAAAAGAGATGAACTTCCTGAAGGGGTTCATGATGTTGTTCCTTCCCATCCTCCCGAAGGAGTATTGGGATATTATTGATTGTTAGGATGGTGAGCTGTTAAGCTAATCTAAAGACAAAAAGAGGTAAATAGAAGAATTTTAGTGGATAGATAGGGATGCGGAGCTAGATGAATAGAGATAGGTAGCAGACCATCGAGCAGCACTCGGCGGGAATTAGAACAGAGCTAGACGTAACCGTGTTCAAGTAATCCCAAAATATCAGTATGTGCAGCCATATATAGATGTTGAAGAATACTTGGGATATGTTGATCCTTTAGAGACTGAGCCATAGTTACTCCCATTTTACCCCCATGCATCAAGTTTGACATCCCGAGTGCAATGATCCAGTTCTTAAATATTAAGGGTGTATTTGCAGGTCTACCTATAGATGATGCAAAACTTGCACCTTGCCAATTTCATTAGGATATATTATTCGTATACAAATCCAGGGGTGAATTAGGAAGCACTCAGACTGAGGCAGTTCCCCTTCTCACTAACAAAAGAAACATTTTTATAGTTAGGGGAACTGCTAAGAGGCTCTATCACTACATAGAGTGAGTTGCGCAGGAAATTCTTAAATTGTTTCTTTCCTCCATCAAGGATGTTGCAGGTTAAGGATGAGATCAATAATTTTAGGCAACTGCAGTCTGAATCTATGTATGAGGCATGGTTCATGTTCAAGGCTTAACTTGCAGGAATGAGCTTATTGGAGATATTTTACTGAGCCTTGAACATCAGCTCCAAAGCTATGGCAGACACCATATCTGGAGGAGATTTTAGGATACTACGTTGGGAGAAAGCATCAGAGATGTTAGATCAAATCTTGCTTAATAATTGAGGTTGGAAAACTCGGGAAGCTGAGAGGGGATCTAGCACTTATGCTATTGGTGCCTCCTGCGCCCAAAAAGTAGTTGATGACACAGTAGCACAAGAGATTGTGTTGCTAAGAACTGATCTAAGAGTACTATCAAAGTATATTGCAGCAACGACTTCTGAGCTAGTGAATGCATTAGCAGTACAGAGGTACACTTCCAAAGCTTACGAGTTAGAATTGTAGGAGGAAACAAATTATCTGGATCATCAGATGGCAAATTTTGAGCCCAAGGGAAAGGAAACCAAGGTCAGAACTACTATGAAAAATATAGAGAGAGATATGATGACTGGAGAAAAAAGGATAACTATAGAGATAAGGGATATAGGTACATTCCACTTGGAAGATAAGATGCAGAATCTAGAATGGAAGAAATGCTGGCTAAGTTGGTGAATGGTCAAGAAAATTAATATATCATCTTTAAGGAGGTTAAGGTCGACATTTCAGGATTGACCCAGAAGGTAGAGTCACATGTCACTGCTATGAAGCAGTTGGAGCACTAGTTCGGGCAGATGTCAGCAACTCTAAACTAGTGGCAGCTAGGTAACATTCTAAGAAACATGGTGCAAAATCCATAAAACGATGGTCATGCACTTGCTATTACTATGATGAATGGTATCACTACTATGAATCCCCCACGACCTATTGCAGAAGCTTCTTATGATGAGACACCTAGTATTGAGTTCGAAAAGGTGACAATTGATAAAGGTAAAGGTGCTGAAGACAAAGTTAAGAAATCAGATAAATTCTGAGACTACCCCTACCTTTTCTTAAGAGATTGAGGAAAAAGAAAGAGGAAGGTAAGTTTAAGCGATTCATTGAGATGCTTAAAGAGTTGAGCTTGAACATAACTATTCTTGAGGAGTTAGAGTAGATGCCTGGATATGCCAGGTTCATAAAACAACTAGTTACAAGGAAGAAAAAAGCGACAATTGAGAGTGTAGATGTGTTGCACCACTACTGTGCAGTCACGAATAGTTCTTTGGCACAGGAAAAAGGTAATCCCAGAGCATTTACTATACCATGCACTATTGGTTCATCCTTAGCTGCCAAAGCCTTATGTGATTTAGGGGCCAATATTAACTTGATGTCGCTGGCCATATTCAAGCAATTAGGCTTGAAGCCACTAGAACCAACTTCGATGTGGCTACTGATGGCTGACTGCAGAAATTTGTAGAAATCTTTTTTGATGTGATCGTGAGGATGGACAACTTCATCTTTCTGGCTGACTTTTTCATCCTTTATTGTGAGGTTGACATCAAGATGCCCGTTGTATTTGGAAAACTGTTTATAGCTAAAGGTAGAGCTATGGTTGACATGGAGAAAGGTGAGCTAAAATTCCAAGTCAATAATGAGGAGGCTATATTCAACATCCAAAAGTTAATGAAGCAGCCAACAGATATGAGGGTAGTGTCGGTGATTGATTGTATTGATGACACTGGAGGATACTCCTATGGGTATCAAGATGAATTCTGAGTAGTCAAGATACCTATGTCATGCTATGATGTTAAATCAAGTGATGCATGAGAGGTAACCCATGGGCTTATTGGTAAAGTCTGAGTAACCAATATAGCCACTTCTTGCTGTAACATTAAATCAAGCGCTGAGTGGGAGGCAAACCACTATTTATAGTGTTCATATTTTAATTGTTTTTCCTTTTTATAGGGTTTTAGCTCTTGGACTTGCCTGATATACGTTAAAAATTGCTATATTCATTGATTTCCATGTAAGGGGGTTGTTTGATCAACCCATCGTGGTGACAAGTCCCACACGGTAAGTTGAGTAATAACTTGAAAAGTTAAAAGTTTGAGGATGAAAAATGAAAAGTTTTGGAATTTGACATCTAATTTTAATTTTGGGACCTTGAACTTAGGTTACAGGACCATAAGTAGGTTAAAACTATCAAAACGCTAATTTTGAATTGAAGAAAAGTGGGCCAAAATTTTTAGCTAGCCCATGCGCCCTACACCTATTGGTCGTAGGTGGCACCTGCGCCCATAGCCTGGCCGCAGGTGGTGGACGATGGTGGAAGTTGCGGGTTTGTCTTTTGTGGGCCTAATTTTTAATTCAAATTTTGGGCCTATAACACTTATATATGACCAAAACATCCCCCTACCTATATTTAAACAACTATAACCTTGTTCTAGGTTATTCTATTCCTCAAAACTTTACTTTTATCTTTGAATTCAAACTTTCCTCTTAAAACACAAACCAAGCCAACACATAAGTAAAGGCTAAATTGACACTTATTTGAGGTGCCAACTTGTCCAAACATGCTAAAAATAAGTTTCAACTTTGGTTTTGCTTGACTTCTTCACTATTCACTTCTATTTCTTCATAAAAGAGGTAACTATCTTGGCTCCTAATGTTTATGTATTGATCTATTTATTGTTTAAACAAGTGGATATGTATATTCTATTGTAAAATATATAGAATCTATCATGCTTTTATGTAGGAGCCTTGAAGTAGCCTAAAATCATAGTGTAAGGCCTTGTTTTGAAGAAAAACCTAAAGTTAGGCCCTAACCGGAAGTTGAACTTGAATGAATTTAAATGATACCACTAGTTGAGCATGATTTTTTGCTTTGAAAGCTAGATTTATGATAGGTTTATGCACATTGGACTTGTTGGGATTTCAAATAGGTTATAGGGGTGTGAAAATTTAGGAAAAATTTAAACTTTTTGAATTTGAGTTTTTTTTCAACTTTTGTTGGAAACTAACAACTAGTTTTTTAGGTACATATGGTGCCTAAGGCTATGAAGAAGATGAAGGTCGGTACCTCAAGTAGATGGGCAGAGTCTCCTGATCTTAGTGGTTCAGTGGAGAAATACTCGAGGTAGCAGCATAGAGACACTGCAGCAGGGGTGACAGGCAGAGTCATAAGAGGATAGACTTGCAAAACTACTCAGTCAGTTACATCTCGTACATAGATGAAGTCAGAAAGGATGTTACCTCCACATATTACTCTACCTGTAGATGATGATGATGACAAGGAGAAAGAACCTGAGTCTACTTTACATGTTGTTGCTCAGAACCCTTGTCTGAGGAAGGGTCCTAAAATTAAGCTGAGGAGGTAGAGCAGGAGGATCCAATAATAGTGCCCTAGTCTGAGGAGGGTACCACCACTCATGTATAGCAGACAGATGTACTAAGTCTGTGGAGGGTACGGAGTAGGCTACCCATAATGAGTCAATACAGCAGGGGCAGAGTCTCACTCCCGCACATGCCTCAGATGCACCTCCAGAAGAAGGACCTTTGAGGTAGAATATGGAAGGGATGCGGGAGATCTTTACTACTGAAAGTTGTGTTTGGAGGCAGGCTGGCCGATAATGTGCATTTATGAGTAGCGCTAGATTGACCTATCAGGCCTAGATCGAGTACCACAGTTATAAGCAATATTTGATAGATATCAGCTAGAATGGATGATTGGGACACTTGGTTCTTAAAGCCCGACTATGGTACGAGAATTTTATGCATCCTATAGAGCTACCGTAGTTCTTTAAATATGCTGACATCCAGGCCTAGTGATATTTCTAAGGCAACCATAACTTGATCATACACTAGTTAAAGGCGTCACAGTTGATATTTCTATAGAGACTATTCGGAGACTTATCTTCAGCCCTGATTACATTACTTTTGTATCTAGAGTTGAGTGTGATAATAGAATGAGGGTCGAACATGATCAAAATATTATATAGGAGGATGAGAACTAACGAGAGAGGGTTAAGATTCCTAGGTGGATAGCTAGTTATATTTTACCTTTGGATGATGACACCCCATGGATTAAGGGGAATGTTGTGATCTAGAAGGTCCTATTGACATTTGAGGCCATTTTTTGGTGGTTTTTGATTATATACTGACTGATACCTACTACTTTGTATAATAAGTTGATGTGGGAGAGAGTTGCACTAGTTGCTTGTATGGTGGTTGATTATGCTATTGATTTTGCTGCCATTCTTAGGTATGAGTTACATGATAGTGCATTTGAGGAATTGACTAATCTGCCATTCCCTTGCATTATTTAGAGGTTGTGTGATGAGGCTAGTGTGCTTGAGATATCGGGTGTAGATGAGAGGGTACTTACGAGGGCAATTGCGTAAACAGAAACTATGAAGGATCTGGCATGTCTTGGTCCCTCTAAGAGATTGAGATAGTAGGCAGTAGTACCACAGACCCAGACTGAAGGCCTAGCAATTTCCATAGAGCCTAATGAAGAATATCGAGGTAATATGGGTGTTATTATTGATATGGAGATAGAGGAGCAGAGAGAGGATCTAAACTCTAGTATGCATGATGAGAGGACACCAACTACTTATTTTTTAGCCCCAGCTTCGACCTAAGAGCTGGTGGGTGTACCTTTAGAGCCTTCTCATCGATCCACTATAGCTCTTACTTTAAGTATGAACACTATATATAGCAAGATTTTAAAGATCTCAGTGGACAGATAGAGGGCCACCAATGCTAGGGTGAGGGTTGTTGAGGCTGAGATGACTACCCTCTATGAGCAAATAATATTAGAGGTTAGGACTAGATTTGAGTAGGCAAAGGCCATATAGGAGGCTGCACTGAGTGCTGCACTATTCGAGCTATGTTCTTACTTACAAACACGGCTCGATGAGTTTGAGAGTGTTGCACTATATGAGCTATGTTCTTACTTACAAACACAGCTCGATGAGTTTAAGAGATGGGCTACATCCCGATTCACTGAGACAGATACACCGAATCTAGTCCATATGAGGGAGGAGTTTGATATTTTATGAGCAAAGGTACGCTCTTTCATAGAGAGTCATGGTGTATTCACTCCCTTAGTTATACCATTAGTGGTTCAGATATCACCTTGACGCACACTGTGATAGTGTAACTTCTTCATAGAGGGTGATGAGACAGTCCCAGCAGTTGGGGCCAAGAGAGGTCACATAGACAACTTCAAGACCTTGATTTACCATATGACCAGGTCATTAAAAAGTACAGACATAATTCAATGGAGTTATCATTCATCGTTGATAGAAAGAGGCTTGTATTTATAACAACACTTGTATCATCTAGTAGTTCACTACCACCACCACTGTTTCCACCAACTGATATGCCCCCATCCAGGGATGCTCATGATTCAGGTACTTAGTGCATCCCAAGTATGTTCATACTTCTCTTTAGTTTACTTTGTTTTAGCGCATTAAGGATAGTGCACGAGATTTAGTTAGGGTGGGCATACCATGCTGCAGTGGGTTTTTATTGCCATGCTTCTTTTCCTGTCAGCCGCTATATGGTTGAAGAACCATCATGTCTAGGATAATTTGTGTCGTATTGTGTTTTATTTTGTATTGTGTTGTTTTTTTTATAATTAGGAGATTTTTAAGTATTTAGGGCTATAGTCATATTTTGATTGATTTTGTTGATACACCTCCAAAATTTTGTGTTTTAGAACTGCGAGAATGTATATATATGTGAACATTGTGGATCTTGTTATGCAATTATAATTAGGGATATGATAATCACTTCCTAACTATTGCATGAACTGGATAGGTAGTAGTTTGTAATATTGACTCTATGCCATGTGTGTCTGAGATACTACCTTGTTCTCTTTGTGTGTTGAATTTAGAACTTTCCTGGTTAGTCTTTCCTAGGTTAAAGATTAGTCGGTTAGGAAATGATCATAGGCCATTTTGAGTTTAGTCCACTTTTAGCTAAAATGATCTTCCATGTGAGAATTATATCCCTTGATCTTTGTTTTGAGCCTTGTGGCCTATTTTTTTGTTTCACCATTCACCTTCCCATTTATATTATAATAAATATGTTTTGGCTCTGGTCCTTCTTAGACATTGTACACCTCAACTCAGGCACAATGCCTAAGTTGAGGGTGGCTATCATAGGGGTGCATAGTGTAAAATGGGTATGAAGAAAGGTAAAATAAGAGAAAAAGTTAGTAGGGATGGGTGTGGTAGAAAAAGAAATGAAACATAAAAAAAAAATAAAAAATGTGAAAAAGAGAAAAAGAAAGAATAAAAGACCACACTAAACTGAATGTGCAATAAAGAATAAAAGGGGAGAAATAAGGGTGGAAAAAAAGAAAATTGGCTAGTGAGTGAGACCCCAAGGATAGTGTAGTTCCAAGGAGGCTTACTCACTTGATATGTCCATATGTACCATACTATCCCCCAAGCCAACATTACAAGCCGATAAAAGTCCTATAGTGATCCTAACTTGAATATCTGAATAATAAGGTAATGAAAATAAGGGCAAGTCTATGGTATTTGATATGCATTGATTGGAACTTCTCTTTTGAGTGTGAGTCTCTCTTGACCGTACCTGTATTGACATGCACTATTTCATATAACTGAGTGGGACATCCTTGTTATGAGGGCACTTGAGTCATATTACTAGCTATTTGCTTGTTTTGGGTAGTGTAACTTATATATATTAGTGGTTGTCTGTTATTAATGTATTTGTCATACCTTGATCCCATCGTGTCACATTGTTGTGCTTCATGTTCATACACAGTTGGTTTTGAAAAGTAAGATAGGAGGCAGATGTTGTAATTTGAGAATTAAGTGTTGACTGACTACCTTGAATAACTTAATTCTCCTAGTAAAGAGTTGTTTTTGTTTTTGTTATATTTTGTTGACTGAGGACATACAAACATTCTAAGTTTATGGTATTGATGTGCTATAGAAATATAGCAATTTTGATGCTTAAAACAAGGAAAATATGCAGGTTTATGAGGTTATTTTGTTAGATATGATGTGTTTTGGGTATGTTTTGTAGGAAATCACGTTTTGGATGCTAAGTTCGTGAAAAAGATGAAAAAAAGGTTTTTGGCTACTTTTTACAGAAATTATGGATATTTGGGATACTCTCTGGCTTGATTGTGGTCAAAGCATGTTTGAGAATCTAAGAAGAGCTGAAAAGATGACTCCTAGCACTTAGTACGTCAACCTACGGGCCGCATGTAGGACCTACATACTACAAGTAGGAAAAAAGTGCTAGAAATCCAAAATCTAGAGAGCTAAACTTGCAGAATTTTTTCATCCGCTACCTGCGCCCAGGGTCATGACTGCAGGTACCATCTACGCCTAGGGTCAGAGCGCAGGTACTGACCACTTGTAGCCACTGACCCTGTTTTCTACTATTTCATCCTGGCTTTAGTTTTAGGGTTTACTAATGTACTATAAATACCCTTTATGTGTTTTTAGTAGGAGTTATGCACTTTTGATACTCATAAACATATTTTGATTCCAAGATTCAATTTTGATCTTAGGATTCTCTTGGATTGACTTTTGTTCATTAATTCAGTCGCGGTTGTGGGTTTTCATACTTCTTATCATTGTGATTTCATCTATGCTTTTGATTATAAATGTTATTAACAACCAGGAGCATCTAAAACCCATATCTAAGGTTGTGGAAACCCCAGAGAATTGACGAAGTAGGGAAAGTATTGTTGTTGCTATTCGGAACCAATACCCATGCATGCATTACTTTATTTTCATTATAATAGTTTTCTTAATGGGTGCATATGTTAGGATCCTAACTAGATATTGCTATGTAATCTAAAAGAGAAGTAATGACTAGGAAAAGATAAAGACAGCAGTAATTTGGAGTTTAATTATCGATCCACTTTTCTATGTTTTATCTACATCAGATGGTTAGATTTCATCTAATAACTAGAGACTTAAAAGGTAACAGTTTACTGTGATCAAGATAAGGGTTAGTAAGGAGACATCCTGAGACTCAAAAGGTAAAGGGTGAAATCCTTTTGCTCATCAAAAAAACTGTAGAAGGTACATAAGTTATCGATTCTTCATGGAAAAGTATCGGGTTGATTCAAAAAAGCACGATAAGCCTACGGAGTTAAGAAGCTAGGGGGAACACAATCCTAGTGTTCACTTACGACTTATTAAAACCAACATTAATATAGTTACTTGTTTAAGATTACTACATCAAAACCCCTCATTTACTTTTCTTGTTTTGCTCGTTGACTACAACTTCTGAGATTCATGATTACACGTGTTCCTTTGGGATTCAACCCTAACCTTTATTGGGTACTATATTTTGATAGTGACTGTATCATCATTTAAGATGAGGTGTTTTTTAGATATCATCACCATTCACCGTGGTAAGAGTATTTCCACATGGTGTGATTGAGTTACAATAAGTGGGAATGCCCCTTTCAAGGTGAACGGACATCGTATTAAGAATTACGTAGAAAGAATGGAAGGGTTGAAAGTGTGTGAGAATTTAAGTCTTTGTGATGTCTGAGTAGCCAAGAGAGCTTAGTCATGTTTGACATTAAATCAGATACTGCATGGGAGGTAATGCATGGGCTTGTTGGTGAAGTCTGAGTATTCAACACATCCACATCATACCACGACGTTACGTTAAGTACTACTTGGGAGGCAACCTAAGGTTTTAATGTTCACTTTTTTGTTTTGTAGGAAAGGAAGCATAAAGAAGTACTTTGAGAATGGTAAAAATTGCAAAAGTTTAGACAAGTCTAGGTAAGTGGACCTATGAATCACCCACGAGTCATAAGTCCAACCCACGATATGTAAGTTGAGTCATGGGAATCAAAAGAAAAATTTTGGTCTCTGAACTTCAACCTAGGATACCGACCTACAACTTGTAAGTTTAACCAATGAGTTATGTGTTGGCCCATACTAATCAAACCTAAAGCCTAAAAATTTTAAACGCTTTGTCTGGTATAACCTACAACCCCTAAGTTGGGTTGTAGGTAGTGATTGGGCTGGTATTTAATTTTTAAGTCACTAGGCCTTTATAACCCAACCTGGATTGGGTCACCCATCCAGTTTAAACCCTAAACCCAATCCATTAAGCCATTACTCCATAAATTACAAACTCCCACTCAAATTAAAACTCTTCCTCTCCTATTTAACATTCAAAAAATAAAACCCTACTCCATAATATCATATCCCTACGCATACCACACTTAGAATTTGGGGCTAAATCGATTGCCTTGTTCTTCATCTCTAATTCTTCACTCGAGGTCAGTTTTTTCATGTTACAAATTTAATTACTAAATAGATTGTGATTGGTAAAATCTACATAATCAATAAAAATAGTATAGTACTTGCTTAACTTCAAAACCCTTGCATTACTTGGAACCCAAAAGGGTAGAACTAAATTGGTTATTGTTAATTAAAGTTGAATTGCATAAAATCAAATTGAAATAAGGGAAGTATGATCTGATTTGGGGGTGGAACTAGGGAAGAAATTGAGGGTGAACCTACGAGACCGACTTATAACCTATAGTTTAAACCTATGAGTCATGGGTTGGCCCTGTAGGAATCAAATTTGAAGCCCTAAATTTAAGAGGCTTCGTCTGGTACCTACGAGCCAAACTACAAACTGTAAGTACAATCTATAACCAGTAGGTTAGGTCGTAGGTAGGCCCTGACTGGGAATCTTAATTTTCTTTTCTTTTCTTGTACCATTAATGTAAATAAAGTACTGACAATTCTCTTGACATGTACTATGGAACCCAAAGATACACCAAAGAAGGGCGTGCAGTCTAGATTGAGAGACGAGACTCCCAAATGGAGTGGATCCATGAAGAATTATCCCATTGATAGTGCACCCTTAGCTCTGTGCTAGACTAGGGACCAGAATCAAAGACAAGCAGTGACTAGTTCTACTATTCAGCTAGGCTCTCAGCCTGAAGCACCAATACCTCAGTCTAGACCCAATGCTCCCTCAGCTCATTTTATCCAAACTAGATCTAGGATAAAGTCAGCCCAGACAACACCATCACACTCTCTTATCCCTCCCTAGTATAATAAAGGTGATACATATACCATTTTAATACTAGGTAATGAGGATTCATCTATCCCACAGTTTGAGGAGAAGGAAGAGTCCACCTCAGGTACCAGTGATCATGATACAGATGAATCCCAGTCAGATAAAGGTGCAAAGACATTACATATTACCTGAGATGCTTATTCTTTATCTTTATCCTTTAAGAAGTCCACATACATCTCCTCCATACATATTGCTCAGGCCATTTAGAGATGGTGTATGAAAGATATGTAGGGTATCTATGATAGGGACATTGATATGACAGATTAGGGCAAACGTTAGAGAAGTATAGTGGAGGAGCCTCGTATTGGGTTTACTATATTGGTAGGTGTTCCATACCTGAAGGTCACTGTTGATAGATATGGGCTTTGATAGATAGGAGAGCCTTCAGGATTTTACTACCCCAAGGTTGTCTAAGAGTTTTATGTGTCCTACACTATATTTGTGTATTTGATCACACCATCTAGGAATAAAGCATAGGACCAACCTCCACTAAATCATACACTGGTCAGAGGTGTTAGATTTGATATATCTGAGGAGACCATTAGTAGATTTTTGTTTGGATCGCATTTTTTTGACTAGCTACTGCAGTAGAGTTTGACTATAGATGGAGGATTATGAGGAATAGGAGGACTATGGAAGATTCTTACTAGAGTGAGCAAAGGAGAGAATTAGCGAGATGGGTAGATTAGCAGATTGATGAGATTAGTATTGAGGACCCTTGGGTTGTAGAGAAAGTAGAGATAAAGAAGACCTCATTTCTCTTCACAACAAAGTTTTGGTGGATCATTGTGAAGCACTAATTTAGTATGATATCTGCAAATAATATGCTCACATGGGATCGGGTTGTATTGGTTGCAATCCTAATGGTTGGCTATGACATAAATTTTTTTAGGTGGATCAGAGATGAGATTTACAAGAGAGATTTCTATGAGTTTACTACTATTTCTTTCCCCTGCTTGATACAAATAATTTATGATAGGATAGGAGTATCGGTGCTACCATAGGTTGATCATAAGCCTGAGGCTACCCACACAACTGATATTGGGTTTATTTGATATAATGTCAACCTTATTCTACTTTATAAGGTACAACCTTCTACATCTTCAGGTGCGTCCCTCTTTGAGAGACCTTTTATGTTGGTTGAGCATGTTGATAGGCTAATATTGGGTGGCAATGTTGATACAAGTAGACAATAGGTAGAGCCTTATCATACGACAAACAATGATGGTGCTACAGGCACTTCAGCTTTAGTTTCTACTTCTACGTTGCCTCCTTGTTCACCAATTCTATGTATGGTTACAGTACCATAGGGTTTCTTAAAATAGTTGGGGATTAAAAGTAGGATTTAAGTGTGTGATAGACATATATCGATACTAAGTTGGCTAAGATATTTGGTCAAATCCAAAAATAGGAGCAAACTGCATTAGAGGAATCTGAGGAGTGAATGGAGGCTAGGATGATGTTCGCTTTAAAAAAGTTTACTAAAAAGATTCATATGCGTATTGCTAGCTTTGAGGCCTAGATGGAAGACCAAATTTTCAAGGCTTAGGTGCCTGACTTATCAGGTCTGTACGAGGAGGTGGCTTTTTTAAGATTAAAGGTGTGCACTTTAGCTGAGAGCCACGTTCTTGGCATCGCTTTGGTTATAACTTCATTGATGTAGCTATTAACCACTACACCACCATTCATATTTGATTTGTTCTCTGAGGAAGATAACGCCCAGACTGTTGAGTCTAAGAGAAGATGAGAGTATGAGGAGCAGAGTGACAGTTTAGATGAGTTTCAGAGGGCTCGAAAGAGGGCCACCACAGAGTCTATCATTTATTTAGGAATTGACCAGCAGAGGCATGCCCAACTTGCATTTGGTGCCTCTTCTAGTCAAGCACGACCACCTTCTTTGAGTGATCAGCATTATGTACCACATGATGGCCCAGCTGGGCGATTCCTCATTCAAAGCCTAGAACGTCCCAAGTATATCCCTATACCCATATGTTCTTTAGTTTCTAGTGTGTACTGGGGAAACCTCAAAAACTCAAAGTTGGGTGGTGGTGTACCAACCACCCAAGGTTTTTGTTGTCGTGTCTTTTTTCCCGGAGGTGTGTTATAATAGTAGAGACACCATGTTTAGGTATTGTTTTGTGTTTGGAATAAGTGTTATGTGTTATTTGTTTAATTAGATGGAATAATAAAGAACCTATGTGCAGTTAAAATGTTTTGTGTTTTTAATTGTTTGAAAAATATGATACCCGTCCAAAAATTTTTGAGAAATATTTATGAACATGTGTGCGACCATTATTGAATACCGTTATGGCATTAGTACTAGGAAAAAATAATCAGAGCTTAGTATTGCATGAACTGGATAGGTAGTAGTTGATAATGTAACTTTGTAGCATGTTTTGAGGTATTTACCTAGTTCGCTTTGTGTATTAGTCCAGAACTTTCCCGTTTAGTCTTACCTAGGTTGTATGGTATTTGGTTGGGACATGATCATAGGTCATTTTATAATAAGTCCACTCCTAGCCTAAAAGACCACCAAATAAGTATAAGTACCTCTTGATCCCTAATTTAAGCCTAAATTGACCTATTTTCTTGTTTTAACCTTTTCACCTTCCCATTTAATTGCAATGAACTGGTTTTTGCCCTGGTCCCTCCTTGGACACTGTGTATCTCAACTCAAGTAAATTGCTTAATTTAAGGGTGGATATTACAAGGGTGCATAGTTGAAAATAGATATAAAGAAAGGTGTTGAATAAAAGAAAAGATAGTAGGATTTGGTGTGGTAGATAGGTGTAAAAAAAAAGAAGAAGATAAAAAGAGAAGGGTGAAAGAAAAATAAAAAAAATAAATGCAAACACTGGAGGAAAGCACGCCCAATTCGAATAAGCAATAAAGAAGAAAGGGGGAGAAAAAAAAAAGCATTATTAAGTAGTGGAGACAATAATGTAAGTGTAGTATCAAAGAGGGTAAGTCACTATGTCCCATATGTACCATACCACCCCCTAGCCTACATTACAAGCCTAGAAAAGTCCTCCAGTGATCCCAGTTCAACTGTCTGAAAAACTTAGATATAAAAAATAAGGGCAAGCCTATGATATTTTATGCAAATTGTTTGAACTTCTTTAAGAGTGTGAGTGCTTTAATGTAGTCCCTACATAGACATACAATATTATACTATGAGAGTTGGTCTTTCTTATTGTGAGGGTACATTGGTTATGTTATTAACTGCTTATTTGTCTGGATAGTGTCAATTGTATATGTGCTTGGTTGTTTTTTCCTACTATAATTCCATTACTTAATTCCTTTTGCATCATATTGGTTTGATACACAGACACATATAGTGGTTTTGAAAGTTGGGAATATGAGGGGCTGTGAAATTTGAGCTAAAATAAGTTGACTGCCCTAGGTACCTTAGGTTTCGTTTAATCAAGCATTGTGTTTGTTTAGTTTTGTGTTAGTTGCCTGAGGACATGCAATTTTTCTAAGTTGAGGGTGTTGGTGTTTCATGGTTTCATGGAACTTCCGATGCTTAAAACAAGGAAACTGTGCAAGTACTTAGGCACTCTTGTTAGATGTTATGTGCTTTTGTGTTTATTTTAAAGGAATACAAAGTTTGGAGCAAAGAACAAGAAGAAGGAATGAAGAGTTGCTATCAAGGATACCCATGAGTTAACCTATGACTTGTGGGTAGTACCTATGAGCTACAGGTGGCTACGTAGGATGATGTTCTAAAGTTCTGAAGTTGTTTGATCAATTTTTTCTCCTCAAGAGCCAACCTATGAGGCGTAGCTACAACCTATGACTCATAGGTTGCTTCATAGGTAGAAGTTCTATAGAAGGAAGATTTCTCTGATCTCCATGAGCCTACTTGCGACCAGTAGGTACAACCTACGACCCCTAGGTTGCCTCATAGGTTGGTACTGACTTAAGTTTCCTATATTGATTAGGATAGGCTTTCAGATGTATCTAAATATACCCTTTGGATGTTTTATTATTAGTTAACGCACTTTATACACTATTTACATTACTTTGAGTTCAGAGATACATTATTGATCTTGGAATTATTGTTCTTAGTTTTTTAGGGTTTACAATTAATTTGAGATTTTGGGTTTTCATTCTTATTCTTCATAAGTTCATCGTTATGCTTTCATCTTTAGAATCTATGTTTCTTATTACAATCATGAGCAGCTAACCCTAAAACTAGAGTTGTCAAAACCTTAATGGATTAACAAAGCATCTTAGTATGAAATTATTTTAAATTGATGTTCTGGATTAATCCCGAGGGATCGGTAGACACTTGGGATTATTCCAAGTCTCAACTAGCGCACTACTCAGATACATAGGATTGCATCTCGTTCTTGATCTCATAAGTAGTCTCCTCCGCTGAACGGTGTCCACTGAACCTTAACTACTAGAATCTCTCTAGAGCACAACCTTCTAACATTCCTGAATCACATGAACATCGGCTCTTCCATGAACGTCAAACTCTCATCCAACTAAATCGAGTTCCATCATAGGACATAAGACTCATCGGGAATGTATCGCCGCAACATATAAACATGGAAAACTGGATGAATAGCCACAAAATCTTTGGGTAAGGCTAACTCATATGGCATCTGTCAAACTGTGTGAATGATCTTAAAAGGTCCAATACATCCAGGGCTGAGCTTACCTTTCCTCTTGAACCTCATCACACCCTTTATGGGTGATACTCATAGGAATACCCTGTCACCTACTGCAAATTACAAGGCAAAAAGTCTATGATTTGCAAGCCTTCTGCCTACTCTGAGCTACCCTCAGTCTATCCTGAATCACCCTAACTCTATCAAACGACTCCTGAAGCAAGTAAGTACCACAGGGTCTCATCTTGGAGCTATTGAACCATCCAATCAAAGATCAATAACGTCTACTATATAATTCCTAAAATGATTCCATCTCAATATATGAATAGTATTTATTATTATATGCAAACCTTTCCAATACTAAGTGTTTCTCCCACTAACCTCTAAAATCCATAATATAAGATTGGAGCATATCTCCAAGAACCTAAATAGTCCAATCTATCTGCCTGTTAGTCTGAGGATGAAAAGTGATGCTAAGATCCACCCAAGTACCCAACTCCTCCTAAAAAGCTCTCTAAAAGATAAAAGTGAACACTACGCCCTGGTCTAAAATGATGGATATAGGCACTCTGTGTAGGAAAACTATCTCACGAACATAGATAACGGCTAACCTCTTGGCACTGAAGGACATCTGAATAAGAATAAAATATGTTGATTTGTTCAAACTAATCTACAATGAGCGAAATACCATCAGAGCTTTGGGAGATGTGATTCAAACCACTAATAAAATCCATGATGATCCACTCCCACTTCTACTCGACAATAGGCAATCTACGAATCAGACCACCAGGCCTCTAGTGCTCGGCCTTCACCTACTGACAACATAGGCAACAAGCTACAAAATTGGCCATATCTCTCTTTATTCCACTCCACCAATCGTGTTGCCTTAAATCTCTATGTATCTTAGTTGTACCAGGGTCAATAGAATATATAGAGTTGTAGCCTCATGTAATGTCGACCGAATCAAGTTTCCGACCCTTGGAATATAAATGCGGCCATCAAATGCTAGAATACCCTACAAATCTATGGTAGCTTCCTATAATCACCACTCAAAACCTAATCACAGATGATATAAAGTCTCATGTCCTCTAACTGATAACTCCAAAACTACACAAGTAAGGTAGACTTTGCCTTAACACTAGAAAGAATTGAGGTTAGAAATATTAAGTCACACCATGAAGTTGGCTAAGGAATAGATATCCTATGCCAACGACCTCTAAGAAATTGAAATAGCAGCCAGACTGACCATACTAACCACCTTCCATCTCAAGTCATCGGCTACCATGTTCGCCTTGCTCGGATAATATAAAATAGGCATGTTATAATCCTTAGCAACTCCATCCTTCTATGCTGCCTAGAATTAAGCTCTCTTTTGGTCATAAGATACTGAAGACTATGATGATCACTGTAGATCTTAACATACATACCATATAAATAATGCCTCCAAATCATAAGCATGAAAACTATTGCTGGCAACTTCAAGTCATAGTTGGGGTAATTTCATTTATACACCTTTAGTTGCCTCGATGAATAAGCAATAACTCTAACCTGATTCATTAATGCACAACCCAAAATAATACTAGAAGTATCACAATATATGGTGAATTCTTCATCCTCACTAGAAAGAGACAATATAGGAGTTGAAGTCAAAAATTCCTTCAGATTCCAAAAAAAGACTCATACTTCATAGACCTCTTAAAAAACCTCATTCCAAGTAAATATGATTATTAAGCTATAATAGTAGAAAAAGCCTCAATGAAATTCTTGTAATAACCTACCAAACTAATGATGTTGCAAACCTCAGATGGAGATGTAGACTTAGTCCCATACCGAGAAGCCTTAATCTTCACTGAGTCCACCATAACCCCATTCTTAGATACCATATGTCCTAGGAATATCGCTAGCTTGAGCCAGAACTTGCACTTTGATCACTTAGAAAAAAGCCTATGATCTCACAAAGTTTGGAGAACAATTCTAAAATTATGGATATGCTCCTACATACTCCTTAAATATAGAAAAATACCGCCGATGAACATTATCACAAAGGAATCCAAATATGACATGAACACGTGGTTTATCAAATCCATAAGTATAGTTGGGGCATCATTCAACCTAAAAGATATCACCAGGAACTCATAATGACCATAACGAGTTTTGAAGGTTGTCTTTGGGATTTCCTAAGCCCTATTCCTTAACTAATGGTAATTGGACATCAATTTAATCTTAGAGAACACTACTTCTCTTTAAAGATGGTCAAATAAATCATCAATCTGAGGTATGAGATACCTATTCTTCATTGTCACCTTATAAGATGATTGTAGTCGATACAAATATACAAGGAACCATACTTATTATTCATAAAGAAGACACACCTAGTCTAATGAAACCCTAGGAACCATACTTCTTATTCATGAGAAAGACACATCTATTCTAATGAAACCCTTACCCTTAAGATCCTAAAGTTTAGAATTTAGATCTTTATGATTGGTAGGAGCTATACAGGGAGGTGCCATAGAAATATGGGTTCTTGACTCAAGATAAATAATAAACCCAATATCATCCTTATGAGGAAGAATAGGTAGATAGGTAGAAAAAATATCAAAAAAATTACAGACTATAAGAACAGAGTCAAGTGAGGGACTCTCTATACTAACATCACGAATATAAGAGAGATAAGATTTTCAACCCCTTAATATAAGTGTCCTAGCCCAAATATAAGCGATAATACCCATCACCTTGCAACTAATAGATCCCTACCATACAACTGGGGGTATGATAGGCATAGCTAAGGTAATGGTCTTGGTAAAAAATTTAAGACCACATGAAAGAGGGATAACAAGTCCATACCTAGAATCACATCAAAATCCACCATACCTTGCATAATATATCAACCTGAGTATCAAACTCTCAAACAGTCACAACAAATAATCTATAAACCTAATCCACTATTAAAGAATCACCCACGAAAGTATATACTCATAATGACACAAATAAAGAATCCCATGATAACATAATAATTAGATACATAATAATAAGTAGATACTAAATCAAATAAAGCAAAAGTTGGATGATGGCACACTAAAATCATACCTATAATAACAATATCTAAACACTTTACCTCGGGTCTACAAGGTATGACATACAACTAACCTTGCTTGACACTTTTTTGGGAGCCTGATTGATCTCCAATACTATGTTCCCAATGAATTTCTTGAGCACTCCAAAGGCCATCTCAATAACCTTGCATACTACCTCTAGCTAGAGGTGACACTGTCCTAATTGGTGGAACACTCTATATTGCAAGAACCATTGCTCCATGCTTAGGACACTTTATAGATAAATATAAAAAGTCCCCATAATTATAAAAATACCTAGACGTTGTATTAAAATAAGAAGATCTGGTTGACGCAGAATAACCATCTCAACTTATACGACCTGAAAATTTAATCACATACGTGAAATAAGTGCTTTTGTGTTATTTGACTATTTTAGCAGTCCCCATAGTTGAATTATGCTATTTTTGGTTTGTGAGGTTGATTAGCCTGGTTCCCAATGTATTTTAGTACCATTTATGCAATATTGTGGCTTTTGAAGGCTTTGAGAGATTTATTATAGACTTCTGTGGTTATCTTTTGATCTATGGGATGAATGGATGAACAAACTATGCCAGCCTATCAGGAACGTTAATTTTAGAGTGGTAACATATTTTGTGTGGTTTTGAGGATCATAAATCTCATTTTTACCCTCAATTTGGAAAATTATAATTTTAAATTTTAGGGATCAACTTTGTGAAAATGATATCTTTTTAAAAATTTGATATTGCTATTGATTTCAAAGAGGAAAATTTTGTGTGGTTGAGTAGTTCATTTGCATATATTAGATTCTGAATAAATCCTGAGGCCTTGGTAGAAAATTAGAAAGTTTCTAAAGTTTTAGCTATCATCTAGTGCTTCTACAATCGCACCCCTAGGCTCGGAATGCACCTCAGTGTGCAAAGGGGGTATTTCAATTGCACAAGTATGTGTTGTGATTGCACCATCTATTTTGACACCAGATAGTGCGATTGTGGTCTGCATGTTGCAATTGCAATATTTGAGAACCTGGAATGGGTATAAATAGACCCCATAGTTCATGAATTGGCTATTTCTCGCTCATTCTTGAGATCCAAAAACACTAAAATAGTGTGAGAGCTTAAAATTAGAGCTTGTGGATTCTTGGGAAGCTATATTAACATCTATTTCTTAATTTTCTTATAGATTTGAGGTTAGAATTCACTCTTATCTTAGGGAATTTTTTGATTAATTTCTCAGAATCCCAAAGCCTTATAGCTTGATTTTAAACTACAATTTTACTCCTTTTCACTTGAATATGTTCCTAATCCTATAATTTATTATTTTTTTTCTTGATTTCATCTTTAAAAACAACTTCGATTCTTGATTTTAAAATAGATTTCAAAGGTTTCACCTGATAAAGTTTATAAACTAATTTTTCTTCGATTTAAACCTCATTTTGACTTGGATTTTCTTCTGTAGATTTCTAAAGGTATGGGAACACATTTTTTAAATAAAGTTATGATTTTTTCCTTTTTTTTGAAAACCTATTTGGATCCAGAACTAAAAGTAGGTAATACAGGTATCGTTAGATTTTTTTGACACGTAGATTTTATATTTCCTGGATTTAATTAATTTTTGGATCTTTTGTGAGAAGTAAGGTTGTGGTTAAAATGTAGCAGATCGGTTTCGACCTTTGAGGTAGGTTATAGCTTAATTCTTTAGACTAGGCTGGGTAGTTAATTCATATACATATGCATGTTAAAAAGATGGGAACTAATCATGAAATTGGATATATTAATGTGTTGTTCCTGTGTGGGGGCCTATTTTTCATACAATCATTGGTTTTGAGATATTATATAACACATATGACTGTATAGAGTCTTATCTGATGTTGATAACCTAAAATACATATGAATAATTGTATTATATTTTTAAAATTCCTATTGTGGTACCATTGGTGTATTGTGTTATATACATGCTTTATTGGCATATAAATCATGTGAAATTTCATGGATCGCAGAAATAATGAGTAGATATTAGCTCATGTGGTTGTGGAATATATCATTATATTGGTTGTGGAAGTATATCTTATGTTTGGTCATGTAAAATTCCTTATGATTGGTTGTGAGCATCTCATCCTTATATCATACTCATTCATGAAACAAATGGTACCACCGTAGCAATATTTGGGAAACACTAGCAATACCTTTTTTTGATAGAAAATGTGATATCTTATAAACCCTCCTCGAGGAATGTTTTGGAGAAGGATATGGATATGGATATAGATATATATTTGGCTTGTATATGGGTTGGAGAAGCCCCCATGGGTCCCACATCCAGTGGCTTGCCTCCGTGGGTGCATGCGAAGGTTGTGCGACAACCTCATGCGTCATCATTATCATCATCATTGCCATCTTATACATTACACTTGCTTTATTGCTTTTATGTTATGATTGAATTACCATATTGACTTGTCATATGCCTATTTGCTCTATCTTTCATTATTTGTACTTGGCATTCTTGTATATACGTGTTTTTCTTTATTTTTACTTCTATGGATTATGATGTAAACTTGTGTTCTACCTTGTCGTGTTGTTTTAACATGCATGATACATATTTATGAAGTAGAAGTATTAGTGCAAGGTGTGTAGGCTATCATTGTACGACATTTTCTAGTTGCAGGTGACATGCCTTTTATGTGTATTTTGTATGTTTTATTATCTATTTTGCTTAGTGGACTTATAATACCTATTGGGTATACTAATGGATTGTACTCATGCCTACTACACCTTTTTGGTGTAGGTCCTAGTTTGAGTGTACCGCAGCTTGGTTGATTTGAGTGATATTTAGTTATTTCAAGGTAGTGGTTGACCTTTAGGCATCTAGATGTATTCTACTACCTTTTTTTATAGACTACGTCTTGATTTTCATTCCAGAGATAGAGTTTCTCCTATATTTGGACATCTTATGTATTTTCTTTGGATATGAGTTGTACTAGAAATGTTCTTATACTATTGACATTGGGTTTTGGGAGTTATGGTTATTTCATTGATTATATTCTTTCTACACTTATCATACTTATATGGTTCATCTTGGTCATAGAAGCCTTAACTAGCGGGTGTTTCTATCTTTTTCCTTTGTATATCAGTTTAGGTGATAGGCTTACTCATCAAGATTCACTATGATGAGTGCAATCATGACCCTTGGATTTTGGATCATGATAAATTGGTATCAGAGCACTAGGTTTCATTGGTCTCAATAGTGTAAGAATAGGATATCTAATAAAGTTTCATAGATTGTTATGTAGATGTTTGTATCTATCTTTGAGAGGCTACAGGATGTCATTAAGAAACTTTCTTTATTTTGTTCCTTATCATACAAATTTCTTTCAACCTTGTGTTCTGAGTTATGTTTCACTCTTTCTGAACAGATAGTGTTGAATAGGTCCCACAAAGTAGAGATGCAAAGCCTTCATCCTAAGGGCGATCCTTGAGAAGTGGACAAACTCAAGGGAGTAGATAGGCTCATAGATTAACCCCATCTAGAATTAGTGTTAGGGGACTCTCTCCTGAGCCTCAGGTGGAGCATATTTGGGGTGCAGGTTTAGTTCTAGTTCCTTAAAGTATGTCTACCCTAGTTTTTTAGGGGGTGGTGTGTTTGCTGACCCGCTTAGAGGATTCTCCTTTGGCTATGTCGGGTGTTCCCCTAGTTTTGAGTGTCGATTCTTCTGTTGAACTTGTTTTTATTTTGGGTACTCCTCAAATCTCAAGTCCTATTAATATTTAAACACCGATATCTTAGTATAATATCTATGGATTAGGATTTCAGCCTTCATCTATGTTACCTCCATAGATAGGATCTCTGTCCACTATTCTCTTGCCATGAGTGCTATTATGTCTTCTAAGGATCAGAAAAGTTTTGATAGATTTACTCATTTGGGTCCTCCTAGATTTGATGGTGTTGTGGACAAGAATACTTATGAGTTCCTATTTGATTATGGAGTGAAGTTGCATAATTTGGGTTTGCTGGAGTCGCATGGAGTTGCTTATTTCACTTATCAGTTGAGAGATGCTACTGGAGATTAGTGGAGGTCACTTGTGGGATATAGACCTCTTGATGCTTCTGAGATGTCATAGGATCAGTTTGTTGATGTATTTTTGAAGAGGTTTGTGACTTACAGTCTGAGAGATCGATGCATAATGAGTTTGATCACCTAGAGAGGGATCCATGACTATAGAAGTGTATGAGGCACATTTCCATACCTTGTCCAGATATTTTAATGCCAGTATTTCCACTAAGTCTGAGATTATTTGGAAGTTTATAAAGGGTTTGGATGTCTTCCTTTAGTTGTCTTTATCTCTGGTTGAATTTGGAGCATCCTTTTAGAGTATAGTAGATCATGATAAGATGATCGAGGGAATTCTGCAAGCATCTCGGGAAGGATTTAAGAAGGTACACCATTTTGGTTTGTTCAGAGGTTAGAATACCCATCATAGAGATTTTAGAGGTTCTTATGGAAATCATGTTAGACCAGTGTAGGTGGTATTGCAGAGTTTAGGTGCTAGATCTTTTGTTTGAGCAGTTCAGGGTGGTCGTCTGGGCCTAGTTGTAGATTTTCTATTAAGTCAACCATAGAGATTGCTTTGTGTGTGATAAGACTACCCATGTGCCCAAGGACTATCTCACCGTGTATTTAGAGCTACTTCTATTTCAGCTATGAGAGGTAGAGGTAGTGGAGTATGCGGTGGTGGTCATGGGGCTACTCAGTCAGTTGGTGGTCTTAGTTAGTGTTATGCTATACTGGCTAGGACAAAGGTGGAAGCTTCAGATACTGTAATCCCAAATATCAACCTCATTTATTTTAGATTTACATTTGTGATATTTGATCCCGAATTGACTTTTTCCTATGTGTCTATATATTTTTCTTTCGATTTTGATTTTGTTAGTGAGCCTTTCGCTATTTCAATTCATGTATCTACCTTAGTAGGTGATTCCTTAGTGGTGGATCGGGTGCACCAATCTTGTGTTATGACTTTCTATGGGCGTGAGACTTGGGTAGATTTTCTTATGCTAGATATGGTTAATTTCAAGGTTATTTTGGGTATGGATTGGATGGTTCCTTATCATGCTATCTTAGATTGTTATTCTAAGATCGTGACCTTAGCTTCTCCAGGGATGCCAGGATATCTTGGAAGGGTGTACTTCATTCGGGTCCTATGAGGATTAGATATTATGTTTAGGCTGGTAGATTAGTTGAGAGGGGATGTTTAGCTTATTTGGCTCATATTCGTGATAATAGTGCGGTGTCACTTCCTTGTTTGGATTCTGTTTGTGTAGTTCATGAGATCATGTGCATATTACCTACTGATTTACCAAGTATGCCTCCGGATCATGATATTGATTTTGCTATTGATGTTAAGTCGGACATCAAGCCTTTTTCTATTCCTCCTTATAGGATGATCCCAATCAAGTTAAAGGAATTGAAAGATCAGTTACTAGAGTTGTTGGATAAGGTTTTTATCCAACTTAATATATCTCCTTGCGGTGCACCTGTCTTGTTTGTGAAGAAGAAGGATGGGTTTATACATGTGTATTGATTATCAATAGTTGAATAAGGTGATGGTTAACAATAAGTATCTTCTTCCTTGTACTAAAGATTTATTTGACCAGCTTTAGGGTGTTGTGGTATTTTTGAAGATTGATTTAAGATTCGATTATCATTAGTTAAGGATTAGAGCTTCAAATATTCCAAAGATAGCTTTTTAGACTAAATATGGTCATTGTGATTTTTTGTTCATGTCTTTTGGGTTGACTAATTTCCATGCCGCATTCATAGAGTTGATGAACCGAGTGTTCCGACCGTATCTCGACTCCTTTGTTATTGTATTTATAGATGATATCTTGGTTTATTCCAAGAGTGAGGCTCAGCATGAAGATCATTTATGAATTGTGCTTCATAGATTGAAATATTAGAGATTATATGCCAAGTTCTCCAAGTGTGAATTTTTGTTAGACTTTGTTTCTTTCTTGGGTCATGTGGTGACTAAGGAGGGTATTATGGTTAATCCAGCCAAGATTCCAGTGGTTCGTGATTGGGATAGACCTACTTCACCCATAGATATTTAGAGTTTTGTTGGCTAGGCTGGTTATTATCGGCATTTCATTAAGAGTTTTCCATCTACCGCTTTTTTGACTACGTTGATGCAAAAGAAGATTTTCTTTTAGTGGCCTGATTCTTATGAGGGATCATCAAAAAGCTCAAGGATTTGTTGACTTTAACTCCTATCTTGACCTTGCCTAAGGAGGGCGTGGTCTTTACCATATATTGTGATGCTTTAGGTGTTAGATTAGGTGTTATGTTGATGCAGAAGGGTAAGGTGATTCCTTATGCATCTCATCAGTTGAAGCCCATGAGAAGAATTACCTTACCTATGATTTGGAGCTGTGCACGATTGATTTTTCTTTGAGGTTGTGGAGTGATAACGCTAAACTCACTCCCATGATTAAGGGTTGAGGCGGTCGTTGTGAATAACCGAACTAGAGTTAGGGTCAAATCCATGAGCAAATTATAAATTTCAAGTCTTATGGGTGCTCTAATTACTAAAAGGTTACCTAGAATGATAATAAGCAAGACATGTAGAATAAAATGGGGGGATTGGTTTGTAAGGATTTTTGACTACCAATGCATGAATATGACACTTTTGATTTAAAGTCAAGATTAGGGAGGATCTTGGGATTATGTCTACCTAAAGGTAAAACATATTGGTTAATGATGGTTTAGCATGAATTTTAGTTGTTGATGAAAGGATAGGCTAGGTCAAAAGTCATTATAGTCAATCTTTCAATAAAACTACAATGATTTCACCTGTTGGCTCTTTTGAGAACCTAAAAAGTGTGGAATTCGTAATCACCCACGACTTCAATGAAGCATCCCTATTTCTAGGATGATGCTCTTGACATATCTTACACTCTAATCACACTTATTTCTAAGATTAAAAAAGGTAGTAAACCATGGACTTAATTGTCCACCATTACCTTGTCCCCCTATAACCCTCTTTCAAGGATGTTATAGGTTACCTCAAGTTCACTTTCATCCCTCCTTCAAGGATGATGAAGATTTTTATAGTATGGGGTTTTCACCCATCAAACCCATTTGGAGATTTGCGGTTTTCACCCATCACATTCCAACTTATTAACGCAGGCAATGGTGGAATCCATACTCAACAATTAAAAATCATGCAAACACAACAACACCCACACACAGTTAAACTTTAGTTCAACATAATTCCAAGAATAAATTACTTAGCTACTCATGAAGAAAGTAAAAAGAGATATACCATGGGGATTATCCAAAACATTCATTCTTCACAAAATTACAAATAAATTAAGCCTCCAAGAGTAGTTACACACTTGCCCAATAAGGGTTTCTTTCTTTCAATTCAAAAATATATATGAGGTAAGAAATACCCAAAGAAGAAAGGGGTTTTTCCTAAATATGATTTGGGATTTGTCTATGAAATTGTACAAAACTGCCCTGGGTAACATTCTCGCTGGACCGCGACCGCACAGGTTTTACCACGATTGTGGCTACATGACCGCAATTGTACTCCGTGATTGCATTATGCTGACCATATTGACTGACTTTGACCATGGTCTGTGGCCCACAATCATAGTAACTAAGGCTAGTGACTCTCCAGGTGTTTCAGTGTACTTTTTTGCTTTTATTTGATCCCTTTTTAGCTCCAATCCATATCTTTTCACCTCCTTAACTATATAAATGCGAAATATAGTTATTAGTGCATTTAAATCATGATGATGTCTCCTTTACTTATATAAAGCATGGTAGTGTGCACAAATGTTTGGTGCAAATGAGTGGTAAAGTCACCACTCATTATAGAGTCACTACTTGTATGGAATCTGTTGTGAGACTTTATCAAATTATCATAGCCTTCAGTACTTCTTCACCAAGCAAGATCTTAATATGAGGCAGCATTGTTGCCTTGAGTTGCTCAAGGATTATTGTAACTATTCTTTATCATCCGAGCAAGGGTAATATGGTTGCAGATACCTTAAGATGAAAGTCGACTAGCATGGTTAGTTTGGCATATCTTTTAACCTTGGAGAGGCCCTTAGCCTTAGAGATTTAGTCTTTAGCTAACCAAATGGTTAGGCTTGATATTTTGACACCTGGAGTGTTTTGGCATTTGTGGATGGTAGATATTTTTTATTGGAGTAGATTCAAGCTCATCTGTAATGATGAAGGATTAATATTAATTTGATATAAAGTGTTGAGTGGTGAGGATAAGAAATTCTCACTTGATTCAAATTGAGTTTTATGGATTAGAGGCTGTGTTTATGTGCTGATGGTAGGCGAGCAGATTAGATTGATCTTGGAAGAGGCCCATTATTCCAGATATTCTATCTATTCTGATGTGACTAAGATATACCGTGATTTGAGGTAGCAATACTGGTGAGTGGATATGGGGAAGGACATAGAGTACATAGTATCTCATTGCCTTTGTTTTCAACTGGTAAAAGCCGAGCATATAAGATCGGGTGGTTTGCTTCAGAGGTTTCCCATTCCTAATTAGAAATGGAAATAGAATACTATGGATTTTTTAATTGGGTTGCCTCACACTTTCTATGGATCTGATAGTGTTTAGGTCATCATAGATTAATTGATCAAGTCTATGCATTTTTTTAGTTCATGTGTCCTTCAGTGTGGAGAGGTTAGCCTATATCTATATTTGCGAAATTGTGCAATTTTATGGTATACTGGTGTCTATCAATTTAGATCAGGGTTCTGTGTTCACTTTGCACTTTTGGAATACTTTTTAGGATGAGTTAGGCACTCAAGTTGATCTTAGAATAGTGTTTCACCCATATACTGATGGTCAGTCCAAGCGAACTATCCAATATTTAGAAAATATGCTCCCGTGGGTGTGTGATGGATTTTGGTGGCCAATGAGATCAATTTTTGGCTTTAGAAGAACTTGCAAATAATAATAGTTATCATTCCAGTATCAATATGGCTCCTTTTCAGACATTGTATGGTAGGCGTTGTTGCTCTTCAGTATATTGGTTTGATATTTCTGAGGTTAGACCTCGAGGTATGAATTTTCTTCGTGAGTCTTTGGATAGGATCTAGATCATTTAGATAGACTTCGTGTAGCTCAGAGTAGGCAGAAGTACTATGCAGATCGTAGACTTCATTTTTTGAGATATGGTGTGGGTGATTATATTCTTCTTCGAGTATCACGTAAAGGGTATGATGACGTTTGGTAAGAGAGGCAAGCTTAGCCCCTTGTATATAGATCCATTTGAGGTCCTTCGGACTATTAGTGATATGGCATATGCATTTTCTTTGACTATAGATTTATCGACTGTTCATCCAGTTATTTATGTTTCTTTGCTTCACCGTTATATTCGGAATGAGTCTTATTTCATTCGTTGGGAATTGGTTTAGTTAGATGAGCGGTTGCCTTTTATTGAGGAGTTAGTCTCTATTTTTGCTAGGGATATTAGGCGGTTGCACTCTACAGTTATCCTTGTCGATAAGGTTCATTGGAGATATTGACCTATAGATAAGGCTACTTGGGAGGTCTAGTCTGATATATGTAGTTCTTATCCCCAAATCTTTTTTGATTTAGGTATATCTTTGCCTTAGTTTGAGGACAAACTAGATTTTTAGTGGTGGATGATGTAATGACCTTAAAATTTGATGAAATATGTGGAATGTGTATTTTTGTGTGATTTGACTATTTACCCCTCCCCATTGTTGAATTATGGTTTTCTGGGATGTGGGGTTGATTGGCATGATTCTTGATGTATTTTGGTCCCATTTATGCGATTTGTGGCTTTTGGGGGCTTCAAGAGCCTTATTAGACTTTTGTAGTTATCTTTTGATCCATACGATGGATGGTTGAATGCAGCACCAATAGATCTGGAATGTTGATTTTAGGGTGATAACATATTTAATTTGGTTTCATGGCTTTTAAATCTCATTTTGGCCCTCGATTTGGAAAATAGTGATTTTGGATTTTTGAGGTCAACTTTATGAAAACAAATCTTTTTGCAAATCTAATATCGCCATTGAGTTCAGAGCATCGAATTTAGTGTTGTTGCATATTTTGTTTCGTGTAACGGATTCCAAATGAATCCCAATGCCTTAGCAAAAACTTTGAAAGTTTCCAAAGTTTCAGCTGTCATCTAGTATCCCTGTAATCTCACCCCCTAGGCTCGCGATCGCACTTCAATGTGCAAAGGAGGTATTTCGATTGCACAATGGTGTGTTGCAATCGCACCATCTAGTTTTGACACTAGCTAGTGCGATTGTGGTCTACATGTTGTGATTGCATCATCTGAGAACCTGGTATGGGTATAAATAGACCCCTTAGGTTGCTAATTGGCCATTTCTCACTCATTCTTGAGAGCCAAAAACCCCAAATTAGTGTGAGAGCTTAAAAGTGGAGCTTGTGGGTGCTTGGGAAGCTAAATTAACATCTATTTCTTACTTCTCTTATGAATTTGAGGTTAGAATTCACCCTTACCTTAGTGAATTTCTTGATTAATTTCTCAAATCCCCAATACCTTAGGGGTTTATTTTAAACACTAATTGTACTCCTTTTTACTCGAATAATATTCCTAATCCTATAATTACTTGTTTTCCCTCAATTTCATCTTTAAAACAACTTTGATTCTTGATTTTAAAATGGATTTCAAAGGTTTCACCCGGTAAAGTTTAAAAAATGATTTTTCTTCGATTTGAAACTCATTTTCGACTTGTTTTGACTTAGGTTTTCAGCTATAGATTTATAAAGGTATGCGGAACACATTTTTGAAATAAAGTTATGATTTTTCCCTTACTTTTCAAAAACACCTTTTGGAGGTCCGTTTTGACCCCAAAATAAAAGAAGACAATATTAGTATTATTGGTTTTGTTTTGATGCATATAATCTATATTTCTTCGCTTTAGTTGATTTCAAGATCATCCGTGAGAAGAAAGGACGTGGGCTGAAGTGTAGCAAACTAGTTTAACACTTCGAGGTAGGTTATAGCTTAACTCTTTAGACTGGGCTGGGTAGTTTATTCGTATACAAATAAATGTTAAGGGTATGGGAACTAATCATGAAATTGACTATCTTAATGCGGTGTGCCTGTGTGGGGGCCTATATTTGATACAATTATTGGTTTTGAGATATTACATGATTCATGTGACCTTGTGGGGTCCTATATGATGTTGCTAGCCTGAAATACATGTGAATAATTATATTGTGTTGTTGAAATGCCTATTGTGATATGATTGGTGTATTGTGCTATATTCATACTTTATTTGCATACTAATCATGTGAAATTTCATGGATGGTGAAAATAATGAGTGGATATTGGCTTATGTGGTTGTGGAACATATCATTATGGTTGGTTGTGGAAGTACATCTTATGTTTCATTGCGGAAATATTCATTATGATTGGTTGTGGGCATCTCATCCTCATATCATATTCATTCATGAAATAAATAGTACCACTGTGGCAACATCTAGGAAACATTGGCAATACCTTGTTAGGACAAAAAATGTGCTATCTTATAAACCCTCCCCGAGGGATGTGGAGGAGAGGAGATATGGATATGGATATGTATATATATATGTATTGTATATAGGTTTATGACGGGTCCCACGTTGAGAGGCTTTCCTTTATAGGTGTATACAGAGGTTGTGTGACTACCTCGTGCGTCATCATTATCCATTATTGCCATCTTATATATTGTACTTGCTTTATTGTGTTTATGTTGTTATTAAATTACCATATTGACTTTTCATAAGCCATTTTGCTCTATCTTTCATTATTTGTACTTGGCATTCTTGTATATATATATATATATATATATATATATATTTTTTTTCCTTGTTTCTACTTGTATGGATTATGATGTAAGCTTGTGCTCTGCCTTGTCTTGTTATTGTAATATATGTGATATATATATAGTAGAGTTGCTAGTGAAAGCGGTGTAGGCTACCATTGTGGGACATTTTTTGATTGCAGGTAATATGCCCTTTATGTGTATTTTTTACGTTTTATTGTCTACTTTTCTCGGTCAGCCTATGATACCTACTGAGTACAAATAGATCGTACTCATGCCTACTGCATATTTTTGGTGTAGGTCCTAGTTTGAGTGGGCCCTAGCCATATTGGTTCGGGTGATATTTTGTGCTTTCAAGGTAGTGGTTGACCTTCAGGCATCAGAATGTATTCTACTACCTTTCTTATAGACTATGTCTTTATTTTCATTTCATAGATAGAGTTTCTCCTGTATTTGAACATCTTATGTATTTCCTTTGGATTTGAGTTGTACTAGATACGTTCTTATACTATTGACATTAGTTTTTGGGAGTTATGGTTGGGTTGTTGGTTATATTTTTTCCGCCAATATTATACTTACATGGTTCATCTTGGTCATAGAAGCCTTACGTTTGGGGTATTTCTGACTTTTCCCCTTTGTGTATCAGTTTGGACGATAAGCTTACTCGTCAAGATTCACCACGATGAGTGCCATCATGGCCCTTGGTTTTTCGGTTGTTACACGACTGGAATACCCATAAGATGAACCACTCAGAGGCTGACCACTACTCTGTCCATGATGATGATTGTAGCTAGACTGACCCCCATCAGTAATCTGAGTGTGGCATGAATGGGCCTATTAAATTGACCCAGTGGCTGATGAAGCTAATGCAGAGGGTACCCACCCTTAGAACCGCTACCTCTGGACTATGCGTCTTTTCGTCTTCCACTGAAACTACCCTAATATCGTGGCCTCTCATTGCTACCCCCTTGGTCCTCGCAATGTATCTCCTTCTTAATATGAGTATGATTAGAAATCTCAATAAAAGATCTACCAGCGGTAACCAAACTTTGCATAGCCATATGGAGAAGAAGTCTTAATCATTAAATAAAATACCAAACACACTCATACTCGATCAAAAAATAGATGTATCATGCCTAGACAACTCATGAAATTGAGCCTTACACTCTACAACAGTCATGGATGCCTACTATAATCTTGAGAACTGGTCTCTCAAACGGTCCTTAAGGATATGAAGCATATTCTTCTTTATGAAGACCTTGGAGAACTAAGTCCATGTCAAAGGGGAAGATCCAGCTGGCCTTGAATAAAGATAATCTCTCCACCAGTGTCAAGCTGACAAATCTAACAGAAAAATAGTGTAATCCACACCACGAGTCTAAACTAGGCCTAAATTATGGAGCCTATCCTCACAAGCAGCCAATAATTCATAAGCATCCTCGCCTGGTGCCCAAAAATGTAGTTAGAGTCAATCTCAAGAATCTACCCAACATCTTCTACTCCTCATCAGACATAGCAGGTTGGGGGACTACTAGTTGAGTAACTATGGACACTGGAGGAACTTTAACAATAAGAGCCACAACTATAGGTTGTGCTCCTACGCCAGTACCACTCTAGTTCGCAGACTGAGCACCATCAGATGGTGCACCACCAATGAAACCTAAGAGCTTAACCAATAAATCCCTGATTACTGATGATGGTGATGCCTCGACTGGTGCCTGGACCACCATTTGCTGGGGTAGAGGAATAATTAGTGTGGGAATAGAAATAGGGTCTGGTGAAGGATCCCTATCCTAGTCTCTTACTAGGATTGCATCTATCAGTTGTCCTCGACCACTACATCATTCGTGCACTCTAGTAGGATCCTTAGTCACACACTCGGGGTGTTAATCTCGTATAGCAATAGCACCTGTCATAGCCATCAGCAAAAGACTGAAAGCAAATAAATCTTTCGAAACCAATTTGACTATTAACACAAAATGAGTGAAGGAACTGAAGATCTCCTGGGAAACCCCTATAGCCTTCCTAATATAATAAACAAGCATCATAATTTTAATACATGGGACTCTACTAGACACTTGCTCGTGTACTAACAATACTGGTGAACCTAGCTGTCTAATACCAATTTGTCACGACCAGATTTTCGAGTCATGATAGCACCTACTTTTAACCCACTTGTAGATAAGCCAAATTATATCCCTAAACCATAAGTAATGGGCAAATTGGTGGAAAATGGCATAAATTTCGAAAAAGTGTAAGTAATGAAATTACAAGCCATAAATCATAAGATAATAAAATAATGGAAGATAAATAAAGAGAAATATCAACATGCCATGACCTAGTAAAGCAAGTTCAAGAGAAGCTAATCCAAAAGAATACAATTACTATCATTTCAATATATAACAATCTAAAAATGGAAAGATTAGCAAAAACAAAAGAATGAGAAAAGGTTAACTCCAGCTTCAAGAGCAAACCCTGTCTTCGAAATCTGACCAGCAGAAATCTCAGCATCAACAACAAAAACTAGTACTCAAATATTCATCAAAAAGGTATAGAAATATAGTATGGGTACCAAATCCATGACTACTCAGTAAACATCATCGTCGGACTAAGCTAAATAATAACATAAATATAGTAAAATATGAAAGAAATAAGCTAAGTCAAGGTAAGGGGGAAAGCTTGAAATAATACTCCAAATACTGTAAATAAATAAATTGAATGATAACATTAATGAAAAGACAATTATTATTGTATAACTAGACACATAATCCAGAAGGTGCAATAAAGTAAATAATCCAACGCGAGGATCAGATGGTGAAACCAAAGAGAAGTAATAATTGTAATTATACTAATTGACCATATCTCAAATCATAGCTATAGAATCTTCAATATTGTAAAACACCGACCTCAAACCGGCCTCCATAACCATCATAATCAATACCTCAATCCCGAACATAATTCAAAACTCATATCAAGAATAGTTTCGGAATCAAACCGGTCATAATATCATAAATCACCAAACTCAACCGAAACTAATATCATCTCCCAAGTAGAAATCTATAATAAAGAATCATGCATCTAAACCTCCTTAATATCAAGAATGTAATTAAAATAATGTGCGAGGCCATAGGTCCAATAAGCAATTAATAGTAATCTTAGCCAATGGTGTGTCGAAGGGGCCCACTTCTATCCCTGAAATCCATTCTAAGGAAAATAATACCCTGAAGTAAGCTAAGGTATCTAATTTCATTTATAAATATTAAATAAACCATAATTTATTCTTAAGATAGTAAATCTGCCTAAAAATGAGTAATTAAGTCAATTATGCCTAATTCCAATTCCATAATCGGCTAAAAGATCTAGTTCATGCTAAATACACCTCCAAAACATAAATACCATTCCAAAACTAATATAATATCACATTCATACTATAATTAAGATCAATCTAAGAGAAAGGTAAACCTAGCCTACCTGGATGCCAAAGAAAGCCCGATGAAATCCACAAAATCAATGATTTCCCTTTTCAAGAAATTTTTGGCATGCTATCAAAATGATAATCTACCCATCAATATGAGAATCTACTCATCAATATGATAAAATGGTACTCATATTACATTCTTATGTTTCAATTCCAAAATTAAGTAAAAATCCCATATGGGGCCCACATTTGAAATTGTACTTTCAAAACTATCACCACATCCCTCTGTGCTCAAGGAATATTTACCTCAGGAATAGGTAAATTTCAAGCTCAAATGGTACTAACATTAATCCAATAATAATTTAGGGATTTTGGAAATAAATTAGGGAATTAACCATGAACTTAATGAAAACTTACCAATATTTCGATGAAGAAATGATAAATTTGAGATCATAATGACCCTACAATCTCATCATAAATATTCCCCCAATTTTCCACACTCTCTAGGGTATTAACTCGAGACTTATGGGAAAATTGGGAGAAAATTAGGAAAATGAGGCATTTAATGGCCTCTCAAGTCCCTCTTAAGTGTACTTGAATTCTTAAGTGATCACCACTAAAATGGCCAAGTACCGCTTAAGGGATACCCACTGAGCCTGCCCCTTCTGTTAAAGTAGTCATAGATCCGCTTTAGTGGATTGGGCTCCGCTTTAGCGGCCCTAGATGGAAAAATTGGTCACTTAAAAGATCAAATGTCCACTAAAGAGATCTCTTCTACAATCACCCAAGTGTTGCTTTAGTAGATGCACCATATGAGTAGTGTACTCGTTGGGGCTTAGAAATATTTCAAGCCTCTACCGACCTCTCAAATTCATCCAAAATTTTGTGAATGCAAGAAAACTATGCTACCATATAAAATTTGACATTTTAATCTCAATGGAACAATCAAAATTTCCATCTAAGGTTGTTTTAATGAAATATGAGCCCCACACCATAGGCCATTTTTATCAACTTTTGGCTAATAGCCTAAAATAAGTCTAGAAGCCTCAGGACCTAAACCAAAGGTCTCTCTAGCCAAAAATCAATGTTTCAAAGATGAATAAACTATCATAATTAGCACATGAGGTTATTTAATTGAAGGTTTTGCCCAATAGACAATTCTTACCACCAAAGACTTCAAAACAAAAAATTGGCTCTAAAAACTAAATGTACTGCCCAATAACTGAACTATTAGCTCCAGTAAGTCATAAATGACTTGGAAAAGTTATAGAGAATATATAGATGGTGTAAATGAATAGAAATATATAAATTAACCTAACGGGTCATTACATAGTAGTTTTGGATGACGTGTTGGCTTACCTACTAGTAGTTTATGTCAGGTGCCATCAAGACCTAAGAAATTAGATTATGACTAGTTGGTACCAGAGTCTAGGTTACTATTGCGTTGGTACAAGAGCTAAATGTCTAGTATAGTCTTGTGGATCAGTGTAGAGACGCCATAACATATCTTCAAAAGGCTATAAGGCACTCTTAGGAATTTTTATTCTTGACTCCTTATTGTGTGCTTGTATTTATATGAACCTCGAGTACATTATTTGACTATATTATGTGTAGATGGATGATATGAGATCATTGATAGATGCGGGTGGGACTTTGGTTCATGTTTCCAGAGCTTCAGCCCAGCATCAAACTAGGGAGTCAGAGATTAATATTAAGGATCATCAGTGTCAACCATAGGGTTTGTGTCCAAACCAAGCTTTGGTAGAGTTTATAAATACTTTAACCTTTCATGATTTATCATTGAGGATTTTGAGCCTTTTAACTGATACCTTATAGTCAAATATGAAGTTGTACATTGAGCAGTTCTCAGGCCAGAGTTAGGTTTATTGGTATTTAATAAGAGTTCTTCGTTGATTTTAAAGTGTAAGGTTGGATTTCTTAAGTAGGCCGGGCATTCTCTGATGTTATATCCTTTAGAGCATAAGATAGAATATGGATTTATTAAAGGATTAGCTTTGACACTCTCTTTAGCATTGAAGTATTTGATAGTAGTTGGGTCTTCTTTATCTTAGGTTGTTGATCATATAGAAGTCATTGAAAAAGAATGTATTGAGACTTATGGGGGTGGTTGTAAAAGTCCATATCATTAATAAAATATTATTGGTATTCCATCCGGGTGTAGGGATCCTCCCGACAAGGATTCGCTTTACTTGTAGCCTGCCACTTCTACATAAGTAGTGTTTTCAAGTATAGATGGCTATTAGACCAGTCGTAGTGGTCAAAATAGTCAGAGCTCTCATCATACTTTGCAGAATGTTTGGTATAGATTTTTAGGTTATGGTGGCCTTTCTAGATCAATGGTTGTAGTACCTTAAAGTGTTCCAGATGTTTATTTTGATTATGGTAGGATTGGCAATTGGTCTTAAGAGTTTCATAGGCGTAAATTGGGTGTTCAAAAAGAGTTAACATATGTTCCTCACTAGCCTAGATATCCTGAGGTATGTTATGATTATGGGGAGGATGCTCTTTTTTTTAGGTGGTGTCCGTGACATCAGTTGGTTTTCCAATTAAGGCCAGCTCATATTTTTTGCTAGGTTAGAGCTTTAGGGGTTCTACAACTGTAAAGAGACCATTTACTAGTACATAGAGTGTCCCTATCATGGAATTATTATTTATTCAGGTTATTTGAATCAGTCTCATAGAGATGTGATGCCTTCGGTTAGAGGAAGTGCACTTGGTGCCTCAATTAGTATTTAGACCCTCAGTCTGAGCATGGACCTGCTCAGATTTGTACTTATTTAAGAAAATCAGGCTTATGACTCTAGATTTCCACAGTGATTAGTGTACCTTTTATATTCTACCTTTACCTTCTCATTGATTTAAATTGGAGTTTTCATACCCATAGATGACTATGTGTCTTAGTAGGTTAATATTGATTGTTGTGTGCCTTGGTGTAGTGTTCATGATTATGTGACTACCTATGCAGATGATTTCTTTTAATAATAAATTAGTATTGATATTTTACTAGGGGTGTACTATTTGGGTTCGAGCCTCATTTACCTTGGCATATTAGCCTCTTTATGGCCCTAGGGTGGTACTTGTTGATTTTTATTTTGGGTACCACCTACTCCTTATACTGGTGTCTCTATTATTGTTGTATTATTATCATTATTTTATATTGATAGATCCTTGCTTGATAGATGGCTATACTAGAATTATATAGTTAACATTTCCTTTCTTGTGATTCTTGTTTGTTAGCCTAGGCAACTAGCCCAGTTGGATAGTTTCTCTCTTTTAGCTAGGTGAGGTCAGTGTTTTGTTATTAAATTAGTGATGTTAGATCAGTTGTTGAGTAGGTTGTAGGAGTGAAGGTAGTTTGGCCTTCTATGATTCTAAAGTTGGAAATTTAATTTATTGCTTATTTCTTAGATTGATCAATTTGGGATTTGTTCTTTCAATTTTGCTAGTTCATCAGTCGATAATGGTCTTGATAATGAAGTCAAGAGCTCATGGGCATGCCTTTAAGGTTTGTTAGGTTTTTCTCCTGGTAATAGTTTGATCTTTGTGTTGGTATAGAGTTGGATACTCCATTCTTGTTATGATGTGGTTTTGGTTTTAATGAAGTTAAGTGTAGTGGAGATAGGTGATATTTTCCTGTAACCACTTCTTAAGTTGTCAATTGGAAATTTGTTATCCTAATTTTTTTTGTTTCATTTCCTAGTAGTGGTCTTGACCATGACATGGACATTGAGATTGGTTTTCTATTCCACTACAATGTGGTTTAGGGTTAATTATGTTAAAGCTGAAATAAAATGGATGTATTCATTATATCCTCACTTTGTCATTTATTCAACATAATAGGCCTTGGTGGGTGCTTCTCCTTGGTGATATGAGCCTATAGGTATTCATTTCTTAGATAGAGTTGGATTGACCTATTGTTAGCTAAGATTGAATTTGTCTAAGTTGCAAGAGATTTGGTCATCACTAGTATAGTTTGCAGCCTTGGTAAGTTCTAAGGTATACTTTGATGATTCATGTCCTCCAGGGATGATTGCTGGTGCTTTTAGCTTGTAGTTTACCCTTTTGATATTGTTCTTTGATTGCAGTTTAATTTTTGCATTGGCACGAAACTATGGGGATATGCCTAATTTTGGATAGTGAAGGTGAGTGAGGTGCTTGCCCTTGGTTTATACTTGTTGGATCAAGTTTGGAATCTTCATGTCTTAGGATGGTAGCTTTAAATTTATGATAGATTTGGAATATGGATGCTTACTTATCTATAGGATTGGTTTGGATAATTGAGATTAAGCAATTCAGCCTTGGTATTGAGATTTTAGTTAGGAGTTTTAAAGCCTAGGTGCAACCTTTATTTTAGATGTATCTTAGTTGGGGTTTCACTTATAGACTGGCTAGGCCTACTATTTTTCTGCCTATTTGATCTTTTTCAGTTCAGATATGTTATGGTTGATTGATGTCAAAATGATAGGCCATTGACATTTGATAATGGTTTCTTCTACTTTAGACCTTGGTTCTCAATTTTGGCCAAAATTTTGGATTGTCTGCTCAGCAGAAGTAGTATGCTTAGTGTTGTCATTAGTTGGTGGGACATTTTGGAGGGGATTTCTTGGTTCATAGAGATTGTTATTCAGACTCTTAACGATCAGTTTTGATGTTTATTCATACTGACTGTAGCCTTGACAGGAGATTGCATACTTTGACCATCTCCATTTTACATTCAGGTAGCACCCTATAGGCTTATCTTATGCTTGTCATTGTGGGTTTTTATGGATCAGCTTTAGTTCTTCAATGTTGGTGCTATGGAGTTGCACTACAGAATTGGGGTGACATTTTTGGTGGTCCAAAGTAGATGGAAGGTTTGAAAAGATTAAAGAAAGTTATATTTGGACAACGGAGTTATTTGCATGATTCATCCCTTAGATTGCTTTGGACTTGGATGAGTTTTTGCTTCTTTGTGCTAGTATCTATGTGCTATTAGTGTTCTGTAGTTTTATGCATGCATCAACCATCCTTGGTTTAATTATAGGTTGGTTGGTTGTTGAGATTGAGTTATGACTATTTGGAAAGTGAAGTAAGGAAGTTTGTTGAAAAAAAGATACCTATAGAAAAATCCCTTGGATGTATTTTTTCTTCTTAGAGGTCACTGGGGAGTGTTGGTTGGAGCATGTAGGCCCAATACCTCATCCCTTTTAGCTTTTGTGCTCTTCCTATCCATTGTCTTCCGCGGATAAAAGTCTTTTTAATAGTTGATATTATAACGAATCTCTGTTCATTTCCTTGATTTACGCACATTTCTAGTGTTTCAAGCATTCCCTTAGCTATTACAGTTCATTTATAACTTGTCAAAACTATCGGTTTGGTTATTAGACAATTCGTTTGGGTTTTAGACTGATGCCCCTATTTGGAGCTTTTGCTATTAAGAAACTGGTCTCTGACAAAAACTCCAAGTAAAAACCCTCCAATAAGAATTTTTACAATATCATTAGCTCTAGAAAATTAATTTTCGGCTGGGGGCCTTTTGTTCAAGTCCTAATTATTCCATACTCATTTTGGGCTATTGGGTTGATAATATGAAAAATAAAACTATAGGTATGGTCCGTATACTTAATCAAAATGATCTTGGGTGGAAGTTTCAATGGTTCCACTAAGTCTGGGATGCCAAATTTGATATGGTAGCATAGCTCGTTTATATGCACGAGGTCCCAAAAATATCTCGAGTACCTAGTTGGAATCCATTTTGGACTTTGTAAAATCTGGTGCCTATTATCTAGTTTGACTGCTAAAGTTGTCAGAGAGCTGCTTTAGCGACCTTTACCCGCTTTTGGCAGCCTTGGAAATTTGGATAAGGTTTGATTTATAGGTAAAGGGCCTCTTAAGCAAGTATAACTTTAGCTACCAGGAGACGGCTTTGGCGATGCCTGCGTCCTTAGTGCCTGACCGCTTTAGCAGACTTTTGTTACTTAAGCGGACAAGTGGCAGCTTTAGTGGAACCTTAGGACTGTTAAATCCCCTTCTTTATCTGAGTTTCCCATCCATTTTCACCATCATTTATAAATAATTTGAGATCTTGAATAGAGGGAAAGAGTTGGAATAGTCCATTAAAGTTAAGGTAAGTTAGCTTAACACTCCTTAGTCATTTCCCATTATTTTCCATTCCATTTCACTGTAAAATTCTTAGAAATTAGGTTTTTAAATATCTAGATCTTACGGTCTGATTTGGGCCCTAATTAATGCACCATTTGTGCACAACTTTTGAGCACACATTCCTTGTCCTTTGAGGGACCTCATGACGAATTCAATTTTAGATTCCATTTGCGGGCCTCGTGGGCCTATTTTTGACCCCAATTCTGACCCAACTTTTTATATAGAAATATGGGTCTTGTTTTAATCCTACGACATTTAGATTACTATTTTGATAACGTGGTGGTATTTTACGATTATAGGGCAAAGTCAGGTGATTTGTGGATGACTCAAGACTTGTAGTTCGACACTCGAGGTAGGCTTTGGTCTACTCTTTTTCATGAGATAGTGTATCGTTGTTACATCCAAGGTAGGGATATTAGGATATTATTATGGGTATAATACTATGACTTAGTCTAATTTAGGAGTTTGGGGATAGAAGGGTGAACCAACTCTAAAGGCGAAATACATGCCATAGCGATAGAATCCTATCAGCCTAAATTACAAGTATGTTGATCCAAGTGATGCGGAGGACCCTTTAGTATAATACTTACTATGTAGCTTAGATAATTGGATAATTGTTTTCCCTGAATTAGAGTATTATCATTATGCTAGTTATATACTATTGGGCCCGAGGTCGTGGTCACAATACCAGTTGGAATCCATGTGAGTATTCAATCCTTATAAAGGACACGGATTTATTCTATAGAAACCTAACTGCTCATGATTGTATTTTCTGGATACTGGCGATGGAATACATAGATTTCAGTACATTGATGCTCACTCAGTAGTATGATTCCAACTTAAATCACTGTTTTACTACTGTTTTCCTAAAATGTGATTTATTTCCACTTTACACTTTTAAAATGGATTCTTTCATAATGAAAATCATACCACCTTAATGGTAATTGATGAACTTTTGGAATAGGAAATTTAGTTTTAGATAGTAGACCAAAATAGTTTTCGATCCATGGTTTACCCACTCATTTACAACTACTATTTACTTTTGGCATGAGAGATTCTGACCCTTTCTTTTATATTATGATGATTTAGTCTCGAAATTGACCCTAAGCAATGTATTTATAGACTTACACTCTTTTCGATATGGTCAGATTCTGTGTATTTATTATATATACATCTCTTTGATACTAGACATAGTAGATTGATGATGATGATGATAATGATTGGAAATCCTGGATCAATACTAAGTAGGTGTATATGGGTACTCTCATGCCCTCTAAGGGATCCTTCATTTTTGAGCCATCATGCCGAAGAAAAAATATTGTCATATGTCCTTCCTTTGTAAGTCGTTGAGTTGGAGAAGGTATACACATCTAGAACACTATGGTTCTCCAATCGATTATGGTACTATGGAGTTACTTTGCATTCATTCATATGCATTGCCTATCACCGGTATGTTATTTGGTGCTTATGTCTATCTGCCTTATAAATGTTTCATTGGTATAGGATATGATTGTTGTTTTCTAAGTGTTGAGTGAACCTTCCGGGTTTATGGTACCAAGATTAGGCATTGTTTACCTAGAGTAGCTAGTTACTATATTCACATTATCTTTGGAGCTCAGTCGGCAGTTGCCTACTGAATACCATGTGTTTGGTACTCATGCTACACTTTTTTAGCCTGCAGATCATAGTATAAGTTCTCGTTGTTGTTGTGTGCATTGTGTAGAACAGTGAGATTTAGGGTGAGCTCTTGTCATTCAAAACATTACTACTCTCCCTTTTATTAGCCCTTTTATTATATTTATTCTATTTTTTCTTTCATTTTCTTTGATAGTCCGTTACTAGTAGTTTACGACTACGGGTTCACCTACCTACTAGTTGGTTATAGTAAGTGTCATCATGACCTAAGAAACTAGATCATGACATATCAACTGGAAGTAGTGGATTACACCTAGTATAAGCAATGGAAAAAGATAGGGGTATAGGCACGAAACTAGTAGAGTGGGAATAGTTTGATGTTGCATTTCTTGACAGGTTCTTCCCACTTAAGCTAAAAGAGGCCAAAGTGCAAGAATTCTTAATTCTGAAGCAGGGCAATATGATTGTGTATGAGTATTCCCTTAAGTTTACTCAGCTGGCAAGGTATGCTCTGGATATGATCGCTGATTCTAGGGCCTGCATGAGCATGTTTGTGTCTGGTGTTTCAGAGAATGTGGTCAAAGAGTGCAAGACTGCTATGTTAGTGAAGGTGATGGATATCTCAAGTCTTATGGTTCATGCTTAATAGATAGAAGAAGGAAAAGTTAAGGAGAAGAAAAGAGAAAGTAAAAAGGCCAGAATAGGTAGCTTCAGTTTCTCATAGTAGAAGTCAGATAGTGGAAATCATACTCAATTTTACTAGTGCACCAGTGTCCAATTTCAAGCAAAATAATTGTGATAGGTACTAGCCTCTAAATACCAGGGTAGTGTGAGCAGTGTTCATACCAACCTGATATGCAAGAAATATGGTAAATACCATAAAGGTGAGTGTACGTAGGAAAGCAATAGTTGCTTTAGGTATGGTAGTCCAAGATACAGGCCGACAAAATATCTAGTGGCTACAAAAAGAGGTAGGGATGCTCTTTGGCAAAGTCAGTCCAACTTTTCAATAGCTATAGAAGGTTTCTCAACCTAGTTAGGTGCACCATCTAGTGTATCTGGCAGACAACGTCAGAACTAGTCCTATGCCTTTCATACTAGATAAGATCGGGAGGGTTCTCCTAATGTAGTCGTGGGTACATTATAGGTTTTTCATATTCATGTCTATACATTACTAGACCCTGGAGCCACATTTTATTTTACAACTCTCTTTATAGTAACTAACTTTAGTGTCATTCCTCAAATTCATTTAGAACCTTTCTCCGTCTCTACTTTATTTAGTGACTGATCACACCTAACCTATACCTTCAATCTGAAAATTATATGGTCATTGTAAAATATAGTAACCGAATAAAGGTTGGTTTCAAATCCCAAGGGAATACGTAGAACTGTGGCTCATAAATGCTATAGTCAATAGGCAGAACTGGAAAGTAAATAAGGGTTTTGAAATGACTATATTAAACAAGTAGTAAATATTAACTCTAGTTGTAATTCAGTCGTAGACAAAAACTAGAGCGGTGTTTGATAATGCTCAAATTACACTCTTGAATGGGTGTAAGCGATCGTTGTCAATATAAAACCCAACTAGGTTAGGGTTGAATCCCACAGGGAATAGGGTGTGAACTTTGATTTGTTTATGAAATGCTTTACTGGTAGTTTATTGTTTCCGAAGATGGAGGTTTAGATTTCAGAGAGTCAATTGTTATATTCACTATGGGTATTGAGAGTTACAAATACTAGGTAATGCTTGGGATTCTTGGAGTAAGTAGAAACAATAGAATATCCTTGACTATGATACTTTCTGACTTATCTCTCGATCTCACCAGACAATTTATTATCTAATTCTCTCGAACTTAGATAACTTATCTATTTCCAATAGGATGTTATCTCGAGTAGATTAATCCAGTTACAACATCAATCATTGAACAGAAGGTTTGTAGCTTCCAAGTCCCTGTTGATAATTTACGACCTCTAGTCTATTTCTCTATTAGAAGCAAATAAAACCTAAGGCATAATCTAATGTTTGCAACCACTAGATTTCAGTTAAAACAATATAATTTCAAGATATTCTACTACTCTTCGAATCTGTTAAACACCTAGCATCATATCAAACCCTAATCCATGGATCCCATAACTCCAGCTAATGGAATTAGCTGCTCATGATTTGATGAACGAAATAACAAGTTGAATTCATGATGATAAGGATAAACTTACAAATGGATAAAAAACAACAAGTAATTCCTTCAATTTAATCACAAGGTGGAAAACCAAAAATAGTTGATAAGAAACAAGAAGAATAATTGATGAAAGAGAGCAATGTACGTTCCTCTCTTATCAGAGTTAATGCCTGATAGATAATGGCCGATTCTCCCTTAAAGATCCTAAAATAAGTTTTCAAATAGTCAACCCTAATTAAGGAAACAAAATTAAAGTTTCAGTTTTCTCTTCGGATTAGATGAAGATGCTTTTGACGGCGTGTCAGACACCTGATGACGTTTGCGAGATATCATCAAAGATTCCAGTGAATTGTTATCTTCTAACTCTTCAGACGATAATACTAATAGTGTGTCAAAGATCTTGACGAAACTTGCAAATTGACGTCACACTTCACTGGAAATCAGCATACTCTGCCCTCTAGTTGTCCGTGATTTTAAGGAGATGTCAAATATTTGACGGCCCTTCCAAATCATCATCACAGTTCGTCTAATCTTTTTAGGTTTTATCTAATCTTGACAGTGACTTTGATAGCCTGTCCCATGTATGAAGGTGCTTCAAAATGATCGTCAGATACATTTCAGTTTATTTCCACTAGATTTCAACTATTTTATTCTTCTTTCCTTTGGTTTCCTCCCTGATTACTTGTATCTGCATTAACACACAAAAACGATTAAAAACAACAAAAGTTGCTTAAAACTTTGCAATTATTCAGAGTTAAAAGCTTCAAATATGTTAGCATCGGCTCACACATCAACACCCTCAACTTAAACAATTGCTTGTCCTCAAGCAACCAAAACATAACTAGGAGTAACAAAGTACAATTCAGCAGCTAACTACTCTTATTAGTTCAGAATACATGTACCATCTCCATGATCAATCAAAATAAAATCAACTGTATCTAATATTTGAAAACAACCATGTAATTCACAAGTATCTAGATATGGCAAAAATCTCAGCAATAGCAAACTAGCACATACCCAAATTACATTCTCCAAACAAAGTATTTAATAGCAACTTACCTGGTATACCCTTACAATAAAGAAATCCTTTTCTCACTCAGATTCATATGTATAAACATAGGGATGAATGTAAGACTCACTCTCAGAAAGAAGTTCCAACATTGTGCATCAAATTCCATAGGCTTGCCCATATAGTCAGTATCGAAGTCTTCAGATAAGTCAGTTAGGATCACTATAGGGCTTTTCTAAGCTTGTAACATAGGCTAGGGGCTGGTATGACATTCGAGGGTATTTTATAGTGACTACACCTCCTTGGCACTACATTAACTCACGGGGTTTCAACTTTTAACCTTCTTTGCTTCCCTCTTTTATTTGTCAAGCATTCTCAAGATAGGTGTTGTCTCTTCAAGCATTAGATTAACTTTTTTAGTTTTCTCTTTTCTATTTGATTTTTCACTACACCCAACTTATAGTTCATTTTCCTTATTTTACCTCTCTTCATACTCATAATGAATCATGCACCCCTATAGTAGCCACCCTCAACTTAGGCTATTTGCCTAATTCAAGGTGCACAGTGTCAAAGGAGGACCTAGGCCAAAATAGGTTCATTGTGATATAATGGGAAGGTGAAAGGTGTATAAGAAATAATTAGGCTATTTAGGCTCAAAAAGGGATCAAGGGATATTGGTCACACTTGGATGGTTATTTAAGATAGGATGGGTTAACATGCAAAAACGGCTTATGGTCCTTTCCTAAACGTCTATCCTATGACTATGGTACGACTAACTAGGCAAGTTCTAGATTCAACGCACAATGGGAACTAAGTAAGACCTTACACGCACATGGAACACAAGTATATAACACATCACTACTCATCCATTTCATGCATTTATTTTCTACAGGTTATTTATTTGCCACACTAATGCCATAAACAGATACCCAGTGGTCACACTAGATACAATTCACACAATTCATGATAGATTAGACCACTGGAGAGGTACTCAAAAATAACAAAACAATCTAACTTCCTCAAGTATTTGAAATACTCCTATTATCCACAGAACGTGTTACAATAACAGTTTCCCTATACCCTCAGCTTAAAATCAAAAATAAAATGCACTAAGGGTTAGGATATACCTGAAGATAGTCAAGCCTATGTATCCTCGGTCTCCGACCCTACTACAGTATCATCTACTTTTTTTTCCCCACTCGTAGCATCTGCCTTTGCAATGGATGGAGCCTGGATCGATTAAGCACCTGCAGCTCTAGCTCTGATGGCTGCTTTCCATTTCTCTGTGTCAGCCAGAGACTCCAGTCTTGCCCTTTTCAAGTTCTCCTTCTCTACCTTCTTCTTTGCTTTTTCTTAGCCTTTCTCTCTTTTTCACTATTAGGCTCATCTCTTTTGCTTTTGTCTTTATTTTCCCCCTTTTTCTTTTTTCTGTTTGGGGAATCCGCAGTAAGATCAAGTATAGGAATGTCTTCCTTTACATCATGCATGGCTGATCCTATTGGCACCATAATTTGGTGCTACTGCAGTATCCTAACATCAGCCTTCACCTTGTCCAATACAGCCCTAAAAGTAGCGAGATCAGCATCTGTCATCTCTTTTACCTGAGCATCGAATTTGTTCTCAAGATCTGCCACCTGCCCAGGCAAGGTCATGAAAGATTCTAGTGCAGTATCGAGTGCAGCTTTGACTCTTTTATCTACAACAACATCAAATTGTTTGGTAAAGGTCTTAGTTGCACCTCGCACCAATTCGCTTGCCTGGCTACATTGCTAATATCAATCGGCTGAAATGCCGACCTTGTTGCTATTGGAGAAACTGAAGTATTCGGCTTACTTTGAGGCACTAAACCTGCCTGAGTTATATGTGCAAGTGGTGGTGGTGGTGGTGGTACAGTTTTGGTGATTTGCACCCCCATATCTGGTGCTAAAATAGTCTCAGTGACTGAAGAATCTGTTGCACCAACTGTATCTTGATCAAGTCGTAAGCCCGGCCAAATTTCATTTTGCTGATAGGGTTGTGAGTCTTCTTGGCATGTATCTCATCATCAATACCTGAAATCTCAGGTACATAAGCTGCTTTACACAACCTAGTAATCAGACATGGTAATGGATATGCAGCATCGGGTCTTGCGAGTCGAATCTTGATCTCTTCCACTATAATTTCTCTGAAATCCAAGGGGGTTATATCTATCAATCTTGCAACCAATATTGCTCGATTATCCCCTAATATGTTGTCTTTCTTGGTGGGTATCAGATGAATCAGTATTAAACCTCACTAAAATCTTGCCTATAAATTTAGAGACGTTTTGGTAATCTTTTTTGCCGTAGTATTCAACCACTCCTATTCCTCATCTGCTATTAGAGTTGCTAGCCACTTATACTGATTCTCCTAATGCTTCAACCAGGCATAGAATGTAGGTGAGGTGGCTCGTAGGACGAAGGATGGACCATGAATAAACCTGTTTATGGTGGCATCTGATACATCCACCTCACTCCACGTACTACAACTTTGGTCAGAAGAGGCTTATTCGAAGTTCTATCCCCTTCTTTGCATATATTTCCCACTGTAGCCTAGTAGTTCGCATAGAAATCCCAAACCAACAAAGGAAAGTAAACATCGCTTCCCCTAGTAGTCCACTCCAGACCATACTCCTTGAGTTGATGCATCACCTCAGGGCATCTGATCAACCCTATAGTGATAATCTTCTTCTCCTCTAGAATTGGACTTCTGGCACTTCGTCGATCTGTTCTTCGAATTCCATCCAAATAGATTATTTCATCCCAAGGGATTTTCCATCTCACATTGTTCCTAACCTTGGGTTTTTTTGCATTTCACAAAAGTTCCCCATACTGGAGAATCCTTATCACCTTGCTGCTCTAAATATGGTGATTTAGACTCAGTTTCTTCAGCTGCAGGCCTCTCTGAATTTTTATTTTCAACTTCTTGTTCAGTGCTCTCAGACTCCTATTCAATGTGTTCTAATCCTTGTTTCTATGAAGCTTGCTCAGACGAGGTTGTCACCTCAATATCATCAGTATCCTCTACCTCAATAGGCTTAGGTGGAGGCGGAGTCTTTGGACTAGTCCTCTTTCTTTTCCATCTAAGCAAAGGCTCCTCGTCTTCATAATCAGAGTCCTTATTAACAAGTTGTCGAGGTACACTCTGTTTAGCTACTTTCTTTGGTATGGCTAGATTCTTCCTCTTGGGTGCTATGCTCAGTTCTGTACAATGTAGAAATCCTCAACTAGTACTCATAATCAAACAAGAAAAGAAGAAGGATCACCTCCGTTTAACATCAACAATGTTTTTAGTTCCCATGTTTGACGGCCTTTCTGATTTGCCGTAACAGGTGTGACGGTGCTTCAAAAGCGTCGTCAATCTTTTCTAGAATCTGCAAAATTTTCTTAGCTTTTGACGACATTTTTTAATGGCCGTCACACAGGTTCAAAGCCGTGAACATTGCTGTCAGACAACATTAAACTTCTAACTTCTTTTTGCTTGATTTTTCTTCTACCAATATTCTCAATTTCAACTTAGGTCGTGTTCTTTACTGAGATTTCCATGAAATTATACCGAATTCTCCTACAAACCCTAGTTTTTGAAGGAGCTTGAAGAATGTCAATGGATTCATCCTACTCCTTGGAAACCAAGGTTTCTTGTAGTTCACAATTAATCCAAGGAAAGATGAAGTTGAAGTTTTTCTCATACCTGGATGTCGACACTTAGCTAATGTACTCTGAGCACCTAGACTTGTGAGTGAGAGAAGAATGAGATAAGAGAGGAAGAATATTTCTTGAGTTAACTCTCAGGATTCAACAAGGAAAGTCTTAAAATTTTGCCTTAGAAGGGATTAAATTTGAAAAAGGAAGGGAAATAACTCTCTAAGGAAAGAAAACCAACACTGGAAGATAAATATCTAAAGTGCGCAGGAATGTGAACAGTTGTTGTTGGACCGGGTTGGCTCAAAATTTTTAAGCTGGGCTCAACTCATTTAACGGCATTATTGATGACACATCAGATACGGACGGCGCTTCAAAATTGTCATCAGTATTAACAAAATGAGGCTTTGACTTGATTATTTTGACGCCATTTCTCATGGCTTGTTATACTTGTGACAGCCCGTTAAAATTGATGTCAACCTTCTCAAGTTGACTGAAAATGGTTCACCTTCTTTGTACAACTCTTAGCTACAGAAATTAAAAACACAAGTGCAATAAAATTAAAACATTGGGTTGCCTCCCAAACATTGCCTGATTTAACATCGCGGCATGACTTGATTATCTTGAATACTTGGACTTCCTTAAGATACCATGTCGATACCTCATTACCATTTTCCTGGAATACATCCATAATCGAGAAGATATTCATCTCCTCCAACTGCTTCATGGGAAGGTGTATTTTGAATCTGGCCTCCCTTTTTCCATGCCTGAACTTTAGCTCATTGAGCTCCATATCAACCAATACTCTTCCTGTGGCTAATAGTTGTCTACCCAAAATGATGGGTACCTCAAAATCAACATCACAATCCAATATCACAAAATCTGCAGGCAGAATAAAGTCATCCACCTTTACCAGCACATCATACAATATACCAACTGGTCGTTTCACCGATCTGTCTGCCATAACAAGACGCATCGTTGGTGGGGGTAGGTTCACCCAATCCAAGCTTTTTGTAGATATCAAGTGGCATCAGATTAATACTTGCTCCTAAGTCACATAAAGCTTTGGTAAACTTAATGGACCCAATTGTGCACGGTATGGTAAATGCTCTAGTGTCAGGCTTTTTCTACACTAAGGATTGTGAAGAAACAGCGCTACAGTAGTGGATGTTTTCCATCGGCTCACAGCTTTTCTTCCGCTTCTTTGTTAGCAATTCCTTCATAAATTTAGCATAGTTTGGCATTTGCTCAAGTGCCTCCATCAATGACACATTCACTGTCAGTTGTTTCATTATTGCCATGAACTTGCTAAATTTTTCGTTGTTTGCTTTCTTCTTCAATCTCTGAGGAAAGGGAGGTGCTGGTCTTGGTATTTCTTTCAATACCACTTCCCCTTTTTTTTGACTTCTTTCTCTGAAATATCAACAAAACCATCCATCTTCTCAGACTCTACTGAATTGCTTCCTTCTGATTCATAAACATTTACCTCCTTCTCTACAGCTTTGCCCATGTAAGGTCCAGATAACATCTTTCTACTCTGAGTGGTAATTGCCTAACAAGAGCTATCAGTCCGCGGGTTCTGAACCGTATCACTAGTTAAAGTACCACCTTTTCTTTAGTTCAGAGTAGCCGACAGTTGGCTCATCTACTGCTCCAACTAATTAATAGAAGCAGAGTGTGAGCTAACCAACTGACTGAGGGTAGAAAATTCGCTTTTCATAATAGTTACCCCCGAGTTGGTAGCTTCAACTCCCTTCAATAACTTTTCTATTATGTCCTCTATGGATATCTTGCCAGAACTAGTCGTCGCAGTATCCCGACTTCCAGGAGAAATATATAAACCACTCCTGTCATTATTATTTCTCCAATGTCCTGCTCCCTATCTTTATAATCAGGCTTGTCATAGAAAGTTTGACCTTGGTTCCCTTGGATATTGCCTCGAAAACCCCCCTAATTACTAATATAGTTTGCCTAAGCATCAGCACCTACAAACACAGTACCTTATGATTCTATAGCCTTAACTATTTCAGTTTTGCCGGATAGTAAGTGCTTGGCAAGTAAGTCCATCTGCGTCTTCAAGTGGGACATGTCCTGATCTCGCTCCTCATCCCTTCTACACTGCTCTGCAGTAATACCATCATCAACAGTTGGGATAGCCACTACAGAATCCCTAGTGTTCCAAGCCCGACTTTGCTTGGTCATTCTATTCAGTATGTCAGAAGCATCTAGAAAAGAAAGGTTAATGAACGAACCACCTGCAGCATTGTCAATAATAGGCTTCGTCACAGAGTTAAAAGATCTATACAAAGTCTCCATCAAGGGAAGGTCTGTCATATTGTGGTTCAGATATTGTGCAAGTTTCTTCTTAAATCTTTCCCAGGTTTCATGCAGTGCTTCAGTCGAAACCTGTCTAAAGTTGCTAATTTTGTCCCTTAATTGTACTCTTTTTGAGGGTGGAAAGAACCATTCTAGGAATGCGTCTTTCAACTGTCTCAAGTTGGTTATAGAATCGAGCTCTAACTTATTCAACCATATTGTTGCCTCCCCAGACAGAGACAAAGGAAACAATCTCTACTTGATCGCATTCTCGCTCACTCCCAGATTGTCAAAGGATTTGCAAATGGTGATGAAGTTCACCAAATGCATATTAGGATCATCACCAGGCAAGCCTCCAAATAACACGTTCAGATTCAGAGTTGGATCATGGTACTTGTTATGCTGAATTTTGCACCTGGTGCCAACGGTGGAGGAATGATAACACCCATTACACCAGCTCTGTCCATTCCTTCATCATCTTCATATTGAATAGGTTGTTGCCCATATCTCCTCGGACTGGATGATTTCTATTGATGTTTCGCTACACTGGTACAACAACTTGTTCAACTCACTTTGGGTTTTAAGGATTCAGCAATTCCTCATCACCCAAGTCTTCATCATCAGGGTTCTGGTGACGTGCTTCTTGACCCAAATTTTGCACATTCACCTAAGCCCTGGCCATAGCAGCTAGTCTTTCTGCTTCTTGTTGTTCAGCCATTCTTCCTATCAGTTAAGTTTCCAAATTGATTGGTAATAGTAGTTCTCCAAAACTTATTATGTTTAGCATAAACAACACAGTATCAGATGCCGTCCCTCTCTAGTTCCTTCAATTTAATCAAAAGATGGAAAACCAAAAATAGTTGATAAGAAGCAAGAAGAATAGTTGATGAAAGAGAGTAATACACATCCCTCTCTTCTCAGAGTTAATGTCTGATAGATAATGGCCGATTCTCCTTTAAAAACCTAAAAACAAGTCTTTAAATAGTCAACCCTAATTAAGAAAACAAATTAAAGTTTTAATTTTCTCTTCAGATTAGACGACGATGCTTTTGAAGAAAAGTCAGACACCTAACGACGTGTGTGAGATGTCGTCAAAGATTCCAGTGAATTATTATCTTCTGACTCTTCAGACGGTAGTCCTGATGGTGCTTGCAAACTCATGTCACACTTCACTAAAAATCAGCATACGCTGCCCTCTGGTTGACAGTAATTTGGACGAGATGTCAAATATTTAACAGCCCTTTCGAATCATCGTCACAGTTCATCTAATCTTCTCAGGTTTTGTCTAATCTTGACGGTGACTTTGATAGCTTGTCCCATGTAGGACGATGCTTCAAAATGATCGTCAGATATATTTCAACTTATTTCCACCAGATTTCAACTATTTTATTCTTCTTTCCTTTGGTTTCCTTCCCGATCACTTGTATATGCATTAACACACAAAAATGATCAAAAACAATAAAAGTTGCTTAAGACTTCGTAATTATTCAGAGTTAAAAGTTTCAAATGTGTTAGCATCAGCTCACACATCAGTGTTCCCTCAAGATTCTAACTCAGTAAGTTTCTCGTGCTCAATCAAGCTATATAACTATTGTCCATGGAGACTCTGGTAAAATAAGTATCACTAACCGCCTCTCAGCACCATTTGGTAAATTTCACTCATCTCCTCTCAAACTCAGTGTTGAGTTACTAACCCTTACCTTGGACCCCAGTTACAACTATCTCCTCTCGGTCTCAAGTTGGTTAGATGGGATTTAAATCTATTTAGAAGACAGTATAAGTAAGATTATATCTACAATTATCCCTAAATCACCATTGTGATTTCCTTTTCCCAATCTCTACCTCCCTTTCGGGTTCGTAGTGAATATGGGTTGGATCTTAACGTGTGAACCCGTTAAGAAATCAATCAAATAAAAGGAAACCTCAATACATATATCAATAATACTCGAGAAGGATTGAACATTTCCCCTATTTTGTTATGTAGCTAGGTTTCCCACAACACTAGCTAAGGGAGATTAGCCGGTCATGCTTGTGTAACATTAAACCAATTCATGTTTGAAGTCATTCAACAATCACACAACAATCAACAACTGAAAAACCCAAAACTTCTACTTAATTAACAACCAAAATCAATACAGAATAATTACAAGACCAAAGATGGATTTTAGAATCAAGTATATGTTTGTGGGTATAAAGAGTGCGTAACTTATACTAAAAAACACATAAAGGCTATTTACAGTACACGAGAAAACCATAAAAATCAAAGCTCGAATGAAAAATGTCTAAAAGTGTTAGTGGCCACTTACCTATGTCTACATGCGATCTGCAAGTGGACGCATGTACCACATGCTAACCGCATGTAGACCCAGGTAAGTGTCACAAAAATTTCCTGGACTACTTGCTCTCAGGACTTTGGACTTCTGGCACTTACCTTAACCATATGCGGTCAGTATATGGACATAGGTAAGTGCAAAAACTGCTTCTTCAGCTTTTACACTCTCAGGATCTTCAATTCTGGTACTTAGTCACATATGGACAACATGTACAACATGCAGTCCATATGTGGACATAGGTAAGTGTCAACCAAGCTGCTGAACTTCAAGTTTCAGCACATGCTTTGTTCACGTACATCCAGTAAGTACCACAAATGCCCAAGAATGATCAAGTGAGTAGCCAAAAACTTCATTTTTTATCTCTTTCTCGGTCTTAGCATCCAAAACCTAGTTTCCTGCAAAGCATACCAAAAACACGTCATATCTAAAAAAGCATCCTAAGAAACTTACATATTTTCATCATTTTAAGCATCGAAAATGCTATATTTCTATATTACATCAATACTCTCAACTTATAACATTTACATGTCCTCAGGCAACACAATACAATAAAACAAAACAGAACAAAACATTTAACTAGGGGAATCTAAGCTATACAAGGCAGTCAATCAACACTTTACGGTCAAACCATAATACCCTCCCCTATTTTAATCTTTCAAAACCAACTGTGTATAAATATGAAGCACAACAATGTGAAACAATGGGATCAAGGTATGACATTAACAAACAATCATATATGTATGTATAAGCTACACTACCCAAACCATGTAAGCGGCTAGCAATATGACTCATGTGCTCTCACAACAAAGAAGTCCCACTCACTCATATGAAATAATGCATGTCAATGTAGGGACAGTCAAGAGACACTCACACTCAAAGAGAATTTCAAATCAATGCATGTCAAACACCATAGGCTTACCCTTATTTTCTTTACCTTAGCATTCAGACAGTCAAGTTTAGGATCACTATATGACTTTTTTAAGTTTGTAACGCAGGCTAGAGGGCTTGTATAGTACATATGGATATAAAGTGACTAAGAATCCTTGTCAGTACACTAATTTTAGGGTCCATTCATTCACTATCTTTCTTTTAATTCCACCATTATTTCTCCCTTTTATTCTTTATTACACATTTAGGGTTTTTTATTCTTGCTTTTTAACATTTCACAATTTTTCTTTTCTTTTTTTCTTTTTGTTTTTCTACCACACCCAGCCCTACTAATTTTTTCTCTTATTTTAGCCTTCTACATACCCACTTTACATCACACACCCCTATGATAGCCACCTTCAACTTAGACGATTTTCCTAAATTGAGGTGCAAAAAGTCCAAGGAGGAAAGAGCCAAAATAAGTTATTGTAACATAAATGGGAAGGTGATAGGTAAAATAAGAAAAATAGGCTATAAGACTCAAAACAGGTATCAAAGGATACTATTTCAAATTAGGAAGGTCATTTATGCTAAAAGTTCACTAAAATAAAAAAAAATGACTTATGATCCTTTCCTAACTAACTCTCCTACAACCTAGGAAAGACTAACCGAGCAAGTTCTGGATTTAACATACAAAAGAAACTCAGTAGCATCTCACACACACATGGTGAAAAGTCAATATTACAAGCTACTACTTATCTAGTTCATGCAAATGTTAGCAAGTGATTATCATGTCCCTAATATTAATGCCATAACAAGATCCACAATGTTCACACACATATACATTCACACAGTTCTTAAATTTTTGTGGGGTATCCATTTTTAAAATTAATCATAAATGACATGACAACTACCCTAAATATTTAAAATCTCCTAATCACATAAAAACACACCACAACACAAAACAAAATACAATATGACATAAATTTTACTCGAGACATAGTAGTTTTACAACCATACTGTGGCCGACAGAAAAAGAAGCATGACAATAAAAACCTGTGATGGCTATGATATACCCCATACCTTACTAATATACTATACACTATCCCCAATGCACTAAAATAATTTAAAATAAAGGGAATGAGGACATACCTGGGATGCACTAAGTATTTGTATCTTGAGCATCCCTAGATGGGGGTATATCCATGAGTAAAGGAGATGGTGGTGGTGGTGGTGGTGTACTACTAGAAGATACACCTGCTGCTATCTGGGCACGTATTTGCCTTTCAGTAATTACAGAGTCCATTAAATCATATATGGCCTTTTTCTAGGAATGGTCATATGGATGATTGGGATCCTGTAGATCCCCCATGTGTACTCTCATGGTCCTACCTACTAGACATCTTCCTCATCCTCCAAAAATAAATTAAAGTATCTGGGGCTATGCAGAGGTGACATTCAAACAACTGTGGGTATGACTATAAAAGTAGATATCATATGGCTCTCTACAAGAGAGCATACCTCTGCTCACAAGGTATCCACCTTCTCCCTAATATAACGTAGGTCCAGCATCTTAATATTTACAAATCAGGATATAACATATCTCTCACAATCATCAATACATGCTTATAAATCAATATATAACTCTGACATACCAACTCTATATGAGGTATCCCATCTAGCCTCTATCGTCTCTAGTCTAGTCTGGATCCATGCCAATATCTACCCATATAGAGTAGCCACCTTGATCTCAACAACTCGCAATCATTCATTAGTGGCTCTTTGATCTTCTACTAAGCTCTACAAGAACTCATGAGATACTAATATCATACATGTAGCAGCTGTAGTGGATGGGCGAGGAGGTAATAAAGAAGAACCCACCAGCTCTGAACTAAAGGCTGGGGCTGATATGGAAGTGGTCAGTGTCCCTTTACCCTTTGTCCTAATCTCAGGGATCACTCTCTGCTCCCCCATCTCAAGATCAATGCTAACTTCCATGTCATCTCCGTGCACATCACTAGGATCTATGGAATCCAAAGGTCTCTCAGTCTGGACTCAAAGTACTATGGCAGGCCCACTAGGTCTCTTGGGAAGGGTTGGGCATATCAGATACTTCAGATTCTTTATCTGTGTAGTGGTTATCTCAAGTACTCTCTCATTTTCTTTTGGTATCTCGGGTATACCTAACTCATTATACAATCTCTAAATAAGGCAAGGGAATAGAAAATTCAATACCACTCTAAAGGCTGGATAATGAATCTTGTGTCAGAGGATGCCTGTAAAGTAAATATCATACCCAACCATCATACTAGCAATAAGTGTGGCTTTCCCCAAGTCAATACATTATTTAAAGCAGCTGGTAACAATATATATCTGATAAGAAACCACAAAAACTTAGCAGCAAATATCAATGAGGCCTTTTTTATCATACCATGTCCCTCGATCCATGGGGTCTCATCACCCAAAGGTGAAATGCAGTCAACTACCTAGCAATCTAAACTTGATCATGTCTATGCTCTACCTCCCTCATAATATGTATGACTCTCAATCTATAGTCACACTTTATTATGGATGGTGGAGTGATATATTCTGGGCCAAAAATAACCCAGTAGATAATCACTTCTAAAATATCAACCCTGACCCTTCTCACAAGGGTCTGCTCAAGTTGTGGCTGCTCTATATGCCTTATCAAATCTATAAATATACACATTGAAAGAACTACGGTGGCATAATATGATACATAAAACTCTCACACCAAAGTTGGGTTGTAAGATCTAGGTGGTCTAGTCATCAACTCTAACTAATAACGATCAAAGGTAGCCCGCAACTGTGGTACTCTTCTCAACCCAGAAAGATCAATCTTGCGCTCCTAAAAAAATTAACTTATTGGGTTGTCTGGTCTTTAAGATATGACTGTCATATAAAAAATAATTAGCATCCCCTCGACATATCACCTCGGATCTTCCTCCTCAAGAGGTATCTCTGAGGTATGTGTATGGGTGGAACTCTGTCCCTTCTGTGTTGGTGCCTCCTTATATAGAATGGGCACCTCATGGTAAGTCTATGTTGTACCCTTTTCAGACTGGTTTACATCTAATGGTTATGCATAAATTGTGGTACCCACTTCAAACTAGGGTACTGCTAATGACTCCTCCTGATCTGCAACCTCAGATAAATATTGGGACTCCTCCTTAGACTGGGGGTACTGAGATACACCATGTGGAATTGGCTTACAATTTACCTCATCCATACTATCATCATCACTCGATAGAGAAGAGTGTGGGGGTAATCTCTGGGATGAATTCATCCTTGGTCAGGCTAGAACTGCCTGGATAGCCTGGATAGCCTTAGTCTGATACCTAGGCTGGGTAAAGTCTATAATTTTTCCCCACCATGAGTTCTCATGTAGTGGTGTCCATAGTACCCAAAATAATAGTCTCAGCTGCCTAGCACACTTGGCCTCTAGTCACTCTGCATGTCACCTTGGTCGTAGCTGCTCTATGTTGTGAAATAGGGTACTCTTTTACTAAGCCACTAGGATTGAGGGACTAATCCCATCTCCTCTATGTATCAAACTTTTTCTTTGCATCTTTGGGTTCCATCTATACCTTAAAAATTGGGTGTTGGTTTCCAACAAAAACAGAGGGATTGCAAATGTTGAAGAAAAACTCAAAATTCAAAAAGTTTGAGTTTTTCCTTAATTTTCACACCCTTATAACTTATTCAATATCCCAAAAATTCCAATGTGTAGACATATACCAAGAATTATGATTTTTAGTATAAACTAACATGCCTAATTTTTTATATTTCCCTACTTGCTCAAGTTCAACTTTTGCTTGGGGTCTATCCTTAGAATATAATTCAAAACAAAGCCCTACATCAAGATTTTAGGCTACTTCAAGGCTCCTATATACAAGAGTGCTTGTTTTTATATATTTTTCATGGAAATACACATATCAACTTGCTTGTTCAATATTTAAATCAAGATATTATTTTTGGAGCCGATAAAGTTACCTTTTCTTTGAGAATCTAGAAGTGAAGAATAAAGAAATAGAGCAAAACCCAAGATTGATATTGTTTTTAGTGTAGTAGGACAAGTTGGTACCCTAAATAATTTTCAATTTAGCCTTCTTCTACGTGTGGGATAAGTTTATACTTTGAGATAAAAGTTTGGATTTAAAGAGAAAACTACGATTTTGAGGATTTGAATGGATTAGAATGAGTCAAATTATGTTTAAATAGAAAAGGGGGTCCGAATTAGGTCTTCTTTAAGCATTGGTGGTCCAAAATTTTTAATTAAAATTTGGGCCCACAACCAATCTACTTGCTTCTGTCACATGCGATCTGCTATTAGGTGCACGTACCACATGTGGTCCGCATGTGCAGGACGCAAGTGGCCTTGAATTTTCAGCCTAATTTCCTTCTTTTTGGAGTTTTCATTTTGATTTTTATCCATCTACTTATGGTTATATAACATGAATTTACAGCTCCAAAAGTATGATTATGTGTCAAAGTCCAGAACTTTCCATTATTGTCCTCAAAATTACATATTTTCAATTATCGCTCAATATTACCTAGCTCGAGTGGGACTTATGACCTTAATGAGGGGTTGTTCACAATGTCCCCTTACCTATAAAGTTATGAATGTAGCAATCCTACCATATTCCGAGTGAGTCTATAAGTTATAAACCTACAAAATAAAAACAAACAATAGTGAACACCAAAATAGTGGGTTGCCTCCCACCCAATTCTTTATTTAACGTCGTGACATGATATGGCTATGTTGGTTACTCAGACTTCATTGATAATCCTATTGTTTGCCTCCTATATAACACTTGGTTTAATGTCGCGACATGACATGGGTACCTTGATTACTCAGAATTTATCAAGTTACCCATAGGAATACCCTATTGGGTCATCAATATAATCTATCACTGACACCACTCTCATGTCGGTCGGCTGCTTCATAGTTCTTTAGAAGTTGAATGTGACATCCTCTCTATTGACTCTAAAATTCAGCTTCTCCTTCTCTATGCCAAATATCACTCTACCTGTGACCATAAATGGTCTCCCCACTATGATGAGCATATCGGCGTCAACCTTACAATCCAGAATAACAAAGTTAGCAGGAAAGATGAAGTTATAAACTCTCACAATGACATCAAAAGAAATTCCTACAAGTCTCTTCACAGCACGGTCAGCGATCAACAGCCACATTGCAGTTGGTTCAAAAGGACTCAAACTAAATTTATTGAATACAGCCAGTGACATCAAATTTATGTTAGATCCTAAGTCATATAAGGCTCTGGCAAAATAGAATGACCAAATGGTGTAAGGTATCATGAATGCTCTAGGATCACCGTTTTTTGTGCCAAAAACTTATTCATGACTGCACTATAGTGGTCCAATCCATCAACATCTATGATAGTAGCACCTTTCATCTTTTTAAGCCATTACTTCATAAACCTGACATATCCAGGCATCTGCTCCAATACCTTAAGACGAGGGATGTTCAAGATCAACTTTTTCAGCATCTCGATGAATTGCTTGAACTTTCCTTCCTTTATCTTCTGCTTTAGTCTTTAAGGACAAAGTAGAGGTGGCTTTGGAATTTGTCTTATTTTTGGCTCAATAACTTGACCCTTACCTTTGTCCTTACAAACTTTATCATCACCAGTTGTTACCTTTTCTGACAATACAACCGATGTCTCATGAGTAGCAGCTTCATCATGCCTTGACGCTTCCACAGCAGGTAATGGGGGATCCACAGTAGTCTTACCACTCATTGTGGTAATAGCAAGAACATGATCGATATTTTTTAGATTTTTACCACTGTTGCTCAGAAAGGTACTTGGATGCCTTTGGTTCAGTGTTGCTGACATTTGCCTGAATTATTTCTCCAAATACTTGATGGAAGTGGCATAAGATTCAACCTTCTAGGTTAGCACTAAAATGTCATCCTGAATCTCCTTAATGTTGTTCTTTTAATTTTATTAACCCTTGACCAGGTTAGTCAGTATCTCTTCTATTCATGGTTTTATATCTCATTTGTCAGATAGAATGTACCGGTCTCCCTTTTATGGTAGTCATCTTTCTTCCTAAGGTCACCATCTCATTCCCTACTATGGTATCTGTATTTTTCATAATAGTTCTGACCTTGGTTTCCTTGCCCTTAGGCTCAAAACCCCATAATCTAATGATCCAGATATTTGCTTCCTCCTCTAATTCTGACTTATAAGCTTTGGAAGTTGACTCTTGTGCTCTTATTGCACTCACTTTCTTGGAACTTGGTACTACAAACTGCTCTTTTAGTAACCCAAGATCAGTTCTCAATAGTGCAATTTCTTATGCTACTGAATCATCAACTACTTCCTAGTCATGGGGCACCAATAGCATAAGTGACAGATCCTCTCTCAACTTCCAGAGTTTGCCACCCTCAGTTAGTGAGCAAGATCTGATCTATAATATCTGAAGCTACCTCGCAGCGTCGTCTCATAAAATCTCCTCCAGATATGGTGTCATCTATGACTTTGGAACTGTTGGTCAGGGCTCTAAAGAATATCTCCGATAAGCTGATTCCTGAAAGCCAATGATTGGACACCATACTCAGCTTCTTCTTGAACTTGAACCATGCTCATACATAGATTATGACTGCAGCTGCCTGAAGTTATAAATTTTGTCCTTAATATTCAACATCTTGGATGGAGTAAAGAACTAGTGCAAGAATTGCCTACACAACTCATTCCATGTAGTGATAGATCCTCTTGGCAGTTTCTCTATCCATTAAGATGCTTCTCCTATAAGTAAAAAAGGGAACAACATGAGCCTAAGTAACTTCTAATTTGCCCTTGGATTTGAGAATGAACTACAGATCCTAATGAAATTTGCAAGGTGTATGTTTGTGTCATTTGTATCCCTTCAGATTTAAGAGCTAAATCATTATGCTCGTTATGTCAAACTTTATGCCTGGGGAAAAATAAAAGGGATAATAGCTCCAGTATTTTTTGGATCAACATACCCTATATCCTCTTCATCATCCTCATAGGGTTATAAATACTGATACATTGGGATCACTTGAGCACGACTACCTCTAACTCTATTCTGATACCATAGAGTGCTACTCAGTAGTTTGCTTCCTGCCTCATCATAGCTAACTCTACCTCTCAAGCTATGCACTGAGCATATTCTTCCCACCTCTGATTTGTAGCTTGTGTTAACAGAACCTCCATCTACTAGTCAATAATATCCTAAAGTCCTTCAGGAAGAGGGGGAAGTACCTGCTGTGCATCATCACGAACCCATTCAAGAATATTATCTCTTTTTAGATTTGTCATCCTACTAGGTGTTTATAGGATCCTCTCTTGATTCAATATGAGTAGAGTATTGACCCCACTCCATTTTCTAGGCATACACTGATGTTTACCCAACTAAGAACAAAAATAAAAAGACCTATAAACCGCAACAACTTTAATTCACAACTCAACACCGTATTCCTCAAAAATACCGCCCCAAGATTTGATCACACCCAAGCTACACCTTCAATCTAAAGATTATGCGGTCACTATCAAATACAGTGACCCAATAAAGGTTAGGGTAAAATCCCAAGGGAACACATGTAACTGTGGCTCTTAACTACTATAGTCAATGGGACAAATTGGAAAGTAAATAGGGCATTTGAAGTGATTATATCAAACAAGTAGCAAATATTAACTTTGGTTGTAATTCAGTTGTAGACGAACACTAGGGTGGTTTTCCCCCTAGATTCCAACTCTATAAGCTTCTCGTTCTTAATTTAACTATGTAACTGTCGTGTATGTAGAGTTTGGTAAGATAGGTATCACCAACTACCTCACAACATTATTTGGTAAATTTTACTCATCTCTTCTAGGTCTCAGAGTGTTGCATTACTAACCCTTACCTAGGACCCCAGTTACAACTATCTCCTCTCAATCTCAAGTTATTTAGATGGGAGTCAACTAGCTTAATAAGATAGTACAAGTGCTTATATCGACAATTAACCCTAAATCACCATTGTGATTTCCTTTTCCCAATCTCTACATACCTCTTAGTTTTATAGTGAATACAGGTTGGATCATAATGTGTACACCTATTAAGAAATCAATCAAAGTGAAGGAAACCCCAATATATGCAGCAACAATACTCTAGAAGGATTAAACACTTCCCTACTTCATTATGTAGCTCGGGTTCCTACAACCCTAGCTATAGGAGATTAGCCGTTCATGCTTGCTTGATGATTAAATAAATTCATGTTTGAAGGCATTCAACAATCACATAATAATCAAAAACTAAAAAATCCAAAACTTTAACTTAATTAACAACCAAAATGAGTACGTAATAATTCTAAGACTAAAGATGGATCTTAGAATCAAGTATATGTTTGTGAGTATAAAGGGTGCGTAATTTCTACTAAAACACTCATAAAGGGTATTTATAGTACATGAGGAAACCCTAAAAATCAAATACAAAATGAAAAAGAACAAATAGGGTTGGTGGCCACTTACCTATGTCTACATGAGGTCTGGCAGTAGGCGCATGTACCATATGCGGTCCATGTGTAGACCCAGGTAAGTGCCAGAAAAATTTTGTACATTGTTTTCTCTTAGGACTTTGAACTTCTGGCACTTACCTTACCCATACGCGGTCCGCATATACTATGTGTGGTCTATCTGTGGACATAGTTGAAATGCTGAAAGTTCTTCTTCAGCTTTTACACTCTTAGGATCTTCAATTTTGGTGCTTACCTTAGTTACATATGGACCACATGTGCTACATGCAGTCCACATGTGGACATGGGTAAGTGTTAGGCCTTCCAATTCTTGCAACCATGCTTCCTAAACTTCAAGTTTCAGCACATGCCTTGGTCACGTACATCGAGTAAGTGCCACAAATGCATAAGAGTGATCAAATAACTCTTTTCCTACTCTATTTTGTATATTTTTCTAGACCTTAGCATCAAAAACCTAGTTTTCTACAAAACCTAACCAAAACACATCATATCTAACAAAATATCCTAAGAAACTTACATATTTTCATCATTAAAAATAGTAAAAAATGCTATATTTCTATAGCACATCAGTGACTCAATCATAGATAGATGGGTATACAAAAATTATCCAGTCATAGTCTCCTAGAAAGTCAGATCAATTAACCCTATAGAGTACAGTCATACACTTTTACTATGCCTTCATTGATTGTAGGAAGAGATTAGTCAAATTCTAGTTTCCAAACAAACCAATTCTAATTTAGAAGGGTAGTACCTTAGCACCTATAGGTCAGTTCATCTCTTACCTTAGGGCTAGAAAGTAGATATCCAAAGGGTGCATCCATATTTTTTTAGGTTTAGCATTCAAAATTTGAGGCCCCAACTCTTAGGTTGTTCCAGTGGTAAATGAGTTTCCAAAAGATCTACCCGAAGTTCCTCCCAAATAAGAAAATATTTTCAAAATAGATATCCTTCTAGATACCTGACCTATTTAAATTCAATCCTATAGAATGGTTCAAGTCAAACTTAAGGAGTTGAAGAAATATTTTAAAGACCTTCTAGACAAGGGTTTTATCACGTACAATATCTCTTCATGGGGTTCACCATTTCTTTTCTTGTGCAAGAAATATGTTTCTCACAGAATATACATCGATTTTCGTCAATTAAACATGGTCATAGTAAAAAATAAGTATTATATTCCTAGGGTTGATCACTTGTTTGACCATCTTTAGGGTACAAATTATTTCTCTAACATAGATCTCAGATCAGACTACCATCAGCTTAGGTTTAGAGGATGTGATATTCTGGATACTACCTTCACAACTCTTATGGTCACTTTGAATTTGTTGTTATGTCTTTTGGGCTAATGAATGCTACTACGGATTTTATGGCCCTAATGAACTGGGTGTTCAAGTAGTACTTAGACCTGTTTGTTACTATTTTTATAGATAACATCTTCATTTATTCTCGAAGTGAGGACAAAAATACAGACTCTAAAAGATCACCATCTTTTCTCTAAGTTCATAAAATGTGAATTCTGGTTGAAATTAGTAACATTCCATGGTCATATTATTTTCAGTAAAAGCATTTGGATTGATCCCAAAAAGTCCAAAGAACTAAGGAATTGTCCTAGACCCATCTCTCTAGAAGATATTAGGGTTTTTTTAGGCTTAGTCGATTACTACTGATGGTTTATTGAAGGATTTCCCTCTATTTCTTATCCCATGTCTAGGCTGACTTAGAAGAAAGTCACATTTCAGTGGTCCAATTCTTGTGATATGAGTATTCAAGAGCTAAAGATTCAACTCACCGTCGCTTTAATTTTAACTCTGCTTGAGAGCTCATATGATTTTGTAGTTTACTATGATGCTTCCAGAGTTAGAATTGGTTATGTGTTGATACAGTAGGGCAAAGTTATAGCATAAGCCTTTAGAAATCTCAAGCCTTATAAGAAGAACTACTTGACTCATGACCTTGAGTTGGTTGCAGTTCGTTTTTCCTTAAAGATTTGGATATGTTACCTCTATGGTGTTCATGTTGATATATTCACCGATCACAAGAGTCTTCAGTATGTGTTCATTCAGAAAGGTCTAAATATTTGTTAGGGAAGTTAGCTAGATTTGTTGAAAGATTATGATATAAATGTCTTGTACCATCATGGTAAAGCTAATGTGATGGTCGATGCTCTTATCTGGTTATCTATAAGAAGCGTTGCTCTTGTAAAGTATGAGATGAAAGAGTTAGTCTACGAGGTTCATGGACTGGCCAGGTTGGAAGTTTGGTTGGTTGATTCAGCCAAAGGTACTATTTTTTTTTAGAATGATTCTGAATCCTCTTTGATGCCCGAGGTAATATAAAATCAGGATAGTGGCCCTATTTTGGTTATATTAAAAAGTAGTGATCTAGAGTTAGAAGTTTGAGGATTTTTCTCGAGAAAGAGATGGTTCTCTTCACTATCAGGGTAGACTTTGTGTTTTGGATACAGATGACTTAAGGCATTGGATACTAGTAGAAGCTCACGGTTTATAGTGTTCTATTCACCTAGGATTCATTAAGATGTACCGTGATTTATGAAAAGTCTAATGGTGGAATGGTATAAGGAAAGATATCACAGAATTTATGGCTAAGTATCAAAATTTCCAATAGGTTAAAGTTGAGCATCAAAGGCCCGGTGGTACGCTTTAGGACATAAGTATTCCTACTTCGAAGTAGGAAGTAGTAAATATGGACTTCATCATAGAGCTGTCTTGTACTCATCGTCAACATGATTCTATATGGGTTATTATGGATTGAATGACTAAGTTGGACCATTTTATACCAATTAACACTTCAGATTAAGCCAAGGACTATGCTAAACTCTAAATGTAGGAGTTGGTGAAATTTTATGGAGTTTCTTCTATTATTTATAATAGAGGTACTCAGTTTTGGAAAACATTTCAGGAGAGTCTTGGTACCCAAATTCATTTTTGACAACTTTTCACCCATGAATAGATGCCCAATATAGAGGACCATTCAAACCTTAGAGGACATGTTGAGAGTGTTTGTTATTGATTTCATAGAAAGTTGAGAAAATCATTTGCCTTTGATTGAGTTTGCTTTTGACAACAACTATCCCTCAAGTATTCAAATGGCCTTGTTTGAGGTACTTTATGGTAGGAGGTGTAGATCTTATATTGATTGGTTTGAGGTTGGTAAAGCTATATTTATAGGGTCAAACTCAGTCTATGAGTCTATAAAGAATGTTTAACTGATTAGAAAAATGTTGAGAAGGACTCAGAGTCGCTAGAAGTCTTATACAGTTATGAGAATAGGGGAGCTTAAAATTATTGCTGGTGATTTTGTCTACTTGAAAGTTTCACCTATGAAGGGGTGAAGAGATTTGGAAATCAAGGCAAGCTCAGTCCTCGTTATATTAGTCCTTATGAGATTGGAGGTCATTTTGGAAAAGTAGCCTATGAGTTAGATTTACCGACAGATTTAGCAGTAGTCCATCCAGTCTTTATATTTCCTTGTTAAAAAAATGCATTGGTGATCTTGCATCGGTTATTCCCTTAGAAAGTGTGTGCATGAAAGATAGTCTTTCTTATGAGGAGGTTCCCATCAAGTTCCCTGACCGTCGAGATCATAAGTTGAATAAGGAAGTCATATTGGTAAAGTTTCTGTAGCAGAATAAGTAGGTTGAGGGAGCTACTTGGGGAGCAGAGGTAGATGTGATGACCAAGTAACCCCACCTCTTCCTTTCAAACTTAGTCCCAACATGAGATAATAGTTTCCCCTTAATTAATTAATTAATTATTCTATTTTATGTCACCCATCTATTCTCATGTCATAACATGCATCCATGTTAGGTTCAATCTATGTTTCAATTCCGACTCAATATCATGTTAGTGTTCATCCCATACAAACTCAATGTGGGAATTTCAGGTATAGATAATGTGAAAGGGTTCCTATAATATTAGGAAAAATTATGAAGAAAATTTGGGAATTGCAACTCTTTCCTCTAACCGTCCAGCTTAGTCAGTTTCCATTCAGGGACGAATCATCCCAAAAGTGAGATATTGTAACGCACTAAAAATTCAAGCCAAGGTTAGAACCATTCTTCAAGTACATGGATTTCACGACCCAAACCAGGGCTTGACCGTGATGGGTATCTCAAGTCCCACGTGGACCATAGACCACTCCTGCACCTAACCAAGTAAATACAAAACTCTTAATGTTGGATGAATTTCAAATATATAACAGGATAGATTCAAGATAATTAATAGTTCTATGATCAACAGCCAACCACTAGCGAAAACAATCGGCCAACACCACCCAAGTCCACAGTAATCCAATAAAGACTTCTAGACATGAACCAAAATAGTATATCAATGAAGTGTCGGGACATGCCCCCAACTTTAGCCAAAACAGTCTAAATAGTGTAGAAAATAAGAGACCAAAACATGAAATGTAGTCATTCGATGTGTGGAAGCTTACCACTTCAATGTCAACTCATGAGCTGATCTTGAATCCTAATCACTAAGTAGGAGAAGAAGAAGTATGGTCAGTTCATGCATCGCATGAGGATACTGTCCGAAGAAGCTTATTGGTTGGAGCACTAGCATGTAACTCAGGGATACGAAATAACATAATTCCATGATCAACAGTTCAAAATCATTCAAGATTACATACACATCATCCAATGCATATACATACATAAATTGATCATATGCCAGGAGAGGGAATTAGGCTTACATGTATTTTAAAACCTTAGTATAGATTGTGTATCTCAACCATCATAAGATACAAGGCACCCACAAGCTATATGGGCTCAGCTCTCCACCAGCTGGTAGGCCCTAGTGTGTGTGGGCGCATGAAGTAAAGGGTAAACATATAAACTATGGGGGACTCGAACCTTCCAACATATCAAGGTGACACAAGCACCAAATCATGTAATAAGATACGGGGGACTCTAACCTCCAAATCATATAATAATAATAGGGGGACTCGAACTACCCGATCATATAGACCCCCGCATTAGCAACCTCAAATTCCAATGTTGGTTTCTCGGACCTTCACTTTCACGACTCAACTACACAACTCTATTTAAAATCCCAATTAAAAAAATCATCACACAATCCTATTCATTGAACTACAATACACATTTATGCATATATTATTGGTATCTTATACCAACTAGACTTGCAAGGTAACATCAACATGCCAAAATAATTCATTATTTGAGGAATTGACAACCCCTCTTAGTTCAATTATGCAATAGAATTTGAAAACACTAACCCACAATGTTCAATTCAGCATCATAATGTAATAGTTTCAAAATAGTTAAATTGTCGTATTTCTTATAACTAAAAACAACTTCACAATATGGTGTTGGGGTTATAACCACTTAAAAGTCATAAGTTTGGGAAATCACAATCCCTTAGTTTATTAACCATAATAAAGCACCCACAAGTTCAAAATCATAGTTAAGACATGAGTAATGCACAATAAAACCATAAGAAAATAATTAATTGACCATTCATGTCAAAACCCTAGTGCTAATGACACCCTAAAAGTCTATAAGATATGGGTTTTAATTTGGGTAAGAGGGAAAATATCTAGAATGCCATTAACTTAAAAGCTAAAAAGGTGGTGTCATTGACTACGAGTCAACCGTTGATTCATAGCCACTCCTTATGACTCGTCACCATGAGTCATAACCAAGACAGTCTCTAGGACCCCCCACACTGTTGACCGTACGAATCTCAACTATTACCACTCGTGGTAAAACCATACGACTCGTAGGGTCCAGTCATAGTCAACACAGAAACCAATTTGGTAAATAATGGATATCCTACAATTTGTGCCCAACCTCAAAACAATTTCTTACGGCTCATAGTGATCCACTCACACTCAGAGCAGAACTTAGCCACTTAATTTCTGATTTAGTTACGATTGGGTCCATAGGACCCGTCAAGACTCCCTACAAATCATACCCCCAAGTTGTACTCAGAACAGTAACTCAATCACCATTCACTGAAGACCTTACAACTAGGGTTACCTGACCTATCAAGACATATTATGACTTATCAGGTGAGTTATTACCAGAGCAGAATGCTCAGAACTCAGAAAATTTTTTAGGACCAAAACTTGGGGTTTTATAATGGAGTATTAAAAATTAATTTTTAATAATATAAGAAAGGATTTGTCTATGTAAATGGACACAAGTACCTCCCAGCCTATAACCAAGCCAAAACCTTCCTTACCAATTGATTCCTTGAGAAATGTTCATCTTTGAAGGAGAATAACTTCAATATTCTGAAGTATCTTTGAGCTCAAGACTCACCAATTGATAGATATTTGAATTATCTTTCCAATGTTTTCAGTTTTTCCTTAATACAATATTAGGGTGAAAAGTTATGGACTTTTTGTTAGAGCACTATCTAGTAGTGAGATATCACAAGCTAAACCACTATCGTGGTTATATTGTAGGATTGTAAAATGATCTCACCCAATTGATACAGCCTAAACATCTGAAAGTTGACAAGTATACCTTTCAACCTCTAGAGGAAACTACAATCATGCTGTGTAACCATGATCCTAGGTACGATATGAGTCCCAGAGATGATCCTGAATGAACCTTCAAACCTACAAACCAAGGTACAACCATCTGTAGATCCTATGATTTTCCTAAGGTTAATTTGATCATGTTTATAGATATCTCATCTAGATCCCAACCATGAGTATAACTCATGATCGTATGTTGGTCCTATAATTGTGATAAGGTCCCGTACGTCTCCTCCAGCAGCTTCTAGTTATGTATTTTAAAGGTGCACATTAGTATTTTTTCACTCCTTAACATCAAAACTAAATCATATAGTATATTTTATGTCTCATATTGAGGTTAATATTTCCCTAGCCATCATTACTCAGAAAAAGAATTCAACACTTAGTTGCACCCAAAGAGAAGAGGTAATTTGTTTCCCCAAGGTAGAGTTAAGATTCACTTCTTCAGGCTTCTAATTTCAAAGAATTCTTGAGAGTTATCATTTCCATGTATTTGGAGTTTTATAAATATCTTCTTTTACCCATTGAGTCTCAAAGTTCACTCAATTCTTTAGTTCAGTTCCTTCTTCATAATATAGGATTTATGAATGTTGTCAAATTTCTTGATATCTTTGTCCCTTGGAGTTATTATGTTGGTACATGATTTATCATGAATTTTAGTGTTATTATATATCCATGATAACAAATACTAATTACATTGTGAAATCCATAAGTTCAAACTTGAGTTATTAAATTCCTTACAATCGCTTTAGATTATGTAATTAACATAATAGTTGTATTTTTAGAGATGGTGGGTTATGAACACCCGATGACCTAGGATTTCATCCATATATGTTTATGAGTATAAAATCCTCCAACTCACATGATTTTGATTTCTTTGAGATAATGTACTTATTTTATGTCTTCAGAGTATTATTATCATTGAGCATTCCAGTTATCAGTGTTATTCAAATAGGAGTAGTACTTAGCACCAAGCGAACACATGGATGAAGGATCACCCATAAGTTAGGCTGAGACCTTTAATAGAAATCCATAAGTCCCAGAACTAAGACACTATTGTAGGTTGTAAAGGGTCACCCATCAGACCAGGTTCTTTCGGACATCAATTTAGTGGATCCATGTCAATCAATATTTGTACCCTTGGAAAGATACTTAACACCCTTCTAACTGGGTTATAGTTTGTACCATGATTATCTTAGAATGGGGTATGTTAGTTATTAGTATCTCCGATAATCCATAATCTCTAATTTGGATTCTGCTATTTGCATGACCTTGTATTCACTTATTTAGTATATTACACATAACATGTTCATTACTTGGTCTTACATCAGTTATCATGTTGCATGCATCATGCTCAACCTATATCAGCTATTTTCTATATCACATACTCAGTACATTCAAAGTATTGATTGTATATCTTCTTTTACGCTATATTATCTCATAATATTGATTCTGACACTTAACATCCAGATCATGCATAGTACGACCTCTTTATTAGCACCAGCAACACTTGGTGAGTCCTTATTATTCGAGAACTAGTATCTATCTTTTATTTTGTTTTTTAGTTGTAAAGAGTTAGAGTTAGCTGGAAGCTTGTCCTAATAACTCCTCTTAGTAGAGGCTTTTAGACATATAGTTAGATATTTTCAACTTGTTGATTTAAACTCAAATATTGATATTGGCTTTCTTTTGAGTATTTATTTCATCATTCAGTTCAGCTTCTGTATAGATATTTTTATAATTTATTTTCAGCATTCTTAGTGTCATGTCAGGCCATGGGTTAGCTTGGAGTCACTTGTGACTCTAAGCACAGTGTTATGACTATAGGGAAATCTTAGATCATTACAATTACTAATCACACTTACCCAAAAATATCTAATATTTACACAAAAATTCAGCCAAGCTCGACAGAACATTTACCTACAACATTTGTTAATAAGAAAAATAATAGATAGTAATAAAATAGAAATTCGAATAAAACGATACGATAATCGAAAAATCGAAACAATATTAAACCTAATCATTATACTAAAATTTCTCAAAACTCAATTAATCTACTAGCTATATTAATCACCAAAGATCATCAGTCACACATTAAAACCAATAGATTCTTGGTTTAAAATTATACAAATCTAAAAAAAAAATTGTAAACCAAAACAAAGAAAATTAAAATCAGAAACTACATTGACATACCTGATCTTCCACAAAGATACTATGATCTTTACTAATTAGCTGAAAATAGTTAAATTAGGTATATAATTCGACTCATCTCCATGGATATCTCAAGATCTTTCAAAGTTTCTTCATTGATCCTCCTCAAATCTTGATAATTTTTGTTATGATACGATTTTCAAAGTTTGTTATGAGGTTTGCTTTGAATACTATAGCTTCTTCTCGCAAATCAATATATTCTCTTTCTCTACCCATATTTTGTTTCTTCCTTATGACTTCTCTTAATTGTTTATGAGAATTGAGAAATATGTGAACCAGTTTTAGAGGAAATTGGCATTAAAAAGGTTTTATAATTATGTTATATTTTTTAAATTTGGAAAATTATTTATATAAGATAAATTTTAATGATTTAAAGTTCATAAATATTAGGATTCTCTACCAAATTCATTAAACAAATTTAATAATCAAAATTTTAATTAATTTTAAAAGTCTAAATATTAAGAATGAAAATTTTCCTTTTTAAAAAGCTTACCCTATATTGGAATTGCAACAATTGGGTTCCATAAGTCATTATGAACTTTCCATTTATAGTATACGGTGTGGTTGATCCAATTCCAATTTTCACGTGAGTTTCCTTTGGAAATTATCAAAAATTTATTAATAATGTATTTATATAATTAATTAAAAAATATAATTGAATGAATATTTTATTTTATGTCTTACCACATTCTGCACTTATTATATATTATTATGACTATAATTTTTGAAATATATTTCCTCTTAAATGATATAATAATTTAAGAAAAATAGGTGAAAAGATAATTTTGTCTAATGTAAAATATTCTAATGAAGGGCAAAAAGTTCGAATCATTTTCATATGGGTTTTTACACTTTTAATAGATTGTGTGTATATATATATATATATATATACACTAGTCAAGTGGACGTGTTTTGCATGTGTATGTGAAGATAATAATAAGTGTATAGAAAAGAATAAATTTCTATCATTTATATCGAGCAATATACTTAATCCGCCTTTAAAAATCTTGCTTTTATGAATCGTATCCATTTAAAGTCACATAAGGATAATTTCTTGATAAAGAAAATCTTACCCTTCAAAAAATATTATATTTCTCTCTTTTCATACTGCTCACGTCAAGGCACGTAAAATGACATTCCATTTCATGCATCTTCTCATTCAAGATAAATATTTATAAATTATAAAATAAAGATATGGACAAAATTTTTTTTAAAAATATGATATATTGAATTATCAATTATTTAATATTATACTTTGAAAGAAAAATATACTTTAGAGTCTTGATGACGATACTAAAACGTAAAATGAGAAATTCAAATGATCCCTGATGGAAGAATGAAATCAGTTATAAATTTGATTTACTAACGTATGAAATCTCTAATTAACATTATGTTTTATTATCTAGCCAATTATTGACTTTGTCTAATTCTTGTTTGACATTATGATTTGTTTGGTATTATGAGAATAACAATTTTTACTTTATTTTTATCTCAATAATTTTTTTAATGTAAGTATGATTTTGACAAAAGAGTATTAACATGAATTACGTCTTAATAAGAAGTAGAACTAATATGAATAAAAAATAAAATTTAGAATATAAAAACATACCTTATATTCACTTGTAATCGATACGAAGTTTTGTCCGCATGTTTCACATAAATCTTTCTTCATCTGCACAAACATATTAAGGAATCAATCAATAGTGATTTATTTATGAAGGCAAATACAAATAATAAAAGGTTATGAAAAAATCATCTCAGAAGTTGAAGGATTTTCAATTTTGGTAAGCCTAATTTACAGCAACAATAAAAAAAGATGAACTTATTTTGAAGGTAAATTTAAACAAACAAACAAAAAAAGGCATCAAATATAGAAGCTTAAAACCCAGACGAACTTATTTGCAATTAAAATAAACGTTGACAAGGGTAAAGAAAAAAATTAATGTGATTCTTTACATATACTATTTTAGGATTGTTAATTTATTTTCATATATATTAGGATTCATAAATATTCTAGATTTCATCTATCTTATGTTGTTTAGAATTCTTAATCTTTCCATATATTTATTTTATCAGAGTTTTCCATATATTTTAGGAGTGCTTGATTTAATAATATAATAATTGGAGGAAATAGGTGAAAATATGATTTTGTCTAATGCAGAATGTTTTAATGAAGGGCAAAAAGTTCGATTCATTTTTCTAAGGGTCTTCACACTTTTAATATATTATAGATATAGATAGATTTTATATATATATACACTAAATTAAAAGTGTGAAGGGCTTTAAAAATATTGTTTAGACTCTTTGCCTTTCGTTAAAAGACTTTCCAATAGACAAAATCATCTTTTCACCTTTTATTAAATTATTATTACAATATTAGATATTAACTATAATAAATATATTTGAAGTAAAAATCATAATTATATGGAATTATAATGTCAAGATTTTCTAATTAAATTAAGTAAAATTTATCGATACAGATTAGGCACATATATTACTATTTTTTATGTAAAAAGATTTCTTTCTTTTTTATGCATAGTGTTTTTTAATCAAAGTTGGTGCCAATAATGATAAGTACGTGTAGTACTATTTTTCAGGTTAAAAGATTACCTTTTTTTTTTTTTTAAATTTGTTTAACCAAAGTTGATTAAGAATTGTTTTTACCAAATAATATTTATTATGTATAATTTTTAAAATCCAAAAAAATATGATTAAAGGAGCTAAACACTTTTATAAAAAAAATCCAATATTGTACATTAATTTAGACTCTGAAATCTATTGAAATCATTATTTGATTTAGGTAAGAAATTATAATATTAGCACTTTTAAATTCACCAGAAGTTTATCTTACATAAAAAATAATTCCTTCAATTCTAAGTAGTATTTTGGATCAAACTTACAAAAAGTTACACTTATTTTTGGATGAGAAGATGTGAGGCGTGGAACGCGGTTCCACTCATGTTGATATTGGATTGTATGGAGAAAGAGAAATAGGAAAGCTGTTTTAGGAACAGAGAAATATATATTAAATTTTTCATCAATACTATTTAATTTTAATAGGTAGCTAATTTATTATGTATGTTCAACTGTGTATTGAATTTATCCTTGAATTAAAATAGTATATGTAATTATATATCACTAAATTAACATCAAGTTTACAAGAACATTTAACTTCAATCTAAGTGTTGTTCCTTTTTTTCAATTGTTTTGGTTTTTATTTTATATAAAATTATATATACCAATTAAAAAGTATCATTAATGGTTCAAGTTTTGTATCAAATAATTTGGAAAGAACGTGCAGCGCTCGTGGACTAGTATATATATATATATATATATATATATATATATATATACTAGTCCATGAGATCTTTATCAAGCTCTATAATTGAAGTTTTCATATGGAAAATCTGACATGAATGCACTTTGCAAGCTATTCTGCCTAAAGTGTTAGGAATTAAAGGATAACATTTAATCGAGTAGTTGACGGGATCACAAGTTTTTATCAAAAGTGATAAATATGAAGATTATATTTAAAAAATCTCTAGGTTTGTTAATCTTTTACGTTGCAATAGCGAAGAATACCAATTTAAAAATGTTCCATGGTTTATAGGATTTAAAATGAAAGAACTTTGCGTCTGTACACATGGATGTCTCTGTTACGATCCGTTTTCGAAAAGTCAAAATAACTTCCATAACTTCATGGGGAAATAAAGGAGTCGATTTGAATTTATTTGAAAATATATTTTTTAGGAAAAAAAAAAAGATCACACTTAATTTTAGGATAGTTAAGAAAATCATTTAAACAAGGATAATTAAAAGAAAACCTTTTATTAAAAATAATTATGGTCTAGGTAAAGATCAAGTAAATTCGAAAGAAAGTGTTAGACACCTTCAAAAATTCACAAAGTGTTGTTGTGGGTGGATTAAACTTATTTGGCTAATTTTGAAAATTCTTTAAGTTACTTGAAAATTCTTATTTAAAACATCTTTAATTTTGTTTGAAAATCTTATTTTAAATAAATTGATTTTATTTGATAATTATCGATCTAATCCATTCCAAATAATGAAATAAACTAAACAACTAAGTTTAGAAATAATTCTAGTTTTAATAAATTTATACGGATTATGACTTTGGTCTAAATAATTAACTCAACTTTTTATACGTGGATTTTTGAGCCATTAATAACTAAGAAAGGATGTAAATAAATCCTCAAGTTATTTTGTAAGGTTAATATTTCCTAAATAGTGGAATTAAAAATATTAAATTATAAAATAAATAATTTCACCATAAACTTGCTCCCCGAGGATTCATGTAGTTTAATTAAATTAAATTAAAAACTAATAATCAAATAAATTATAAGAAAAATAAAAGAAGAAAAGTAGAGATTTGGGCCCCCCTCTAGCCCATTTTAAATCTAGACAGCCTTCGGACCTACTTTTGTGGACTTTTGAGTCCGCTGTCAGTTGTGTATACCATGTGTATATTACAGCTTATTCATTTCACGTTTTCCATATACTTGGTGTATACATGACTGAAAATCAATCATATATACACATCCTTTGATCCTCCAACTATATACTAGCATTCCTTTCCACCTTTTTCCCTGTACACCACCTTTATATCATGTATAATCTCCTATGTCTGCTGCATATCAGCATGTTCGGCCTATTCTAGGACTTGTCGAAGATCATGACTAGATATTTTGGGGGTCCTAATCCCAAGAAAATGTAAAAGAGTCCATTTGGACTCATCGAGAAGGTCATGCATAAGAAAAAATAAGCAAGTATTAATTATCAACTTAAAGGAAACAAAAATCATAAATTCAACTTATCATAAAATAGCCATTTAAATATCAACATGATGACTTTTAAAATAGACCCTACTAGTGAATTATGAAATTGGATAGAAATCTATTCAAACATGAATTACACTACCAAACTAATAGAATATGCCACAATTCAAAGAGTAAAAAATAAGAATTAATATTTATACAAATCAATTCCAACACAAGAAGGTTCAAGAAAGTATAAGAAAGTAAGCAAGTCAGAGCAGATTCATTATTAGACGATAGTAAGGTCAAAAAGATAATTTTTTTAGCCAAGACATGACTGCTGCAGTTACATTAGTTAAATGAAACATATCAAACATTATCATCATAGTAAAAATATGCATAGAAGGTATGACCTCATGGAAAAACACAATCATGAGCAAATAGATGAATGCAAAAAATAACTTAATCGTGTGATCCTTATGCTATTTGAGAAAAAGGGAGGAAACAAATGAGCCAACAGTTGGCTTGTGAAATAGGCAGAATCTATCTTAAAATTCTAGCCCATTCAACATATATTTATATTCATGACAAAATTCATGGGAGGACTTTTAGCTTAAAGGGAAAACATCCTATAATGCTAGGTAATTTTTCTTAAAAAGATACCAATCTAAAGAAGGAACTGGTTTCAAATTCGACGAAGTTAGACAACCGGATCATAATCAAAATTTCAAGACAAACCCAATCTCAACAAGTCCAGGAGCTGGCAACATTATTTGAACAAGGTTTAAAGCTCACAGAGTATACATATGAGCTCCCTTAAATGGTAGAGATTAGCTAAACAAAATGTAAATGTAACAAATAATATGTTATCTCACATCATGCAAACAACAAAAGGATTTTCATAACCAAACCAGCCAGAAAATACATATAATTTGAAATTTAATGATCTAAAACAAGCAAACAATAGCTAATTGAAAATTCTATGGATTTCAGGTCCTTTTACATCACATGATCCCATCATAACTATGATTACGAAAAATTGTTACTCATAAAAAGAAGAAGAAGAACAAAGAACTAAAGAATTGAAAAAGAGAAAGGTGTGTTTATCCGTTTTGGACAACACATCGGTAGTTCGATCTTGTCAAATTCTTATTGCACCACCGAAACTCAAAATTAAATTTTCTAGCCATAATCCTAAGTCCAACGATCTTACAAGAATTTAGCCCGAGATTTTTTAATTTTAGCAAAATTTCTTTCAATTGGGGTTCTCAGCTAATTAATCTTCGTCCCTCCTTCAATTCTAGAAATGTTGAGTTATCTATAGAGGTTTTTGGAATGAGATTTCAAAGAAGACATTGATGTGGAATTGAAGTATTTCGATAGTATTTTGGATATTTTTTTGTGGATATTTTAAATTTTGGATAAGAATAGGATATAGTGAGGTGGAACTGTACTATTTGTGTATGAATTTGTGAATTTAAATTGTGAAAAATGGATAGATATAGATATTTTGGGAAATTCTTGTTCTCAGAATGTTACTCAGATAAAATTTCATTCTAATCACGTGATAATATACGAAACAGCTAGTTAGGGGATTTGGGAATTAGGGCTCATTTGGAATTTTTTGTTGGGTTGATGTCGTTGGTTGTTGCTGCTGCGTTGTTGTTGTTTATCGTTATTGCTGGTCGATTAATGTGCTATTGTTAATTTTATTATTACTGGTGTTGTTTGTTGTATGGGTTGGAGAAGGGGTTTAAGTTGTGGGCCGTCAGTGGTCTTTGAGCTTGGGGCAGTAGGTTAACTGGTGAGTTGGGTTGGTTAGGAGGGTTTTGTGGTTATTAAAAGATAACCCCAATTAGATTAGGATTTAGCCATCTCATTCAATTTAAATTAAAAATCAATTGGCCAATTGAATTGCAATTGTGGCCAATTTATGTCAATCATGCCCAAATTTAATAAGTTGGTGAAATTAAATTATAATTCGACACAACTTAATACCCAATTTAATTGTGAGCTCCTTGATTTTATAAAATCAAACACATATTTTTCTAAATAAATTATTTTTGAGAATAAATTATATTTAAATAAAGACTTTGCCCGTTTGTATTAATTTTCAAGATAATCATTGGTTAAAATCTGATTTTTTATAAAATAATTATTTAAGTAATAAAATTATATGATTTCATATATACGAAAAATATATAATTGTAAACTCAGAATTAAACTTAGTCATAGAGGACAAAAATTAGGTTTCAACAGCTTTTCTATTCCTTTGGGTTAGGGTGAATGCTGTTAACCCTGGGCAAAGAGAGTTTGACGTACCTAATTTTTTCTAATCACAAATTTATTTTTCAAAAGAGGTTGATTTTTTTGTGAGTTTCGTGGAGTTATGGACAGACCTCGATTTCAGATTTTCTACATATCTTAAGTTACATGAGAATTCAGGCCGCTTGTAGTTCATAAAGCTTGATTTTTTAAGCATGATTTTCAAATAATTCACCAGCAATCCTGGTTTTTGAATTTTGGTGAAACTAAACAGCTGAGGAATAAGAGGATACTGGAGGAGGTTGAAATACAGTCAAGTTTTTATTACAAAGCTCAACCTACATATCCTGAAGACTCAGAGAATTAGACTGCTTGTAGTTTGACTTGATCAGTAGAAAAGATAGCCTCTTATTTTAGGTGACCTTTGGTTTGGAACGAGTGATAATTACATCGAGTCATGAAAAAGATTCATGTAATTATATCAATTATGAATATGGGGCCCCTTCACACCCAAAACTGAGAGCTACATCAACATAATTTTCAAAGCTCTAGGTATGCTGTCACCCAAATCTCAAAGAAGAGGAAATTTAGCTCTAGTGCAAATTTAGAAATGCCCCGAACGTGAAACCGAAACCAAAAACATCCTAAAAACCCATATGCCTTCTGATAGGGGCATGGTTAGATGGTAGTGGAAGTCTACCTTTAGCTCACATCCAAAGAGTTTAATGTCCGTTTTTGGAGTATGTCTTAGTTTTCTACTAAGAAAAAGTTTCACGTTATGCTTTGTGTTTTTTAAAGTCGTCCACACCTATGATTTGATTGGAGAAATTCATCCTTTTAGATGCTCTCAACAACATCTCAAACAAAATGGTTAGTTGTAAATGTAAAATGAGAAAGACATAATTTGGTAAAAAATTTTTTGAACGTGTCATGTCGGGATAGTTGATGAAACAATTTGCACAACATGATTTAAAATATCGAGCCACTTTAAATTGGGTGACACTCAACGTGTACCAGTAAAAGGTGGATGACCTAGCTTGAATATTTTATGCCACTTTTGGTGGGGTGAAGGTCTAATGTGTCTCATTAAAAGAAAAACGACCTATCTTAATTATTTTTTTCCACATTGAATGAGGGCGATCTATCTTAAATGTTTTATGCCATGTTAAATGGGGAGACGTCCCAACGTGTCTCATTGAAAGGCGGATGACCTATCTTAAATATTTTGTGCTACATTGAATGGGCTGAAGGCCCAACATGTCTCATTGAAAGGCGATAGACCATCTTAAATATTTTATGCCATATTAAATGGGGTGACGGACCAACGTGTCTCATTGAAAGGTGGATGACCAACGTGTCTCATTGAAAGGCGAATGACCTAGTTGAATATAACATGTCAATTTGAATGGGGTGACGATCCAATGTTTATACTAATCACCTATACTAAACTTATTAGTAGAAAATGCAATAAAAAGGCAATTATGCATACGTTGTTTTAATATGCCACACTGAAGAAGGTGACAATTCATAATATAGTAAAATATTAAGTTGAAGGAGTTCAGGATCCATATAATAACATGTCACTCTAAAGGAAGTGTCACGACCTGAACCAGGACCTGGCCGTGATGAGTATCCCAAGTCCGCCAAGGATTGGCGACCACCCCCTTTGCCTTCTCAAAATAGAACACAATACAACTAGCAACGGATGAATTCCAAACATATAATAAGATAGGTTGAGTTCCAAACATATAACATGATAGGAAACTCAACTAACTCAATAAAGAATCTAAGAATTTAAACAACCATCCTAATCCACAGTAATCCACAAAGCCTCTAAATAGAGCAAAACCAATCTATGCCGGGACATGCCCCCGACGATAGCCAAAAGAGTCCAATAGAAGTAGTCTAAGACATAAATTAAGCAAGACTTTAAAATGATAGCCCTTCTGGAGAATAGAAGCTCAACACTTCAAAGCTGACTGCTGACAACCCAAATATCCTATCACTGCATAGGAAGAGTAGATGTGTCTCCGATTTCTACATCACGTGGGGATACAACATCTGTAGATGGTTAGCAAGGTGAGTACTAACATGTAACTCAGGGAAGGGGATAAAGTAATTCTATGAAATAATAGTTAAAAATCATTTTGAGTTAATACACACAACCATATATATATATATATATATATATATATATATAATACTAGGATAAGGAAGGAGGCTTAGCATAAGCTTTAAAACATTATCCTGGATTGTGTAGCTTAACCATCATAAAAAAAGGCACACACGGGCTATATGGGCTCAACTTTCCCTGTTGAGAGGTCCCAGTGCATGTTAGCCACATGAACCATAGAATAATCATATGTGCGTATGCACCAAGGTGACTCGAATACCTAATCATACATCAAGGGTGACATGAAAATCCAATAATTTAATAAAGGTGACTCGAACACCCGGTCATAAAAAAAGGTGACTCAAACACTCGATCATTTAGATCCCTATGCTGGCAAATGTGGTTTCCAGTATTGATCCCTCGGGACCTCCATTTTCACTACCTAGCTGCACAATCCCCTTCAAGCCTAATTAAAACAAGTTTTACACATCCTCATTCATTGAATCAATGATATATGTTAGACATACACTGTTGGTATTGTCATACCAACTATACTTGTATGCTTATAATTATGACATTTCGATTCCATTAACTTGGGGGAATGCCTCGACCCCCCTTTGTTCTTTAAATCAGTATGGGGGAATGTCATGACTCCCTTTGTTCATTAAATCAAATTTTGTTCTTTAGCCTTTTATGCTATTTAATAGTTCCAATTAGGGAATCTATGATCCACTAGTTTATTCGCCAGGCCCATGCACAACACATGTTCTAAACCATTATTAAAGCATGAAAATTTTCATATAAACCATGTTAACATCATTTAAGTAAACAATCATTCAATACCCTCAACCCATATTCCAAAGCCAGAATTCAAACCACTTGACTAATAATTTAAAACAAGTGCTTTCAAAAAATAAGATTTATGAAAGAGTAATGTGCCTAAGATATCAAGAATAACAAAAGGAAATCACCCTTGGAAGCTCTAATTTTTAGCCTTGAGAAACCCTATGTATTCTTGAGTTAGGGATTTGATAGTATTTAAGATTTGTATTTGATTGATGAAGGATGGAAATAGGGTTCCCAAAGGTGCTTTATGGTCGTGGAAAGGGAAATATCCAAAGTGACCTTAATTAAAAGATGAAAATTTATCGTCAGTGATGACAGGTCACCCTACGGCTCGTGAGGACACGCTATGACTCGTCACCATGAGTCGTAGTTTGGACAATAGCATAAGGCACCCACATTGGTCTGATCCTGAGTCATACCCTATGACTCGTACTTTTACATAAAGACTGATAAGGTTCAATCGTAGGCATATTAGAAACAAGGGATCATTACACTGGTTTAGCTACGGAAGGGACCCTACGACTCGTAAAGAATCCATACGACTTGTTCTTCCTAGTCGTACTCGGGTCAGAGATTTTGGGCAACACACTGGTCACCCTATGATTTAGGTTCCTACGACTCGTAATGACACCTTACAAATCATACCATATGGATTTTACTGTGACCCTACGACTCGTATCGTCTAGGTCGTAGTCAGAACAGAATCAAGAGGCCCCCATATTTGTGAGTCTATGATTTACACTATACAGTTCATATGGACAATTCACGACTCATGAGGTACAAGTCGTGGTCAAGGCAGTAACCTAGAAAAACCTTACTGGCCAGGCTACGAGTTGGATTCTACGACCCGTATGGATACCCTATGACTCGTAAGGTAAGTCGTGGTCTGAGCAGTAAGCTCAAAACTTTAGGATTTTTTTAAGGACCAAAACATGGGGTGTTACATTCTCCCCTAGCCCTAGGATTATTCATCCTCGAATGATAAGTCAAGAAATCCATTAGCAGATTTTTAGACAAAACACAACCACCATTTCCTTTAACAAAGTCAAAAAAAAGATATTAAAGAGAACACATACCTTAAGCACAATTGCCCAAGGTGGGAAACAAGAATGGATATTTGGACTTCATGTCCTCTCCAGCTTCTCAAGTAGCTTGTTCAACCTTATGATTCCTCCATAGAACCTTCACTGAAGCCATATTCTTAGTCCTTAAATGATAGACTTGCCTATCTAAATATTAACCTAGACTTACTCATAAGATAAGAAATCCAAAATGTCAACACTCTCTAAGAGAGAAACAAAGGAAAAATCACTCATGTACTTCCTCAACATCAAAACATGAAAGACCGGGTGAGTAGAACCCAAACTCAAAGGAAACTCCAAATCATAAGCCATATTATCCAATCTCCTTAAAATTAAGTACGAGCCAACATACCAGGGGACAAGCTTTCCCTACTTTCCAAATCTTATCACTCCATTTATGGGAGAAACCTTCAAGAACACCTAGTCGCCAACATCAAACTCTAACTCCTTACACCTTACATCTGCATAGGACATTTAGAGACTTTGGGCTGTTTTAAGCCTATCCTTAATCACCTTTACCTTCTCTATGGCCTGATGAACTAAGTCATGACCAAATAATCTAGTGTTACCAACCTCAAACCACCAAATAGGAGAATGACATCTTCTACCATACAAAGCATTAAACGGATCCATATTAATACTAAAAGGATAGATGTTATTATACGCAAACTCTATGAGAGGTAAATGATCAACCCAACTGCCACAATAGTCATTCAAGCAAGCCCTTAGCATATCCTCCAACGTCTGAATAGTTCTCTCTGCTTGTCCATCTATTTAAGGATGGAAAGCGGTGCTAAAATTAACCTTAGTTCCCAAACCCCTCTGAAATGGCCACCAAAAGTGTGACGAGAACTGCGTGTCTCGATCAGATATAATATAAAGAGGTGTACCATGTAACTTGATGATCTTCTGAATAAAAAGATTAGAATAATCCTCCACAGAATAATTAGTCTTTACGGGCCAAAAATGAGCTGACTTGGTTGTTCTATCCATGATGACCTAAATTGAATCAAACTGACTTTGAGACTGTGGAAGACTAGCAACAAAGTCCATGTTAATTACTTCCCACTTCTACACGGGCAACTCAATGTCTGAAGATAAACTGCCAGGCCTCAAGTGCTCCACCTTCACTTGCTGATAAACCATACACTTGGCCACAATATTGGCCATATCCATCTTTATGTTATTCCAGTAATAGATCTCCTTCAAGTCATGGTACATCTTCATCAAACCAGGATAAACCATGTACCTCGACTCATAAGCCTCAATCAAGATTTACTCCCACAGCCCTCAATATTTATAACACACAATCTACCATGGTACCTCAGGATACCATCACTACCAATCTCAAAAGATATGACTTTCTATTGAGTTACATCATCCTTAATCTGTATCAAGATAGGGTCCAAAATATGCTTCTCCTTCACCTCAGTGACAAAAAATGACTTTAACACCTCTTGAATAATCGCACCTCCATTTTCAGCGTCTAAAATATGAACTCCAAGATTAGCCAAATGGTGAATATCCTTCACCAAAACTCGCTTATCCTCATCAATATGACATAAGCTCCTCATAGACAACCTGCTAAGAGAAATAACAACCATATTACCTTTACCTAGATGATAATGGAGACTCATATGATAATCCTTGAGATTTGTTGAGATTTCACTCTTTTTGGGTGAATACATACTGTAAAATCTTATGGTCTGAGATGATATCAACATGAACTTCATAAAAGTAATAGAACCAAATCTTCAAAGCAAAAACCACAGCCAATAACTCCCAATCATGAGTTGGATAATTCATCTCATGCACCCTAAGTTTCCTAAAGGAATACGCGACAACCTTACTATGTTGCATCAAAATTCAACCTAGTACTACATGAGATGCATCATAATACACAACAAAACCATCAGTACCCTCAGGCAGGGTCAAAACTAGAGATGAATACAACTTATCTTTCAACTTCTCAAAGCTACCCGCACAAGCATTGGACCATTGAAACTTCAACTTCTTCTTAGTCAACTTAGTCAATGGAGCAGCGATCAAAGAGAAACTCTCCATAAACCTCCTATAATATCAAGCTAAACCCAAGAAGCTCTGAATATCGCTTGGAGTCATGGGTCTGGGCTACTTTTTAACCACCTCAACCTTCTATAAATACACCATGATCCCCTCACTAGAAACAAAATGACCCAGAAAAGTAACGATATTCAACTAAAACTCACACTTCAAGAACTTAGAGTATAACTGTAGATCCTTAAGAGTCTATAATACTATAATGAGGTGATTGACATGATCCTCCTTACTCTTAAAATATACCAAGATGTCATCAATAATCACAATGAGGAACAAATCTAAAAACTGGCTAAAAATCTAGTTTATAAGATCCATAAATACCGTCGGAGCATTAGTCAACCCGAAAGACATTACTAAGAACTCGTAGTGACCATACCAAGTTCGAAAAGTAGTCTTAGGGATATCCATCTCCATAATCTTCAACTAATGATAACCCTACCAAAGATCAATCTTAGAAAAGTACTTAGCATCCTGAAGCTGGTAAAATAGGCCATTAATCCTAGGAAGAGGATACTTATTCTTCACGGTTACCTTATTCAACTACTGATAGTCTATACATATTTGATGGGAACTATCCTTTTTAGGTACGAAAAGCACAAGAGCACCCTATGGAGAAATACTAGGGCGAATAAAATCCTTATTAAGATGATCTTTCAACTGCTCCTTCAGTTCCTTCAACTCAGCCAAATCCATTCTATAAGGAAGGATAAAGATACGATGGGTATTCGGAAGAAGATCAATCCTAAAGTATATTTCTTTATCGGGAGGAATACTAGGAAGATCATTAGGAAACAATTTGAAAAACTCATTGACTACAGAGAAAGATTGCAAAGAAAGGCCCTCAGAATTAAAATCCTTAACCAATCTAGATGATATAGACACCCCTTAGATTTCAATTTCTGGGCTCTAAGATAAGAAATAAACCTTCCCTTTGGCACTAGGGAACTCCCTTCTTACTCAATAATCGGTTCATTCAGGAATTAGAAACTGACCTTATGGGTCTGATAATCTAGAGATGCATAGCATGAATGGAGCCAATCCATCCCTAAATTAACATCAAAGTCTAACATATCCAACTCTATCAGATCCACCAATATCTTTCTACCACAAATGGTTACCACACAACCCCTATAAACTTTTTTAGCCACAACCACCGAGGTAGACACAGAAAAGCAATCAGAAATATACTCAGGTTCAAAACCAAAATGAATAGCCACAAAAGGGCTCACAAAATAAAGAGTAGACCCTAAATCAAGCAGATAATACACATTGTGAAAGAAAAGTTTTAATGTACCATTGATCACATGAGGAGAAGCCTTAAATTCTTTATGCGTAGCAAGGGTATATAGATTATTCCGGCTAGTGCTGGTACTAGACATAGCATTCTTTAATACTAGAATTGAAGATGTGGCAACCAAAGCTTTATTATCCGAAAAGCAAACCTTAAAGGACACTCCCACTCCATATGACCAAGTTGACCATACTTAAAACACTTATTTCTCTCCTCATCACAAACTCCACAATGTATCTGTCCATAAAATTGACAAGGGGGATAAGATAGGGCTGACTGGGCTTCACTAGCCTGCGACTGGCACCTTGTACCTTAAACCCACTATCATTCTAAAAGTGATGATTACCAGACGGGTTAGGATATAGAGCAGTAGCCATATAATAAAAGCTAGAATTTTCACATATCTTTTTAGACCACTGCCTGTCATCTCTACTGCTATTCTGCTGGCCTCCACCCTACTTAAAATAGATAAATTTCTTACTTTGACTTTCTCCCATATCTTCTTGCTTCTTTTTCTTATCGTTGACTTATTGCATATGCACCATAAGTCAAGATATATCCATGTCCTTGTTCAACAAAGTGGGCTTGCACTCTAACACCAAATCTCGAGACAAACTCAAAGTGAACTTCCTCACTTTAGCCCTCTAGAAGATACCAACTCTAGAGCATAACAAGACAACAGATGAAATTTTAAGGTATACTCCTTCATAGTCATTATGCCTTGCTTCAAATACACAAACTCCTCAACCTTAGCCTCCATCAGCTCTTGAGAAAAGAAGTGATAAAGAAAATTACCAGAGAAGTTATCCCATATAGCTAGCTCAACATTATCACCTCTCAATCATTCCCACTCTTCATACCACTGATATGTCATATCCTTCAATTGATGTTCAGCGAACTCCACACCCTTAGAGTTAGTACCATACTTCACTCTGAATATTTTGTTTATCTCATCAATGAATCCTTAAGGATCCTCCTCAGCCTTAGAGCCTGCGAAGGTCAGAGGACTCAACCTCATGAACTGGCTAACCCTTATGTCCACAAAAGAAGGAGTAATAGGAGCAACACGTTCAGACTGGCGCGACTGAGAGGTCACCAACTGAGTAAGTAAATGAAATGACTAGCAAAACTCAGTATTTGACACACCACCCTAAGGAATTGAGGTAGGAGTATCATCAACCTAAGAAGCCCGATGAGGATTGGTAGAGATTGGTGGAACTCTACATGGGCAATCAGGAGCAGGGACCCTAGACCAAGTCTATACCCCATAAACAGAACGAGTTCCATCTATGTGCTTAGGTAGGACAGAGGAGTTTACACGAGTATTAGACCTTTATAATGCATGATCTGAAATATGAACAAACGAAATTAGAGGAGATTTAGGACCTTAGACTCTATAGCCCGTAAAAAGAACACAAGAAAGGGAAACATTCTTAAATGCCTCATAGTCTCTCCCTTGTAAGTGTGGAACGTTACATATCCATAAAAAAGACTCTACTTGACACAGATTTGTGGATACCCAATTAACCATGAACCTACGATCTGTTTCACGATCGGAACCAGGGCCTGGCCATGATGGGTGTCTCAAGACCTACATGGACCAAAAATCACCCGCTATACCTAACCAAACCAAACACACCATACCCCAAAGTCTCCTGAATTTTGAGAATATAACAAGATAGCATACCATAGTCTAAGAAAGTTTAAATTTATGTCTACAACCAACCACTGATGACCAGCCAATTGACCGACCGATACCACCCAATTGCCACAGTAATCCAAACAAAGCCTTCTAAACTATGTTCTAAAATTGAATATGAATAAAGTGTCGGGACCTGCCCTCGACCTTAGTTAAAAACAAAATCCAAAGGAATAGTCAAAATGTAAAGGAAACCATAATCATAAAATAGGGTATTTCGAAGTATGGAAGCTTACCACTTTAATATGACTCGCTAGCTGATCTCGAATCCAAGTCACTGAGTAGGAGGAGTACAAGTTTCACCAGATCCTATATTACGTGGGGATATAGCATCCAAAGATAGTTTGCAGGGTGAACACTAGCATGTAATTTGGGGATAATGATAACATAATGATATGATCAATAATTTAAAATCATTCAAAACCAATGCACATTAAAAAATGCATAAACATACATACATATATATATATATATATCATATGCTGGGATAGGGAATAATTCTTAACATGCTTTTCAAAAAGTTAGCCTGGATTATGTAGCTCAACCGTCATATAATAGTACCCATGGGATATATGGGCCCCAGAACTCACCCCTTATTTGAGCCTCATCACATGTAGCCACCTAAGCTAGAGAATAATCTCATATATATGAACATTGGGGACTCAAACTATCTAACATATACAAGGAGACCTAAGCACCCGATTATATATTAATTTACGAGGACCTCGAACCTACCTAATGATGAAATAATAATAATAAGGGGGACTTTAAAATCCCGGGTCACTTTGACCCTAGTATAGTCAAAGAAAATTTCCAGTATCGGTCACTTAGAACTCCACCTTCATGACTCAGCTACACAACCCTTATTATAGCCCAATTAAAAAAAAGTATCACACATTCCCATTCATTTAACCATATTCCACATTAAGGCATATAATGTTGGTATCTTCATACCAACTACACTTGCAAGGTAACAAAACATGCCAAAAAAATTCCATTAACTTGGGGAGAACAACTCCTTTGTTCATTAATACATATTTGTATTTCAAATACCTCTTTATGTTATGCAATAGTTCAAGACAAATTCATCTTTACAAATTCCTACTGTTCTCATAACTAAAATAAATTTCACATTATGGGGTTGGGGTTATAACCACTTTGAAAGCCACAAGTTTGGGAAAATCACAATTCACTAGTTTATTAACCATACCCATGCACCCACGTGTTCAAAACCATATTTAAAGCATGGAAATCATAATAAATCATGAGAAACTTTGTTCAATTCATAAAAACTCAAAAAACCCCAACCTTTGTTTCAAAACTATTACAATAATCTCATGAACAATACTTTAAATCTCATGCTTTTACAAAATGAACAATGAGGGAAGAGTAACATGCCTATAATAGTTAGATGTGCGAAGAGAAATCACCCTTGAGAGCCCTAACTGATCAACCTTTTGAATACCCTAATTGTTCTTGACCTTGAGGATTTGGGAGTATTTGAGCAGTTACTTAGATATTTCTAAGAGATAATGACGCCCTAAAAGAGGTTATAAGTCGTGGGTTTCTATTTGATTAAGTGGGGAAATGTCTAGAATGCCCTCAACTTTAAAAGCTGAAAAGTGCAGCCTTTGATTATGCGTCAACCCCTTGACTCATAACCACTTCTTACGACTCATCATCACAAGTCGTAAACAAGGAAGTACCACCAAAGCACCCTACACTGTTATCCTTACGACTCAATAGCATCAATCATAATAGATCCCCATGACTCGTAGGGTCTAGTCTTAGTTAACACAAAACATAAATTGGCACATACACTGGACACCTTACGATTATTCCTAATGACTCGTAACATCTCATTACGGCTCTTAGTGAGCCACTCATACTTAGAGTAAAATCAAGCTACAAACCTATTAGTTTAGTTACAAATCATCCCATTGACTCGTCAGGACACCCTATGACTCATAGGGTCCAGTTGTAACTAGGGCAGTGAGCTCAAATCTTAGAAAATTTCTAAGGGCCAAAGATCCGGGTGTTTTAGTTCTCCCCCACTTGGATCATTTATCCTTGAATAATAGGTCAAGAACATTATTAGCATGATTTGACTCCATGTAGCTCTACTCTTACCTTTAACAAACTCAGAAAATAAAGATGCCAAGGAAATTACTCTTTCCTTTAATAAAGTCAGACAACAAAGAAGTTAAGAATAACATATACCTTACGTATGATTATCTAGAGTGGAAAATAAGAATGAATTCTTGAATTTCATGTCCTCTTCTGCTTCCCAAGTAGCCTCTTCAACCTTGTAGTTCCTTCTAGAACCGTTATCAAAGCTACGTTCTTCATCTGTAACCAACAAACTTGTTTCTCCAAAATTTCAACCAAGACTTCCTCATACAATAAGGAATTCAAAATACCCACTTCCTCCAAAGGAATAACCATTGAAGGATCAGCCATACACTTTCTCAACATCAAAACATGAAACACCAGGTGGATGGATGTCAAACTAGGAGAAAACTCCAACTCATACGCAATATTACCAACCCTCTTCAAGACCAAGTATAGGCTGACATAACTATGACTAAGTTTTCTCTTCTTCCCAAACCACATTACTCTCTTCATGGGAGATACCTTCAAGAACACCTAATCGCCAACCTCAAACTCTAACTCCCTATGCCTCATATATGCAAAAGACTTTTGGTGACTTTGGGCAACTTTAAGTCTATTATGAATCACCTTCACCTTCTTCATTGCTTAGCAAACCAAATTCAGGCTAAGCATCTCCTCCTCACCAACCTCGAACCACCCAATAGGAGACCTACACCTCCTACCATACAATACCTTAAATAGAACCATCCTAATACTAAAGGAGTAACTATTATTATATGCAAACTGTATATAAGGAAAATGATCAACCCAACTACCACCATAGTAAATCATGCAAGATGAAAGCATATTTTCTAATATCTGAATAGCCCTTTCTGTTTGCCTATCTGACTGCGGGTAGAAAGCATTATTAAGGCTTACCTTAGTTTCTAAACCTCTCTAAAATGAATACTAAAAATATGGTGAGAATACAGTGTTGCAATCTGAAATGATAAAAATAGGTGCCCCATGCAACTTTACAACTTTTAAGAGAAACAACTTTCCATAATCCTCTACCAAATAATTAGTCCTCACTGGCAACAAGTGAACAGAGTAAGTCATCTTATCAATAATAACCCAAATCAAATAAAACTAATTTCAAGACCGAGGAGGATTGATAACAAAATCCATATTAATTAACTCCCATTTCCACATCGGCAGTTTGATCTCTTGAGTCAACCCATCGGGCCTCAAGTGCTCAATCTTTACTTGGTGATGCACCAAGCATATAGCTACAAAACTGGCCTTATCTCACTTCATATTATTCCAAAAGTAAATCTTCTTCAGATTATGATGCATCTTTGTCGAAATAGGATGAATGATAGAACGCGAGTCATAAGCCTCTGCCAAGATCCTCTCTCTCAACCCATCTATATCGAGAACACATAATCTATCTTGGTACCTCAAGATACCATCACAACCAATATTAAAAGCTACAACCTTTTGCTAACCCATATTTTTCTTAATCTTTATTTAGATAGGATCCAATACCTATTTCTACTTTATTTTAGTAACAAGGGATGACTTCTCCACCTCTTGCAGGAACACACCAACATCTTCAGAGTCTAAGAGATGAACTCCAAGCTTATCCAAATGGTGAATATCTTTTACCAATTCCCTCTTATCCTTATCTACATGAGCTAAACTCTCTATGGATAACCTACAAAGAGTATCAACAACCATATTTATTTTACATGGATGAGAGTAAAGACTCATGTCATAGGTTTTCAGCAATACAAGCTACCTCCTCTGCTTGAGATTCAACTCCTTTTGGGTGAACACATATTACAGACTCTTATGATTATAAAAAATATCTATATGGGATCCATAGAAATAGTGACACCAAATCTTTAATGCAAACACAACAACAAATAACTCCAAGTCATGAGTTGGATAATTCTTCTCATGAACTTTCAACTACCTAGAAGCATTGGCCAGCACCTTGCCATGCTATATCAACACGCAATAAAGTCCCACATGGGATGCATCATAATAGACAACAAAACTATCGTTACCCTTATGTATAGTTAAGAATAGAGTTAAAGTCAACTTATTATCAAGTTTTTCAAAACTACCCTCAAAAGCATCAGACAATAAGAACTTCACCTTCGTCTGAGTCAACTTAGTCAATGGGGTAGCTATAGTCGAGAAACTATCCATAAATCTTCTATAGTAACTGGCTAAACCCAAGAAGCTTTGGATATTGGTTGGAGTCGTAGGCTTAGGAAACTTCTTAATCATTGAAACCTTTTAGGGATCCACCATGATTCCTTCGCTAGAAATGACATAACCCAGAAGAGTAATAACCTTCAACCAGAATCCACACTTTGAAAACTTAGCATAAAAATATTAATATTTCAAGGTTTGCAACACAATATAGAGGTAATCGGCATGATCCACCTCAATCATGGAATACACTAAAATATCATCTATAAACATGGTAGTAAAAAATTCTAGAAACTGATGGAAGACCCTATTCACCAAGTCCGTGAATGCAGCCAGGGGATTAGTCAAACCAAAAGACATGACTTAGAATTCATAATGACCATACCAATTTTGAAAGGCAAACTTAGGGATATCCACCTCCCTAATCTTTATCTGATGATAAAATGACCTGAGATTAATCTTAGAGAAACATCTAGCTCCCTGAAGTTGGTTAAGTAAATAGTCAATCCGAGAAAGAGGATAATTATTCTTCACTATAACCTTATTCAACTAACGATAATTGATACATATTCAAAGGGAACCATCTTTTTTACATATAAACAAAATAGGAGCACCACACAATAAAACACTAGGATGGATAAAACCCTTGTCAAGGAGGTCTTTCAACTGCTTCTTAAGCTCCTTCAACTTAGCCAGAGTCATTCTATAGGGAGGCATAGAGATAGAACAAGTGTCTGAAACAAGGTCAATCCCAAAATAAATGTCCCTATCAGGAGGAGCATAGGGAAGATCATTAGGAAAAACATTGGGGAATTCATTAACCATGGAAACAGATTATAAAGAAGGACCTTCTGTTCTAGAATTTTAACTCAGACCAAATGATAAAGACATCCCCTGGAAATTAACTTTTAGGCTCTAAGATACCATATGAACCTTTCCTTAGGCACCAGAGAACTCCCTTCCCACTCAATGACTGACTCATTAGGGAATTTCAACATGACCTTATGGGTTCAACAATATAAGGAGGCATAGCACAAATACAACCAATCCATCTATGATATGTTATCAAAATCAACTATGTCTAACTCTATCAAATCTACTAGAGTTTCTCTACCACCAGCAGATACCATAAAACCCTAATAGACTTTTCTAGCAACTATAGAGTCACCTATCAGGGTTGAAATAGAAAAGTAACTGGGGATAAACTTGAGATCAAAACCAAAATTCATAGCCATAAATAAGGTCACACAAGAAAGAGTAGACCCCAAATCAAGAAAGAAATACACATCACAAGAAAAGAGTCATAATATACCAGTGATGAAATTAGGGGATGCCTCTGAGTCCTAGTGGGTAGTGAAGGCATGCAAGCGATTTTGGCTAGTGCCAGTACTAGAAGTAGAGGTGACACTCATTGGTGCAGGAGCTGATGAAATAGAAATAGGAATCTTATTTTTGCCTGAAGCTTCATTAGAAGGATAATCTCTCTGTAAGTGACCAGTCTGACCATATTTAAAACACATATTCCTCCTTTTTACATAAAGCCCACGGTGCACTTGCCCACAAAATCTATAAAAAGGATATGATAGAGTGAACTGAGCCCTACTAGCCTGAGACTGGGTACCTTGTGTCCTAAACCCATTATTATGTAGAGAACGATGATCGTCCAATAACTTTGGATAAAGATCACTAGTCGTAGAGTAGGAAATAGAACTTTCCCATCTCTTCATAGACCACTTTCCACTATCTTTACCACTTTGTTGTTAACCTCTACCCTGATCAGAAAATCTAAACTTCTTATTCTACATTTCCCTATCTCTGCCTACTTCTTCATCTCTTTCTTAACCTGTTGAATATACATAACCAATCTAGAGATGTCTATAACATTATTAAATAAGGTCGCCTTAATGATGTGTCATGGAAACATAAAACTTTTGATGCTAAAAACCTTGAATTTATGCATGGACTTAGGTTATTTTACTAGATATGATGCACTTTGGTGTTTATTATAGGTAAAATAGGTCTACAATAGTGTTGGAATAAAAATATAAGAAAAAGACCTAGAAACACAAAGTCTAATCAAGATATGAGTTACCTCACATGTCATCAAAACACCATCGACTCATAGCATGACTCATAAGCGCAACAGAACCAAATCCAAATTGAGAATCTATGTATGCAGAAGATACAACTTAAGCATCTGTGTTGTAAGTTGAAGGTATTGATCATGACAAGGGATCATAAGCATAACAGAATCTAAAGCTACTATTAAGATTTAAGTCTCCCATGATTTTTCTTCTACTTTTGTTCAGTGTTAATGATAAGGTAATATCTCTAGATGCCATAAACTTTCTATGACTCCTATTTTAGAAATAGAATTGTTTTATATATGGGGTATTGATTTCATGGGACCTTTTATGAGTTTGTTTGGCATGAAGTATATACTTGTGGCTGCGAATTATGTATCCAAATAGGTGGAAGCAGTTGTGCTCCCTAACAATGAAGCACTAGTCTCATTGTATTCCTGAAAAAGCACATATTTTCTAGATTTGGCACCCCAGTACTATCATTAGTAATGGTGGGTCATATTTTTGTAATCGTCTATTAAAAAGTTTGCTTGGGAAATATGTAGTAAAGAACAAGGTGGAAAGACCATATAATCCACAGACTAGTGGACAAGTTGAGGTGTCCAACAAATAAATCAAGTCTATCTTGGCAAAGACAGTAAATCCCAATAGGTGTGATTGGTCATGAAGATTCCATGATATGTTATGGCATTACCAAACAACATTCAGGACCTCCATTGGTGCTTTTCCCTATCAGCTAATGTATGGAAAGGCTTATCACTTGCCTATTAAACTTGAACATAAAGCATTATAGGCTTTAAAGAAGTTGATTTTTGAGTGGCAAGATGCAGCTAAGTCAAAGATGAAAAATATGAATGAGTTGGATGAATTTCAAAAATGGGCTTATAAAGTTCTGCACTTTACAAGGAAAAGTTAAAGCTGTATCATGATCGCAAAATAAAGAAAAAAACCTTCAAAAAAGATGACCAGGTATTGATATACAATTGAAGGGTTTACTTTTTTCCAGGTAAGTTGAATTTTAGCCGGTATGGTCCCTTTACAGTGCTAAGAGTTTTTCCATATGGTGCTTTGAAATTGAAGAGGAATGGTGAAGGTCCGTTCAAGGTGAATGGGTAAAAAGTCAAGCTCTATATGGGTAACACTAAGGAAATTAATTTGATTTTCAAGATGGACCTCGGTGAAGTCTGAGTAACTAAGGTAGAAACTTTGTGCCATGACGTTAAAGCAAGCGCTGCAAGGGACGCAACCCATGAGGCTAGTTGGTGAAATCTGAGTACCCGACTTAGACATGTCGTGCCGTGATATTAAATCAAGCGCTGCATGGGAGGCAACTCATGTTTTTGTACTTATTTATTTTTTGGGTAATATGTTCGTTTAGTGTGCAAGAATAAAAACTACAAAAAAGATCTAGAGCAGTACAAGTAAATAGGTTATATGGACTCTTTAGGAGTCGTATTTAGATGGTACAACTCATTAGTAGGAGTCGTAAGGACCTACAAGAATATTCACAATCAAGAAAAAGTTTATGGAATGGATACAATTCTTAGAATGATTGTACACTCAAGGTACAACTCATCATATTGAGTCATATCCACTCCAGAACCTTGATAAGATTCTAGGTCTATACAAGTTAAAGAAATGACTAGTAAGCCTAGGTATGAATCGTACACTTGACTCGTACCCAAGCTTACAAGTCAAAGAAATGACTAGTAAGCCTAGGTATGAGTCGTACACTTGATTCGTACCCAAGCTTACCAGGTTAGGTCGCGGGTTAACCAAGCCCAGCAAGCTTGATTTAAAAAGAAATAGGGCACCCGTTATGGGTACCAAAAATTTAAAACAACCTAAATTCCAAAATACCTCCATCTTTGATTGATTTTTGAGCTCAACAAGCATGAAAACACTTTAAATTAGTTACAAGCTTGAATTTCTCACTTTGCACAAATTTAAGCATGAATTTGGGAAGAACTTGGAGAAATTAAAGAAGCCTAATCTCTCACTAATTCAAGTAAATGTTCGAACCTAAATTTCTCTATTTTTTGAGTTAAAATCATAAATGCAAGTTAGTTCTAATTTGCTTTAGGTTGAAATTACATGGTTGTTGCATTTTGGAATCCTTGTTCTTAGGTTTAGGTTGAAAATGGAAGTGGGGAAAATTTTGATATTTTTATGTGGATATTTTGTGTATTTTGGACTGATATGGGGTATAA
>NC_061119.1:117500568-117519806 GCF_002878395.1 Capsicum annuum
ATTTTTATGTGGATATTTTGTGTATTTTGGACTGATATGGGGTATAACTGCTCTATAATAGATGGGTAGTTTGGGAATTTGAATTTTGAGTCAACTTTGAAAGTTGAAATTTATGTTGTAGTGGATACGTAACTCTATACGACTCATTTTTACTGGTAACGGTATCATAATTAGACACATACTCACTGACAATATAGAAGTATAACTAAGTTTGAATTTTGGTAAGGGTACGACTTGTCTAAACGAGTTGTACCCATCCTATATGAGTTATACACTAACGTCGTACTGACCTGGGATAAACTTAAATGTTATAAGTTATTTTTGATCTACTTACGATTGTCAGTACAACTGGTTAGAAGGACTCGAAGCAGACCAGTGAATAATTATCACTAAACTGAACATTATATGACTTGAACATATGAGTCATACCCAGTCTATACGACTAGTACCCCCCACTCGTACCCTATATAGAACATGCACACTGAAATTTAATTTTTTATTATTGCTTTTTTATCTTTATTTACTTACTAATGACTATGTACTTTCAGGAACAATGCCTCCAAAATATGCATCTTCTTCCAAGCAAGTGCTTAAAAAGGGAAACAAAAAGGCTCAATATTCCAGTTCTGCGGCTATTGAGTCATCCACATATATCGATGACTTGTATGACTACCTAAAAAAGGGCAAGGTTGACCCAAAGTCATAAATGTCCGCAAAGGGGAAAAAGGTAGCAACTCCAAAAGAAACACCTCCACAGGGTTCAAAGAGAAATAACCCGACTATCTCACCTCCTTACTCACTCCACCTTTAGAGCAAGAAGATGATATTAAATCTAATTCCGAATAAGCAAGTTCTAAAAATACTAATGGTATAAAAGAGGTCCATGTTACACCGATCGATAAATAGGACCTCCCATAGTACTTATCACTGCTTCGGTGCCCATTATTGAACGATAAGGGTACCCCAGTATGTAGGAGACATTTAATGATGGCTTGAGAAGACTTTGTAAAAAATTATCAAATAGGTATTATATCTGGAGAGGGGACTGACTACTACTGGGATGACAGAGTTACTAAAAAATACCCCTGTTTGCGCTATTTTTCCTGTGATTGAGACAGTTATGCCCATAGTCTATGTGGACAGTATTTGGGCTATTTTGGACCCGATTGAGGAGAATTGAGTATAGAACCAAGAGAAGATGAGAGAGAGAAAGATAAGAAGGTACGAGGATAAGGATACTGAGAAAAAAGCTAAGGGGGCCTAGCCTACAGGATGAACAGGTCCAGGAGGTGCGGGTCTGGGAGATGGCTGTTGGAGAGGGTGGTTCGAGACCAATAATTATTGATGTTGAGGGGGATGGTTTTATGCCTCTGACTACTATTGTTGAATCAGTCCCGATGATTTATGAGACTATTATTGAGGAGAGTGAGACCTGACTGGATGGCCTACATGCTGATACTGCATAATTTGGTGCCTTGAGCACCTAGGTATAACTTCTCATCCTAGATTTACATTTTTTTACCACTGAGGATAGTGGAAGATTTTTCATGTGGGGGTGCGGGTGTATGTCTAATTTTGAATATTTGGAAGTAGTTAAAAGTCTGTTATTGCTTGCAGGATTGGTGCAAAAAAATAACTGAGATAGGAGGAAAATCTGCACTTATGGAAAAAGACTGATTTTCTTATTGATTATGAATTTGATTTGTAATGTATTGTCATTTTTGAAATTTATTTATGATTTTGGAAACATGAATGATTGTGGATTTGAAATGATTATGCTGAAAGTATTTGTGTTAAATTATTGAGACCCCTTTTAAATTTTTGTTAACTATGTGTTTGTGTATATGTGTGAGACCATTGTGAATCTGATAATGGCATTAGGATTGGAGATATAACAATTAGGGGAAACATTTGCATAATTGGATAACTAGTACTTAGCAATGTAACCCTATACAAGTGAGTGCGAGGTATTACCGAGTTCCTAATGTATCAAAATATAGAACTTGGCAGGTTACTTTTACCTAGGTCTATGATAGTCAAGTAGAAGATGATCATAGGCCATTTTTGTTGTAAGTCCATTTAATCCTAAATTCCCTAACCAAATGAATGAATCCCTTAGATCTAAATAGTTGAGCCTTAATTAGCCAAATTTTGTTGTTTACACCAATTTAACCTTCAAGTTTTCCTTATAATGAAACTATTTTGTTTGTGGATCTTCTTGGACATTGTGCACCTCAACACAGTCAAATCACCTAAGTTGAGGGTGGAAATTATATGGATGTGTAGGAGAAAATGAGTGTGAAAAAAGTCATATTGAAGAAAATTCTTAAAAAAAAGACAGACGCAATGAAAATAAAAGAAGAAGAAAATTTGCAATAAAACAAAAAGAAAATGAAAAGAAAAATTAAGTGAGAAAACCATACCTAACTTAATCTGAATGTGTCAAAATAAAAAGGGAGACATAAGGGTAACATACCATCCCCAAGCCTAAGTTACAAGACGAATAAAGTCCTGTGGTGATTCTAGCTTAACTATCTTAAAATTTAGGAAAAGAGCATAAGGGAAATCCTACGGTATTATGTATACACCGGTGATACTTCTTTGTGTGTGAGAGAGAGTCATTTGTTATATCCCTGAACAAATTGATTGATCTATACTGAGAGTAAATGGGATTTCATTGACGTGAGCACACACAGGTTATATTTCTAGGTTGCTAGAATGTTTTTTGAGTCTTAAAAAGTTAAAATTATGAGGGGAGTAACATGTCTGAAAATTGAGCTCAAAATCACTACCATAGGTAGCTTAAGATCTTCCTGTTGAAGCATCGTTCTTGTGTTTTGAGATAGAGTTTGATTTCTATTTTCTTGAGGACATGCAAAATTCTAAGTTGAGGGTGCTTATGTGTCGTGGAAACAAGACAGTTTTGATGCTTAAAACCATTAATTTATTCATTGACTTATGTTATTTTAGCAAATATGATGCACTTTGGTGTTTATTGCATGTAAAATAGATCTACGATAGTGTCAAGATGAAAATGGAAGAAAAAGATTAGGAAAGAAAAGTTTGATCAAGATACAAGTTACCTCATGAGTTTTCAACACACTATACGACTCGTAAGCACAATAAAAACAAAAGCCAAACGAAGAATCTAAGTAAGGAGAAGATATGACTCAAACATCCGAGTCGTAATATGAAGGTATGGGTTGTGACAAGGAATCATAAGCATAGCAGAATCAAAAGATACCATTCAAGATTTAAGTCTAAGAAGTATACGAGTTGGAAGTCTAAGTACAACTCATATATGGAAATCTTATACATACCAGTGTTCAAAGCTTAGAAATATAGAAGTCCTAGGTAGATATGAGTGAAGGACACGAGTTGTATGGTCAAGGTATGACTCATCATCAGAAGTTGTAAGAAGAATAAAAAGTTAAAGCATTGGGAGATCAGATATTAGAATGAATATGAGAGGCATGGTACGACTCATACGATGAGCATACGAGTGGATGAGAGAGTCATACCATGTGTCGACATAACTTTACCTTTCCCTTATTTATTCGGATTTCTGAGTATTTTTGAGATATTATAAATTCCCTAGGGTTTATATTTTATCAGGTTATATTTTTTAACATCTTTTTATGTTCTAATATACTTTATTACATACTTATGCTTTGTTCTTGAGATTTGGGTTATTATTTAATAGTATATTTTGGATTTTATTATTCCCATTATTGTGCGATTAATTACATACTTTCTTTATCGATTATCATGGATTGTTGCATGAACATGAGTGGCTAACTTCCCTAACTAGGGTTGTAGGAACCCTGGTGGATTAACTACATAAGGAAAGTGGGGCATCCATCTATTCTAAAGTAAACAACATGTATCTTAATCTTCTTTATATAAGTTGACCTTGAAGCACTACAGAAGCTTGGGGATAGCCTGTATTCGTAAACATCTTCACAAGGGAGTTTATGATTTGGAAAAGAGGATTAAGAGAGTAATTTGAGATTCACTGCTATCATTACTTTCAGCCATCTCATCCAATCAACTCAAGACTTAAAAGATGAGAGTTGAACTGAAGTCATAGATAAGGAGTAATAAGGCGATTCCCTAAGACCCATAAGGTAAAAGGTGAGATTTATCAACAGTTCATAAGACTGTTGATAATATATAACTTTTTGACTTTACTTGTAGAGCAGCAAAATAATTGGGTTGAACACAAGAAACTTACAGAGTTAAGAAGCCAGGGGGAACACAGTCCTAGTGTTCATCTTCTATTGTTGACAACTCAAAGCATCAAAGTTCAATTACTACTTACTGATTACTTCCAAAAATCCCCCATTTACTTTTCTTCATTGATCATGAATTACATCAAGTTAAGCAACTATTCAACATATTTCCTATGGGCTTGACCCCAACCTAGTTGGGTTACTATATTTGTCATCGACCATTACATACTTCTTTAGAGGTTAGTTTTTGGCGATATCAAATTTTAGCACCATTGTTGGTGAAGATATTATAATTTTTTAATCGAATTTGGTGAAGTTCGTAGGTTTTATTTTTTATTTTTTATTTAGCATATGTCGATGTATGACAAACACTAGGAGAAACGGAAATCCCTTACTCCTTTTTGATCTACAGACAAAATAAACTCTTTAAACACCCCAAAGGATGGAAGAACAAGTTTGTGATGGTATTCTAGCTAGGGTTCAAGACCCTTATAATATGCCTCCTCTACCACCATCAGATGATCCACAGAATATTACTGATAGATAGACAGAATAATTATTAGTAGCATCAGCTAAAAAAGCTAGAGTGGTGGAAGAGTAGGACCGATCTAAAGAGTCTACGCTATCTCAGAATGCAGTGCTATCAGGCTAAGACAAGTTCCTACATAGTAAGTAAGAGTCTAAAGAGTTAGAGCTTTGATGATTCCTTCTTATCAACAACTTCAACCATATGACAAAGATAAAGTCATAGGATTTGTTGAACCTACTGAGACAGGAGCCATCATTCCTCGTACCTTATAACCTCGTATGATGTTTGATATTAAAAGTGCCATGATCTAATTTTTGAACTTAAAGGGTGTATTTTTTAGATCAACTACTAATGAGAAAAATATGCATCTTGCTAACTACATTGGGATTTTCACATCATATACTATTTTGGGGGTGGATCAAGAAGCTTTGAGACTGAGGTTGTTTCTATTTTTATTTATGGGTGACATATCACTATGTTTAGGGAAACATCCAAGAGGTTTAATCATTACTTGACATGAGTTGCATAAATAGTTTTTTATCTTTCATTTTACAAGAATGCTATAATTGAAAGAAGAGATTTATAGCTTAAAACATTTACCTTCAGAATCCTTGTATGAGTCATGGTTTGGTACCAAATCACAGAATCAGGGGGTCAAATTTATTGGATGTCTTCTATAGATAACTTAATATCAGTTCTAGAGCAATTGCAGATATGATTTTAGGAGGTGCACTCATGCGTCTTCGTGTGATGCCATGCAAGAGATGCTAGATGATATTTTGGTGATTAATAGAGTATGGCGTACTAGAGATGCTATGTGTAGGGTAGGTATATATGCTATTAGAGTTGATAATACATATAAAACTGGTCATGGTAGAGTAGATCAAGAAGTTGCACAACTTCAAAAAAATATTTGGCTGCTTACAAAATAGTTCACAAAATTAAGTGCTGAGAAAGTGAATACAGCCATGGCAATGTATCTACTTATAGGACTTTTGAGATTAAATTTGAAGAGAAAGAAAAGTATCTCAATAGTAGGTAGGAGGTTTTTCGAGCCCAAGGGCAAGAGAATCAACGTTTGAAATATTATAATGACAAATATAGAGATAGAAGTAGAGAGATGGTGATTGGTGATGAAAAGATGACTACAAGGACAAGAGTGACAAATATTTTCCACTAGGTAGCTGAGATACCAAGTCTAGAGTGGAGGAAATATTGTTGAAACTTTTCAAATAGCAAAAAAGTGAATAGAGCTGTCTTAAAGATATTAAGGCAGATCTATTTGGGTTGAATCTAAAAGTTTAGTCACATGCTACTGCAATCAAACAACTAGAGCAGCAGTATGGTTAGATATCGGACACATTGAATCAAAAGCAACCTGGAACTCTTCCTAGTAATGCGGTTGCAAATCCAAAGAATGGTGGTCACTACCATCCCATTACCACTCTGAGTGGTAAAACCACCATAGACCCACATGTAATGATTATAAATGAGAAAAATAATGATGATAATTCTATTGATGCAGAAAGCAGGAGCAAACAAGAAAAAGAAAAAGAGAAGGTTGAGGAGACTATGTTGAAGACCATTCTGAAACTTCTTTCTCTTTTTCCCAAAGGCTAAAAAATAAACAAAAATATGGTAAGTATAAGACGTTTTTGTCAATTCTAAAAAACTATCAATCAACATCCAGCTTGTACAGAAATTGGAGCAAATGCCAAGATATATAAAATTTAAGAAGGATATAATCACCAAAAAGAGGTCAGCTAGTTATGAGATAGTCGACAATATCTGTCATTGTAATGATATAGCTAATAGATTATTGGTGGAGAAGAAGGAGGATCCTGGTGCTTTCACTATACCATGCACCATTGGATATTTTGAGTTTGATCGTGCACTATGTGATTTGGGTGCTAGCATTAACCTCATGCCATTTGTAGTGTTTAAATAGTTGGGGTTAGGAGTACCTAAACCAACCACTATGAGATTAGTGATGGCAGACAGGATGGTGAAAAATCTAGTAAGTATTTTATATGAGATATTGGTAAAAGTGGCTTCTTATATTTTTCCTATGGATATTGTAATATTGAACTGCAAAGTGTACTTTCAAGTCCCAATTATTCTTGGATGACCATTCTAGGCTACAGGAAGGATATTGATTGATTTGGAGCTAGTTCATATGATGCAGAGGCTCAATGATGAACAAGTGATATTTAATGTATGCACACTCATGAAGTAACCTAATGAGTTAAGAGTGATATCATTAATTCATGAGTTTGATGGATAAATAAACACTTTATAGGATATTGATGCCTTAACAACTTAAGATGATACTTTTGATACCGCTCCTATTGAAGAAAGGTTGGGTAGCCATGATCATGAACTTTGATAGTGATGGTTTTAAGGACTATAATGAGATGGTATGTTCTCTCTATGGGATTGATTCTTAAATTTTGCACCAAAAAAGCTTGATTTGGATTTGAAGAATAGAACGACTCCACTTGTTCGTCCATCCATTGAGGACCCACACATCTTAGAGTTGAAGACTCTCCATTATTATTTGCGATATGCATTTTTCAGAGCCAAAAACCCTTGGTCAGTATCATTGCAGCTGACTTGGGTGAAACAGAAGTAGAAGCTTTATCATTAGTGCTATAGAGATTTAAGAGGGCCATAGGTTGGTCCATTGCAAATATTATGGGTATACTGCCTGGTATTTGTAATAATAAAATCCAACTTGACCTGGATTGTATTCCAAGTATAGAGCATCATCTTCGACTCAATCCTCTTATGCAGGAGGTGGAAAAGAAAGAGATAATGAACTAGTTAGATAATGGTGTGGTGTATCCCATTACTTATAGTAAGTAGGTCAGTGCAGTATAATATGTTTCGAAGAAAGGAGGTATTAGTGTTGTATCTAATGAGAATAATGATCTAGTGCCAATGAGGCCAATCACTAGATGAAGAGTATGCATAGATTACAAAAAATTGAGTACATAGACTCGGAAGGACAATTTTCCCATGCCCTTCATGGACTAGGTGTTAGACAGGTTAGAGGGCAGTAGATTTTACTATTTTTTCATGGATATTTAGGATATAATCAAATCACTATTGCACCTAATGACCAAGAGAAGACCACCTTTACTTGTCCTAATGGAACCTTTGTATTCAGACGTATGCCATTTGGGTTATGCAATGCTCCAACCATATTTCAAAGATGTATAATGTAAATTTTCTTTAACATGGTAGAAGACACCATCGAAGTGTTTATGGAAGACTTTTTAGTTTTTGGTGATTCTTTTAATGACCTTTTAGTGCACTTGGCAAATGCTCTTAGAAGGTGTGAAGAATAAAACTTGGTACTTAATTGGTCAAAGTGCCATTTTATGGTCAAAGAAGGTATAGTCCTTGGGCACAAAATTTTAGAAAGGGGTATTGAGGTAGATAGAGTAGAAATTAAATTGATCAAGAAATTGCCTCCACCATTTTTATACAAAGGGTGTTCGTAGCTTTTTGAGACATGCTGGGTTTTATAAGTGATTCATCAAGGATTTCTCTAAGATTGCCAACTCTTTGTAGGATTATTGAGAAATAGGTGAAATTTGAGTTTTATAAAGCATGCTTGAAGGCTTTTGTATGTATGAAAGAGAAGATGATGTCTGCTCTTATTATTTTGTATCTATATTGGTCCTTGTCTTTTTAGATTATATGTGATCCAACTGAATTTTCCTAAAGGGATGTACTAGGTCAACGAAAAGAGAATATCCCTCATCCCATTTACTACGCTAGCAAGGTACTAAATCCTGCCCAAAAGAAATACACTGTGATAGAACAAGAGTTGTTGGTAGTGGTTTTTACCTTCGAAATGTTTAAGTATTATTTTATTGGGACAAAGGTGATTGTGCACACTGATCATGCATCATTGTAGAACTTAATGGAGAAAAAAGGATGTTAACCTAGACTGATTAGGTAGGTGCTATTATTGCAAGAATTTAATTTCAAAGTCAAGGATAGAAAAGGCTCTGAGAATCAAAATGTAGATCATTTGCTAGGCTTGAGGAAGAAGCTATGTATAATGTTGAAGATGGTCTAGAAATTGATGACAACTTTCTAGATGTGCAGATATTAGCAGCTTTCAAGATCTATTTCTATAGTTTGTAGACTATGCAAATTATCTAGCAAGTGATCTAATTCTAGAAAATCTTTCCTTTCAGTAGAGAAAGAAGTTTATGAATTAGGTGAGGAAATTTTCTGGGATGAGCCTTATTTATTAAGAATATGTGTAGATGAGATTATTAAAAGATGTATACCTAAGGTAGAGGTGATGAGCATACTTGAGGATTGTCATTCTTCTCTAGTTGGGGGTTATTATGGAGGGACTCGCATTGCCCATAAAATCTTACAATGTGGATATTATTGGCCGATAATCTACAATGATGCACATGATTTTTCTTCTGCATATGATTAATATCATCGATAAGGTAATATCTCTAGACGCCATGAACTTCCTATGACTTCTATTTTAGAATTTTAATTATTTGATCTATGAGGTATGGATTTCATAGGACCTTTTGTGAGGTTGTTGGGAATGAAGTATATACTTGTGGCTATGTATTATGTATCCAAATAGGTGGAAGCAGTTGCTCTCCCCCAATAATGAAGCACATAGTGTCACTGCATTCCTAAAAAAACACATCTTTTCTTGATTTGGCACCCCACGTGCTATCATTATTTATGGTGGGTTAGATTTTTGTAATTATCTATTCAAAAGTCTTCTTAGGAAATATGGAGTGAAACACAAGGTGGAAACATCTTATTATCCACAGACTAGTGGTCAAGCTAAGGTGTCCAAGAGAAATTAAGTACATCTTGGCAAAGACAGTAAATTCCAATAGAACTAATTGGTCACGAAAATTAGATGACGTATTATGGGCTTATTAAACAACATTCAATGCTCTCATTGGTTCTTCTCCTTATCAGCTAGTGTATGAAAAGGCTTGTTAAATGGCTATTGAACTTGAATATAAAGAACTGTGAGCTTTGAAGAAGCTAAATTTTGAGTGGCAAAAAATAGCCAAGTCAAGGTTGAATGGTATGAATGATTTAGATGAATTCCAACTCCAGATGCATGAAATTTCTGCACTTTAAAAATACAATATGAAGTTGTATCATGATCACAAAATTTAGAAAAGAATCTTTAAAAAAGGTGACCACATATTGCTATACAATTCAAGGCTTCACTTGTTTCCAGGTAAGTTAAAGTCTAGCTGGTATGGTCCCTTTACTGTGATAATAGTGTTTCCACATGGTACTTTGGCATTGAAGCGGGATGGTGAAGCCCCATTCAAGTGAATGGCAAAAGAGTCAAGCACTATATGGGTAATACTAAGGAAATTTATGTGATTTTCCAGATGGACCTTGGTGAAGTTTGAGTAACCAAGGTAGCCATATCATGTTGAGATGTTAAATTATGCATTGCATTGGAGGCACACCATGAGGTTTGTTGGTGAAATATAAGTAGCTGACTTAGCCACGTCATGTTGCAACGTTAAATCAAGCACTGTGTGGGAGGCAACCTATGTTTTTGTACTTATTTATTTTTAGGGTACCATGTTTGTTTAGTGTGCAGGACTAAAAACTATAGAAAATATCGAAAGAAGTTCAAGTAAATAGGTGATATGAACTCTTTATGAGTTGTATCTAGATGGTACGACTCATGAGTAGGAGTCATAAGGACCTGGGAGAAAATTCAAAATCAGGTAAAAGTTTCTGGAATTGATACGGTTATCATAACAATTCGTACCCTCAAGGTACGACTCTTTACATTAAGTCTTATCCACTCCAGAACCCAGGTAAGATTCCATGTCTTTACGAGTTGAACAAGCAACCCTTAATCCTTGGATTTGTCTCACAAAAGATAGAAAAGAACACTCTAAATTTTGAGGCCAAAGCATGGTGGACATTTTCCAGGCATAGATTGTGTCCTACTACTAGGGACAATATATTGAGTCCAGTCTGTGCTGCACTGGTAGTGGGATTGATGGTCAGATATGAGTTTAAACTAGGGGATTTCTTATCCTAAGAGATGCAGGCTATGCTATAGGCGGATAAAAGTCTCTTCTCCTATACCCATGTATGATTACACAACTATGTTTAGCTGCGAGAGTATAGAAACTTCTGGGTATTAATGCGATGATTGAGACAACCAATATTACTGACCTTGGGCAGATTTATGATACAATAAACTCGATGGTTAGACAAGCGAAGAGAGCAATGGATATATTTTCTTGTATGTTTTAGTAGAGTAGTTGGGCTGAGATTACTGAGGATGCTGAGCCAGGTGGACAGATGGAGACTATATAGACTGATGTAGTGAGTACTTCTAGTGATCCTCCTTCAGTACAGTCTGTACCTCCTAGGACATTAGGTATACCTTTTGGATATATTATGATTTCCCAGGCCATGTGGACCAAGGCCATGGTAAAACTTCATACATTGGAGGGAAAGGTCCACAACATGGAAGGAACCATAAAGCCTTGGGTTGACACACAGTCTGCGAGCTAGGATAGATGAGTAAAATAGCGGCTTGATGCATTTTAGTCAAGGATTACTTGACAATCGGGTAGCGGGCAGACATCTGATATTGCTGATATCAAGTCTGAAGTTGTGAGATTAAGAAGTTGGTCACAAAGTTGTATGATAGACCGGTGATATTGGAGCCCGTGATTGAGACAGTTGTTCGAACAGTCCATGAGGACAATATTTGGGCTATTCCAAAACTTATTGAGGAGTATCGAATAGAGAACTGAGAGAATAAAAGAGAGAGAAAGATAAGAAAGCTTGAGGAGAAGGATGCTGAGAAGAAGGCTAAGGCAGCTATCCTAAAGGATAAGTAGGATCAAGAGATGTGGGTCCATGAGAAGTCTGCGGGAGCTGGTGGTTCGAGACCACCAATTACTGATGCTAAGGGGGACGATGTTGTTCCCTAGACTACTATTGCTAACTCAATTCTAGTAGTTGATAGGATAATTTTCTAGCAGAGTGGCACTCGACTAGAGGGCCCAAATGTTGATACAACATGATTCAGTACCTTGAGCACCCAGTTATGACTTATCATCCTTGCTTTACATTACTTTGGCATTGGGGATAGTGCAAGATTTTTCATATGGGGGTGGGGGTGTATATCTAATTTTAAATGTTTGGAAGTAGCTAAAAATTTAAGTAGCTAAAATTCTGTTATGTCTTGCAGGTTTGGTGTTGAAAAATAGCTGAGATAGGAGGAAAATCTGCACCAATGCTAGAAGACTAATTTTTTTTATTGATTTGTAATGAAATATGGTTTTTGAAATTGATTTATGAGTTTGGAAACATGAATGATTGTGGATTTGAAATGATTATGCTGAAAATATTTGTGTTAAATTGTTGAGACCCCACCTAAATTTTTGTTAACTGTGTGATATGTGTATGTTTGTAAGACCGTTGTGAATCTACTAATGGCACTAGGATTAGGGATAGAACAATTAGGGAAAACCATTGCATAACTAAATAAGTAGTACTTAGCAATGTAACCCTGTGCAAGTGCGTGTGAGGTATTACTAAGTTCCCAATGTATTAGAATCTAGAACTTGCCCGATTGCTTTTACCACGTCTAGGATAGTCGAGTAGGAGATGATCATAGGCCATTTTTGTTTTAAGTCCACCTAAGCCTGAATACCCTAACCAAACATATAAATCCCTTTGATCCAAATAGTTGAGCCTTAATTAACTGAATTTGATTGTTTACAGCAATTTCACCTTCCCATTTCCCTTACAATGAAACTATTTTAGCCTTGATCCTCTTGGAACTCTATGTACCTCAATTTAGGTATATCGCATAAGTTTAGGGTGGCTATTATAGGGGTACATAGGAGAAAATGAGTATGAATAAAGTCGTGTAGAAGAAAATTTTGAAAAAGGATAGGTGCATTGAAAATAAAAGAAGAAAAAAAATTGCAATATAAGAAAAAGAAAAAGAAAAGAAAAATAAAGTGAGAAAACTGTTCCTGGCCCAATCTAAATGTGTCAAAATAAAAAGGAAGGCATATGGGTGGAAATAAAATAAAAGATTGTGTGAATGAATAAGTGGACCCTAAAGAAAATGTAGTGTCAAGGAAGCATAGTCACTAAATAACTTCCAAGAGGATATCATACCAGCCCCCAGCTTGTGTTACAAGCCGAATAAAGTCCTATAGTGATCCTACCTCGACTATCTGATAATTTAGGTAGAGAGCATAAGGAAAACGTATGGTGTTTTGTATACATCGGTGCAACCTCTTTTTGAGCAAGAGAGTCATTTTTTATATCCCTTAATAAATTGATTGATCCATACTAAGAGTGAATGGGATTTCTTACAGTGAGCACACACAGGTTATGTTGCTAGGTTAATAAATTATTTGGTGAATGTAATTTGTGTCTATGACTAGTTGTCTATTACTAATGTAATGCCATCATCAGATTCCCTTGTGTTCCTCAGTGTGCTAAATCGTTATACGTAGTTTGAGTCTTGAAAAGTTAAAATTAGGAAGGGAGTTATATGGTTGAAAATTGAGTTTAAAATCTTTGTCATATGTAACTTAAGATCTTCCTATTGAAGCATCATTCCTGTGTTTGAGATAGAGTTTGATTTTTGTTTGCCCGAGGACATGTAAAAGTCTAATTTGAGGGTGTCAATGTGTCTTGGAAACACGATACTTTAGATGCTTAAACCCTTTAATTTATGCATGGAATTAAGGTTATTTTAGTAGATATGATGCACTTTGATGTTTATTATAGGTAAAATAGGTCTGTAATAGTGTTGGGATAAAAATGGAAGAAAAAATTGGGAAAGACAAAGTCTAATCAAGATATGAGTTACCTCACGAGTCATCAACATACCATACTACTCGTAGTATGACTCATAAGCACAACAGAATCCAAAGCCAAACTGAGAATCTACGTATGGAGAAGATATGACTTAACCATCCGAGTCGTTAGCTGTAGGTATGGGTCGTAACAAGGAGTTGAAAGTCTGAGTACGACCCGTATAGGGAAATCATATACATACCTATGTTCAAATCTTGGAATATAGAAGCCACGAGTGGATACGAGTGAAGTCCACGAGTCGTATGATCAAGGTACGACTCATCAGCAGAAGTCATAAGAAGAAAAAAAAGTTGAAGACTTGGGAGATCAGACACTGGAATGGATATGAGAGGCATAGTAAGACTCGTATGATAAGCAAACTAATGGATGAGCGAGTTGTACCTGGTGCCGACATAACTTTAACTTTCCCATCTTTATTAGGATTTCTGAGTAATTTTGAGATCTATAAATACCCTAGGGTTTATGTTTTATTAGGTTACATTCTTTAACATCTTTGAATGTTCCAATATTCTCAATTACATACTTTTGCTTTGTTCTTGAGATTTTGGGTTATTTTTAATAGTAGACTCTGTATTTTTCTCTTCTCATTATTGTGCGATTAATTACATGCTTTCTTTATTGATTATCATGGATTATTGCATGAATATGAGCGGTTAACTTCCCTGACTAGGGTTGTGGGAATCTTTGTGGATTAACTATGTAAGGAAAGTAGGAGATCCATCTATTTTTAAGGAAATTACATGTATCTTAATCTAAGGGATAGCCTGTATTCATAAACATCTTCACAAGGGAGTTTGTGATTGGGAAAAGAGGATTAAGACCGCAATTTGAGATTCACTGCCATTATTACTATTCCACCATCTCATCCAATTAACTCTAAACTTAAAAGGTAAGAGTTGAACTGAAGTCATATATAAGGAGTAATAAGGCGATGCCTTGAGACCCACAAGGTAAAGGGTGAGATTTATCAACACGTTCATAAGACTATTGATAATACATAGCTTTTTGACTTTACTTATAAAGCAGCAGAATAATTGGGTTGAACACAAGAAACTTACGGAGTTAAGAAGCCAGGGGGAACACAGTCCTAGTGTTCGTCTTCTACTATTTTCATCTCAAAGCATTTAAGTTGGGTTACTACTTTACTTCCAAAAATCCCACATTTACTTTTCCAAATTGCTCATAATTTACCTAAAGTTAAGCAACTATTCAACATCTTCCCTGTGGGTTAGACCCCAACCTAATTGGATTACTATATTTGTCATCGACTGCCACATACTTCTTTGTGCGAGAGGTTTGGGTGACATCAAATTTTAGCGCTGTTGCCGGGGAAGATGGTGTAATTTGTTGATTGAATATTGTGAAGTTCGCTGGTTTTATTTTCAATTTTGTATTTGGCATACGCCGGTGTATATAAAATACGAGGAGAGGAGGCAATCCCTTGCTCCCTTTTTATCTAGATCTAGAAAGAATTATTCAAACAACACGAAGAATTACAGAATAAGTTTGTGATGGTGTTTCAGCTGGGGTTCAACACCCTCATAATATGCCTCCTCTTGCACTGCCAGATGATCTACAAAATGATGCTGATAGATCGATAGAACAATTATTAGCAACAGAAGCTATAAAAGCTAGAGTGGCGGAAGAGCAGACCTAAGAGGAAGAGGCTAGGCTAGCTGAGAATGCAGCGCTAGCAAGGACCTTCAACCATATGATAAAAATGAATACATGGGATATGCTGAACCTACTGATATAGGATTCATCGCTCCTCTTACCTTACCATCTAATATGAAGTTTGATATGATAAGCGCCATGATCCAATTGTTGAACTTAAAGGGTGTATTTTTAGGATCAGCTATTGATGACGCAAACATGCATCTTGCTAACTTCACTAAGATCTGCACATCATATACTCTTTTGGGGTTTGATAATGAAGCTTTGAGACTAAGGTTGTTCCTATTTTCATTGACTGCTGAAGTATCACTATGGTTAGGGAAACTTCCAAGAGGTTTAATCACTTCTTGTCATAAGTTGTGTAAATAGTGTCTGAACAGATTCTTACCTCCTACAAGGATGCTACAGTTGAAAGATGAGATTTATAAATTCATATAGTTACCGTAAGAATCCTTTCATGAGGCATGGTTTAGATTCAAGAAGAGGTTAAGCATGGTACCAAATCATAGAATCATAGGGTCTAATTTGTTGCAAATCTTCTATAGATCACTAGATATCAGTTCTAGAGTAATGGCAAATACATTTTCTGGTGGTGCACTTATGCATCATTGGTGGGAAACTACAAAAGAAAATCTAGATGATATTTCAGTAACTAATAGAGGATGGCATACTAGAGATGCTGAGCGTGGTGCAGGTACATATATTATTAGAGTTGATAATGCATATACACCTGGTCATGATATGGTATCTCAAGAAGTTGCATGGCTTCAGAAAAATATTGGGCTGCTTATAAAATAGTTCACAATAATGAGTGATGAGAAAGTAAATGCAGTTATGGCATATGCATCTACTTTTAAGACTTTTTGAGATTAAATCTGAAGGGGTAGCAAAGTATATTGATCCTATGCTCATCCTTGAACTGATAGGCTGCAAATCTAGACCTTCTACATTAGTAGCATGCATAACTTAGAATATCTTATCCTTCTCATTGATAAAACCTTGGGGATCCTCCTCAAAATTAACATCGGTGAACACAAGAGGACTCAACCTCATAAACTGGCCAACCCTTATGGCCTCAGAAGATGGAGTAACAGAAGCTACACACTCAGACTGAGAAGCTACCAAATGAGCCAACATATGAATAGATTGACAAAATTCCACATTCAAAACATCCACCTGAGGATCTCATGGAGGACTAAAGGGGACCGGTAGAACTCCTAGAGTGCAATCAGGAACTGGATCCCTAGACCTGGTTTGTACCCCATAAGCAGGGTGTGTCCCATCAACATTATCTTTAAGTGGGATAGAGGAGTTTCCATGAACTTTATATTTTTTAGGAGTCATGATCTGAAAAGCAAACAAATGGGAATTAGAGAGACTCAAGAAAGGAAAATATTCCTAAATGTCTCATAGCTTGTCCCTTATAAGTGTGGCGCGCTACACACCGATAAATGAGACTCTACTCGACACAGATTTGTTGGACACCCAATGACACCAAACCTAGGCTCTCATACCACCTTTGTCACAGCCCAAACCAAGGTATGGCTATGATAGGTATCTTAAGTCCCACGTTGAACGGGGATCACCCCTTGTACCTAACTAAACCAAATACACCACACCTCAAATTCAGTAGAATTTTGAGCATATAAAAAGATAGCATACCATAGTCAAAGAAAGTTTAAATGTATGTCTATAGTCAACCACCAACGTCCGACCAACTGAACGACTAATACTGCCTAATAGCAATAGTAGCCCAAATAAAGCCTTCTAAACTATGATCTAAAACTGAATATCAATTAAGTGCTGGGACATGTCCACAACCATAGCCAATGACCAAATCCAAATGAATAGTCAAAATGTAAAGGAAATCATAATCATGAAATGGTCTTCCGAGGTATGGAAGCTCACCACTTTAATCGGACTCGCTAGCTGGTCCTAAATGCAAGTAACTGAGCAGGAGGAGTAAAAGCATGACCAGTTCCTGCATTGCATGGGGATATAATGTTCGAAGATGGTTAGAAGGTTGAATGCTATCATGTAACACGAGGATAAGAATAACATAATGATATGATCAATAATTTAAAATCATTCAAAACCAATGCACATAATCAAATGGAACAATATATATATCACATTTCGGGATAGAGAACAATGCTTAACATGTTTTTCAAAACCTTAGACTGGATTATGTAGCTCAACCATCATATAATAGTACCCACGAGCTATAAAGGCTGCAACTCTCACCCCCTGGTTGGGCCCCAGTGTATGTAGCCACACGAATTAGAGAATAATCTCATATTTATGCACATGGGGGACTCAAAATCTCCAACATATACCAAGGTAACTTAAGCACCCTATCATATAATGATTTACGAGGGACTCGAACCTCCCTAATCATGAAATAATAATAACCAGGGGGAATCGAATCTCTCTTGTGACTGTGACTCCTGTATCAGCAAACGCAATTTCCAGTATCGGTCACTCAAAACTCCACCTTCACGACTTAGCTACAAACCCTTATTATAGCCCAATTAAAGAAAGTATCACCCATTCCCATTCATTTAATCACATTCCACATTAATGCATATAATGTTGGTATCGTCATACCAGCTACACTGGCAAGGTAACAACAACATGCCAACAAAAATTCCATTAACTTAGGGAGAACAACCCCCTTTATTCATTAATACACATTCGTATTTCAAATACCTCTTTATTATTCAATAGTTAAAGACAAATTCATCTTTACAAATTCCCACAATTCTCATTACTAAAACCAATTTCACATTATAGCCTTGGGGTTATAACTACTTTAAAATCCATAAGTTCGAAAAAATCATAATTCTAAAGTTCATTCACCATAACCATGCACCCACAAGTTTAAAACCATATTTAAAGCATAGAAATCACAATGAATCATGAGAAACTTTGTGGAATTCATAAACATTCAAAAACCCCAACCTTATTTCAAAACCATCATAATAATCTCATGAACAGTACTTTAAATCACATGTTTTTACAGAATTAACAATAAGGAAAGAGTAACATACCTGTAATAGTAAGATGTACGGAGATAAATCACTCTTAAGAGCCCTAATTGATTAGCCTATTGAAAATCCTAAGTGTTATTGACCTTGACATTTGGGATTATTTGAGGAGTTACTTAGATTTTCTTGGAAGATAATGACACCCTAAAAGAGGTTATAAGTCATGGGCTTCTATTTGGTTAAAAGGGAAATGTCTAGAATGCACTCAACTTAAGAAGCTGAAAAGTGTCGCCTTTGATTACGAGTCAACCCCTTGACTCTAAACACTCCTTACCACTCGTCAACATAAGTCATAACTAAGGCAGTACAACCAAGGAATGCTACACTATTATCCTTATGACTCAATGACACCTATCGTAATGGGACCTTACGACTCGTAGGGTGCAGTTGTATTCAACACAAAACATAAAATGGTACATAAACTGGACACCCTAAGATTTCTCCTAATGACTCATAATATCTCATTATAACTCTTAGTGAGCCACTCGTACTCAGAGAAGAATCAATCCACAAATCTACTGGCTAGGTTACGACTCATCCTAATGACTCGTCGGGACACCCTACGACTCATAAGGTCCAGTGGTAACTAGGGTAGTGAGGTCAAACCTATGGAAATTTTCAAGGGACAAAGATCTAAGGTGTTTCACTCTGATACCAACTTCTCATGATCTAAACAAGGGTCTGGTCTTGACGGCTATCCCAAGTCCGTAGAGGACCAGAGACCACCCCCTTTGCCTATTCAAAATAGAACACAATAAAATTAACAGCAAATAAATTTTGAACATATAAAAAGATAGGCTGAGTTCCAAACATATAACAAGATAGGAAACTCAACTAACTCAAAAAAGAATCTAAGAA
>NC_061119.1:117522806-117539145 GCF_002878395.1 Capsicum annuum
ATATAACAAGATAGGAAACTCAACTAACTCAAAAAAGAATCTAAGAATTTCAACAACCATCTCGATCTACAGTATTCAACAAAGCCTTTAAACAAACCAAAAACAATCTAAGTTGCGACATGCCCCTGATGATAGCCAAAAGAGTATAATAGAAGTGGTCTAAGACATAAATTAAACAAGACTTTAAAATAATAGACCATTTAGGGAATGAAAGAACACAACTTTAAAGATGACTGCTAACAACCCAGATATTCTATCACTATGTAGGAAAAGTAGAAGTGTTTTTGATTCTTGCATTGCATGGGGTTAAAGAATCTAGATATAGTTAGAGGGATGAGTGCTAGCATGTAACTCAGGGAAGGGGATAAAATAATGCCATAAATTATAGTTCAAAATTATTTTGAGATAATACCTACAACTGTATGCATATACATATATATTTATAGTATATTAGGATGGGGAACAAGGATTAGCATGAAATTTAAAACATTATCATGGATTATGTAGCATAATCATCATAAAAAGGCACTCATGGGCTATATGGGCTTAACTCTCCCTGCTAAAAGGGCCCCAGTGCATGTTAGCTACATAAACTAGAGAATAATCATATGTTTATATGCACCAAGGGTGAATCGAACACCTGGTAATTAATCAAGGGTGACATGAATACCTGATCATTTAATAAGGGTGACTCGAACACCCGATCATAAAGCTAGGATGACCAAACACCCAGCCATTTAGACCACCATACTTGTAAATATGGTTTCATGCATTTGTCCCTTAGGACCTCCACTTTTATGGACTAGCTACATAACCCCCTTTAAGCTCAATTAAATCAAGTTTTACACATTCTCATTCATTGAACCAATGAAACATGTCAGACATACACTGTTGGTAGCATCAAACAACCTACACTTTCAAGCTTATAATTATTCCATTTTGATTCCATTAACTTGGAGGAATTTCTCTACCCCTCTTTGTTCATTAAACCAGTGTGGTAGAATATTAGGACTCCCCTTGTTTATTAAATTAGATTTGGTTCTTTAACCTTTTATGCTATACAATAGCTCCAAAGATATTTTTAATACATATATTCTTATGTTCAAAAAAGTTTCACAAGATTGGGTTGAGGTTATCACCAATTCAATCATCAAAATCCAAATAATTAGGGAAATACATGACCCAAATTTTTTTCCTCATGCCCATGGACTCCACACATTTAAAACCATCATTAAAGCATGAAAATTTGCCTATAACATAGGTACATATTTGAGAAAACAATCATTCAAAACCCTCACCCTACATTCCAAACCCAACATTCAAACCACTTAAATAATAATTTAAAACACATGATTTAATAAATTAAGATTTGAGGAAGAATAATATGCCTGAGATATCAAGTATTATGAAGGGAAATCATCCCTGGAAGCTCTAATTGACCAGCCTTAAGAAACCTTAGGTGTTCATGACCTAGGAATTTAAGAGTATTTAAGAGTGGTATTTGATTGATAAAAGATGGAAAAAGGGTTCCCAAAGGGGCTCTATGGTCATGGGTTTTAAGTGGGGAAGAGGAAAATATCCAAAGAGCCCTTAATTAAAAGTTGAAAAATTATTTCCAGTGATGATGGGTCACCTTATGGCTCATGAGGACATGCTATGACTCGTCACCATGAGTTGTAGTATGGACAGTAGCATAAGGCACCATACTAGTTTAACCATGAGTCGTACCCTATGACTCCTACTCAAACATAATGATTCATAAGGTTCAATCATAGAAACATTAGAAATAAGGGATCATTACACTGGTTCAGCTATGAAAGGGACCCTACGACTCGTAAAGAGTCCATACAGCTCATTACGTCTTAGTTTACTCATGTTAGAGACTTTAGGCAACACATTGGTCACCCTACGTTTTAGGGTCCTACGACCCATAATGATACCTTATGACTAGTGCCATACAACTAGTATTCTAACCCAATAACTCATACTAAGTTGTTATTAGAACAAAATCAATAGCCCCTCATACTAGTGAAGCTACAATTTAAAATATATGGTTCGTATAGTTTAAATCAAAGCCTCACCACTTTCTCTTCTCATTTTCTTCCCCTACAAATCGACTTATTTATGGAGTTCATTATCAATTTGTTTACTCTTTATAGATATGGAGAGAAATCATCCTTAGAAGCTCTAATTAATTAGCCTTTAGAAACCCTAGGTGTTCTTGACTTAGGGATTTGAGAGTGTTTAAGAGTGGTATTTGATTGATGAAGGATAGAAATAGGGTTCCTAAATGTGCTTTATGGTCATGGATCTTAAGTGGGGAAAGAGGGAAATATCTAAAGTGCCCTTAATTAAAAGCTAAAAATTTATTGCCAATGATGATGGGTCACCCCATGGCTCGTGATACACGCTATGAATCCTCACCATAAGTCATAGTCTAGATAGTAGCATAAGGCACCCACACTAGTTTGACCATTAGTCATACCATATGACTCGTACTTGGACATAATAATTTAGAAGGTTCAATTGTAGAAGTATCATAAACAAGTAATCATTATACTGGTTCAGCTATGAAAGTGACCCTATGACTCGTAAATATTCCATACAACTAATTATGTCCTAGTCGTACCAGGTCAGATACTCTAGGAAACACACTAGTCACTCTACGATTTGGGGTCCTACGACCCATAGTGACACCTTAAGACTAGTACCATAAAACTCGTATTCTAACCCTACAACTCATAGGGTCTAAATTGTAGTTAAAACATAATCAAGGTCCCCCTATACTGGTGACTCAATGATTTAAACTATATAGTTCGTATAGAGTTTTTATGACTCGTGAGGTAAAGTCATAGTCAGGGTAATAACCTAGAAAAACCTTACACGTTAGGCTATGATTTGGGTCCTACGACCCATATGGACACCCTATGACTCATAAGGTAAGTTATGGTCTGAGAAGTACGCTCAAAACTTAGGGATTTTTTACAAGGACCAAAACCTAGGGCGTATACGAAGTGACTCTATAACATAATAACATGTCCTCTGAAGGAGGTGAGGATCTATAAAATTATAATATTTTACGCTGAAAGAAGTGACAATTCATAACATAATAATATGTCACTCTAAGGAGGTCACAGTCCATAATATAATAACATATCGCATTGATAGAAGTGAATATCCATAACATAATGATATATCACTTTGAGGGAGATGACAGTCCATAACATAAGAGCATGTCACCTTAAAGGAGGTGATAGTCCATAACATAATGATATATCATTTTGAGGGAAGTAATGATCCATAATATAATAGCGTACCACTTTGAAGAAGGTGATGATCCATAACATAATAACATGGCATTTCAAATGGTCTAATGCATCCTTTTAAATATTTGAAAACCCAAACATGAAAAAATGTGTCACCTCCAACAAAGTGATGATTCTATATGTCTTCTTAAAAAGCTAGATGTTTGAAATATAATAAGATATGTCACCTTGAATGAATCAACGATACAGTATGTCCTCTTAAAAGGGTAGATGACATGAATAAAATAAGATGTGTACTTTTAAAAAAGAGGAATGACCCAACTATAATAAGAAGTTTACCTTGAATAAAGTAATGATTCGGTATGTCCTCTTTAAATGATAGATCACCCAAATATAATGATACATATCATATCAAAAAGGGTGTTAATCCGATAGGTTTTCTTGGAGGATAAAAAGCTATAATATATACGAAAAGATAGAAGTTTATTTATTCTACTTCATCCTTTGAATCAGGAATTATTGAAAGGGTTGTGCATGCCTTGATCTTATGGAACGAATTCTCAAACTTTAAGAGGATTGGTTTACATTATTTATTAGAGATGGTCTTTCATAATGTCACCTACATGGATCAAATAACAATTAGTAATAATTATATTTTATAACTAAACTAAAGCGTATTAATGTTTAAAGACAAAGTCATTTGGCTCATGATGATTTGGAGACAACAAATTGGATAATATCTATATATCTTATTCGTTATGCTTAATTTTTTCCCTAAAAGTTCATAGAAAGTGTTAGAGATCATAACGTTGTAATAGAAACATAAATAAAAAATGAAAAGAAAGAAAAGAAGTTGTTGAAATTATTATGGCAAGGAAAAAGTGGATCTGGTAATGTCCTTCATCATGTTTAAAGTTTTTAACTTTGTGACTTCACTAATCCTTCAAACAAAGAAAAATTTTTAGTTTTGAGAGACTGATTGTGTTGGATTTGCCTTTCTCTCTTGATTCTCTCTGTTGAACTACAAGGTTTCTAATTTGAAAGTGCAGTTTTGTGGAATTTTTTAGGACTTCTTTAAAAATTCTGCCCCAGACTATAATAGTAACTCTCGAACTTCCTTGTAACTTATGACATCATTTAGTATGAAATTTTTGAGACATTCTCAAAATTTTTGTCCTAGTCTAGAATGCAAAATACTTGAGTTCTTTCTGACGTAGCATAGCTTGAAATATTGAGAACATCTCAAAATTATGCCTTAGATTTTACTTCAACAACGTCTGGTTTTCAAATTTATAGCAAATGTCAAGTTTTGCAGAATTTTAGAGACCTTCTAAAAAAATTATCGCTCGTTACATTCTTTTATTATCATCTCCATGTAACTTAGGAAAAATCATTTTGATGAATTTTTTATATCCTCTCAAAAATCCTACCCTAATTTCTATGGAAACTTATTGGGAATACGATCGAGTTGGTATGACACATTCATAGCCCATTTAGTTAGGAATTAGGTCAAATATAGTTTCAACATACAATGAAGAGATAAATTTTCTATGGATTTGACCAAAGCCAAATAAGACCGCCTACATATCTCATTTTTGAGAATTCAGGTCAAACATAGTTTGTTCAAGCAAAAGGAATATTTAAATTTTTTGATAATATGATCGAAGTAAATACAGGTCACCTACGTATCCCCCTAGGTAAATTAGGTCAAACATAGTTCATTACAATTAAATAATGTGATTAGAAGTAAACCAAATCATAAAGTTTGATTATAAAGAAATAAACTGACAAAGTGTGACCACAAGAAAACAAAAATGAGAAAGTATGATTACAGGAAAGAAAACAATATCTTCCAAATGAAGGATAGAAAAATGCCAAAAGTGTGCCTTGAGGAAACTTCAATCTTCTTTGAGATTGATGATGCCAATGACTACTTCTTCTGATTGGGCAATGGATTATTGTTAACACTGGGTGGAGCTTCTGCAAGTGTTATCACCTTATTGTTAATCAAATCCTTAATTTTGTACTTGAGAGTGATACATTTTTTGGTAACATATCCAACAACTCCAGAGTGATAAGCATATCACTTGTTTCGATCATACTAATTAGAAGCAGTGTTCACACTCTTTGCTTCCACTGGATAAAGTCTCCCTACCTTTTTCAACCTTTAATAAAGTTGAGGAAGTTATTTTGCCAATGGAGTGAAGATCATAAGAGGCTTTCTTTTGTAGTTGTGGTGGAGTTTGAGCATGATATGTTTCTTATGCATTATAGACCATATAGTAAGCATGTCGAGCATTGGGTTGGTATCATAGGGATCACTTGTAGTTGGATAAACTTCCTTGTGTCATCACTCCCATTACTTGTTTCTTCTTTTTATTTCCATTTCTAAAAAATCCAGCCTGGAAGCCTTTATGAGTGGATTATAGTTTTTTCAAATTTATTATCCACCTAGTCTTAAGGCTATCCTCAATAATTTCTCTAGTCTTAACAAATTTAGTAAATGTTTTTCTAGCCATCATAACCATATGATCAAAATATTCTAGATTTAGTGCATGGATGAAGAAACTAACTATTTGAAATACCCTGGGTTTCTGGCCCTTACAAAATTTCTTGGATTTTTCGTTTTTAGATAGGATAAGAATTGGGGAAATAACTCATACACTGGGATACGAGTGGTATGGATTAGTCGTACACTGTTAAGTATTGGTTGGTGGGTTGGATTTTGTTTCTTAAATGGTATAATTTGGGTGGTACGAGTTAAAACGGTTGATACGGGTTGTTTGGTTGATTTAATTAGTTTTAGACTTTGTAACTTAAGTTAGATCTGAGTACGAGTGGCTCACCATAAGCTGTAAGCAAAGGTACGAGTCATACTATAGACTCATATAGTAGTCAGTGTTAAATCCTTTTGGGATTCTATTTTGCCAGGGGTACATATCATGGATTCTAGTCATATACTTGGATATGACATGGTTTTGTATGAGTCATACCTTGCACAGTGTTGGGTTTAAAAGAGATGACCTTGGGTATGAGTGGTGGGTACTACTCATATTAGAGGGTACACTGGTATTGATAGTCATACCCACCTGACGAGATTTCTGGGAGTTTAAGTGAGGGAAGTCTGGACATTTCCCCACTTAACCGAATAAATCCCCATAACTTATATTCCTATTGAGAGGTTATTTTCCCTGTTATGCTATTCATTAACACTTCAAAACTTTTCTTAAACACTCTATAATTCTCTCTAAAGCTTTTGGGTAAGAAAGGCTAGGGTTTCATCTTAAGGATTAACTCGGGGCTTGTGTTTGTGATATCTCTCCATCATCTTCTTGGTTTAAGGCATGGTTTCATTATCATTGTTAGTTCTAACTAAAGGCATGATTTTATACAATGTTTTCATGTTTTGATTATTGTATGGTTTTAGATATTTAAATATAATTTGGGGGCTTTGGTTATAAATGCTTGGTTATGGTTTCCCCATGTTTTAATTATGCTTTTATATGATTTAATAGTGGTTTTGACTAATTGGTTGCAAGGGAATGATTATTTGATAAGTGGCTTTGGTTTAGGAAATACTATGCCCTAAATATGTTTGATAAAATGCTTATGATAATGCTTTCACTACATTGTTTGATTTTAATGGAACTTATGCATGGTTTAAACTTGGTAATTGAACCCTAAGTTGTTAAATGGTTTGGAATAGTCTAAATGGAATGGTTTGGTGGTCATAGTTATGGTTAGTTAGACTCCTTGTGGGGTACAATGGAACCCCCCGAGTATACATATTAATGAATAACTTGTGGGGTATATGGGACTCCTCTAAGCAAATTAATAATGAAAGACTTGTGGGGCACATGGAACTCCCCTAAGTTAACTTGGTAAATATGTACACATGAATACCTTTACCTTAAAAGATTTGGTTAAGGACAATACTTGCAAGTTATAGTGGGTATGATGATACCACTAATCATATCCTTGGTAAATAATAAATGGAATAATGGATTGATAGGGTGGAAATAGTTTAAATTGGGCAATAATAACAGAGTGTGATAGCTAACCATGAAAGTAGGAGTTCCCTGAACGGACATTGGAAACTCATGTTTGCCGACATAAGGGGTAGGGCATGGTGACCTTTTCATGATACTATGAGGTACGTGGGAATCCTCTAAGAACATTGTGCATATATATCATTTAGGGTGAGGGTACTTGGGAATCCCTTACTCTTATGGTATCTTCGTTTCATGCAGCTATACGCATCGGGGCTCGTTCAGGGAGTTACACTAGACTTATATATCCCATGGATAGTTAAGGATGGTTAAGCTTCACATACCCAAGTTAATGGTTTTGAGTGCATATAGATATTGACCGTTCTACTCCTTCTGCTTACCTATAGGACAATCAGGATCAGCTACTGGATTAAAGTGGTGAGCTTTCATCTTTTTGAAAGGCTCCTTTTCATGGATTCTATTTTATACTTTGGTTTATTTATAGATATTGGTTCTGGGTATGGTTGGGGGCACGTCCCAACCTAATTTTGGTATTTTTTTAGTTAGAGGCTTTTATGGAACTACTATGGGTTGGAATGGGTGGGATCACTAGGGGACTTAGCTTTAGTATTTGCATTGGTATTGGAGATGATATCGGTTGATTATATTATTGGTTGTTACATCTTTTTTCATTTTGGGATTATATTTAACTATTATAGAACTCTTATGGTTATGGTTTGTGGTTTGGTTTGGCTATTGGTTGGGTTCGGACAGATGGACTCGGTTGGGTCGATCTTAGTAACAGACCTATCCTAGAGTTAGTAAATTAGATAGTTATACTATCTTCCTATATGCTCAAAATTTTGCCAACTTAGGGCAATCGATTAGAGGTTGGGCTGGGTAACCAGGGTGGTCTCTGGTCTCGGTCGGACTTGGGATACCTATTACAGCAAGGCCCTATGTTGGGTCGAGTCAAGTTGGTTTCAGATCTTTAGGTTCATGGTCAATTTGGAGTCCACAAAGATGTGTCTAGTAGAGTCTCTTTTAGCAGTGTGTAATGCTCTACCCTCATAAGAGAGAAGCTACGAGATATTTAGGAATGTTTCATTTTTTGGTATTCTGGTTTCAAGCTTAGAGTCTATTTCCTAGAATTTCCTCTAATCCGTGTTTATTTGGTTTTAAGATCATGCCTTGTTTATCTAGAACACGAAAAAATCCTTTTGTCCCATCTAGGACGATGTTGATAGAGTATGCCCTACACCTGGAGTTCTTACTCGATCTCATAGTCCTATCCCTAGTTATTCTAGAGTTTTTATAGTTTCTACTAGTCCTCCTCAAGGTGAGGTAATTGATGAGTATTGATTTTACCACTCATTCACACTCATTATTAGTGCATATTACCTTGTTCTAAATGAGTAAATGAGTTATGATTGTGATTAAATGCACTAATATCCACTCTTTGAATGTATAAGAGTTGATAAGACAAAGAAATATAGAGTAGAGATTGAAATGATCAAAAGAAGTAAAAAGAGTGTAGCTGAAGACCTACAGCGAAAGAGTCTCAATTACCGCAATTCTGGTCCACTGGTGGCGGTCTGTCAAGATGGTCAATTAACCATGACCACATACATTAATTACAGTCGCATAGTCGCGGTTGTATCCATACTTGCGCGATCGCAGCTTGGTAGAAATTTTCAGCCCAAGGTCTAAACTGTCATTGCACATGTTGATCCCAATTTGTATAAAAAGACTCAAACCCTAGTTTCATGTATCATTCATTCTATCACATTTTTTCTTTCCTAAATTTTTTAGGTTTAGCTCTAGACTTTGTAGCCTTCATTTTGGGAGAAGAAAATATTGTATAAATTTTGGGTGAAAAATATATTGGAGACTTTCTAAGGGGAAGATTTGCTCACTTCCATTGTTGATATTATGGGAGAGCCAAGTTTGAATTAACATTTGCTTAAATCTTCGACAATTCATATCAATAGAGATTATGGGTATATCTATGCTTATTTATCTTATGTGTAGCTAAATCTCCCTCTTAGAGTTATGTGTGAATAAGTGTTAAAGTATGTGTGGGTTGTTATTATTAGCATCTATTTAGTAGTTCATATTTGTGGGCTCTATAGTTGCTAAGATAGTTTGGTTGAGATTTGATGGGTGAAAGCTCCAAATACCTATATGGGTTTGATGAGTAAAAACTCCAAGCTCTAGAAAGTTCAAGGCCATCTTTGAAAGAAGGGTTTTAGGTGAACATTAGGATACCATATCATCCCTAAAAGAGGGATGTGGGGACCAAAGTAATGATAGACAATTATGTGTGTAGTTTTCTAAATTTTTATTAACTTAGACATTAGGGTAAAAGTGAGGTTGACTATGCCATGGGTATCATCCTAGAAATAGGGATGACTAGATTGAGGTTGTGGTTACCGATTGTTGAACATACCTATTAGGTATTTGAAAGAATTAATGGGTAAAAGTTTGGTGTTTATTGAAAGGCTAGCATCAAAATCTATGACCAAGCCTACCCATATTTGATTTACTAAATTGATATTGATAAGTAGCTCCCACATATCACTCCCTTAGTAATTCATAATCCCAAGATCCGTACATAATTGTTTAAAACTCTAATAATTCGTACCCCCAAATTTATACTAGAAAAAACCCCAAAAGAAATATTATTGTAGGTAGTCACATCCCCTATTTTATCTTCTTGTAACATTTGTTTGAATTTAACTTTTATCAATTATTTCAAATTAATTTAATCACCACTCATATTATTCCTCATGGATTTGACCTCGACTCTAAAGTTGGGTAAATATTTGGAGGACGACTTCCTTGCACTTAAATTGACTGTAAGTTGAGTATTATCAGTGAATAATATGGAATTTTTTAGTCGATACATACTATTGCTTATTTGTTTGTTGCTCCAATTCAGTAGGATGCATCTGGCGTTCTATCTACTGAGGCTATAAGGGTTGGAAAGGTCATGAAAATAAATCATCCTACTTTTACTGGTGTGAAGGTAGAGAAGGATCCTTAGGGTTTCTTGGATGAAATGGAGAAGATATTAAGAGTGATGTAGGCCACTAATATGGAAGGGGTAAATTTTATAGCTTATCAACTCAAGGATATTTTGTATCAATGGTATGAGAAATAGGATAGGGATAGAGGTGATATGGAGGAGCTGTCTTTGTGTGAGGCCTTCTCTAATGCCTTCTTAGATCATTTCCTTCCTTAAAAGCTGAGGAGTTTATGAATCTTATTTAGGAAAAAATATCTGTCAAGGAGTACGCCTTGAAAATTTATTAGCTGTTAAGGTATGCTGTAGATTTGGTGGCTGATATAAGAGTGAGGATGAGAAAGTTTACTTCTAGGCTATCTCAAATTTGATCCTTCAAAGCAAGACTGCTTTGCTGATTAACGATATGAATATTTTGTGGTTGGTTATTCACATGCAGTCGGTGAAGAATGAAAAGAAGAAATAGGTAGAGTTTTGGAAAAGGTAGGGTAAGAGGAGTCAGTTCTCTGAGCAGGGTGGTGCTCAGTATCAAGATGGTCGAGATGGTGGTAAATGGATGAAGAAGTGGGGGAGTTTTAGTTCCTTCTCTACTATTAGTGCTCTTTACCCAAAGCAGTCGAGTGACAAGCATTAGCAAGGTGGTGATAATTTTTGGGTACAGGGTGCCTAATCTTAGGCGAGTAGGGCATAGTCAGCTTCTTCGTATCCTCTTTAATGATTTTATGGTCATCTTCATCGAGGCTTTTGTGATGAACGGATGGAAAGATGTTTAAATATGGATAGCCAAACTATATGCACAGAAACTATCCGATTGGTAAGTGTGCTTCAGGAGTGGTCAAAGCTATGGTTACTTCATCTTATGCCCTTACACCTAGTGGTGCTGCTTCTGCGTCTACTCCTTCTTTTTGTACCAGCACTGGCCAAAATAAGTTGTATGGTTTTACATCTCGATAGGAATCTAAGGCATCGCCTAATGTCGTGACTAGTACATTACAAATCTTTTTTTATGACGTGTATTGTCTGTTTGATTTGAAGTCCACTCTGTTCTATGTGACCCCATATATGGCTGTGTGTTTTGTATTTGATGCTAAGGTTGTTTCAGATCCTTTTTCTCTTTCTACCTTATTAGGTGATTCAATTATTTCTAAAAAAGTTAATAGAAGGTGTGTGGTATCTATTGGTAGAAAGCAGACGTCGGTAGATCTATTTGAGATGGATTTGATAGATTTTGATGTTATTATGGGCATGAATTGGTTATAGTCTTTTTACATTTTCTTAGATTGTCGGACCCATAAGGTTGTCTTTAGGTTCACTGGTGAACTGGTTATATAGTAAGAGGGTGGTACCCTAGATCTTTGAGGGAGGTTTATTTCATATCTTAGAGCTCGGAGTTAATCTCTAAAGGGTGTTTTTATCACTTGGTCTAGGTTAAAGATTCTAACTCAGAGGGTCCTTATTTTTACTCGGTTTTGGTGCTAAATGTGTTTCCTGAGGTTTTTTTGGATGATCTTCTTAGTGATCCTCTAGATAGGGAAATTAAGTTTGGTATTGATTTGGTTCCGGACACTTATCTAATAGCTATTCTTCCTAATACAATGGCTCCAGCTAAGTTGAGGGAACTCAAGGAGCAACTTAAGGTTCTTCTAGATAAGGGGTTTATTCGTCCTAATGTATCCCTATGGGGTGCAACAGTATTGTTCATGTGTAATAAGAATGGTTCCCTTCTGATATGAATTAACTATTAGCAGTTTAATAAGGTAATTGTCAAGAACAAGTATCCTCTTCTTAGGATAGATTACTTATTTTATTATTTTCACAGTGCTATGGTTTTTTCTATGATAGACCTTTCATCTGGCTATCATCAGCTTAATATTATGGAGGAGGATATCCCTAAGATGGCTTTTATGGACAATTTGTATTCTTGGTTATGTCATTTGGCTTGACTAATGCCCTGACGTTATTTATGGATTTGATGAACAGGATTTTCAGGCAAGGCTTGGATCTTCTTATTATTGTGTTCATTGATTACATCTTGGTGTATTCTAATAGTGAGGTGGATTATGTCAATAATCTGCATGTGGTGTTGCTGACCTTGGAGGACACAACAGCCTTATGCTAAGTTGTCCAAGTGTGAGCTTGGGTTGAATGCTATAAATTATGTATAGTGAGGTAATCATGGGGGATCATCAAAAGCTGGTTGTGGTTTAAAGGTGGCCTGGACCCATGACTCCAACCAATATTTGGAGCTTTTTATGTTTGGTTGGGTATTATAGGTGGTTTGTGGAAAGTTTTTCTTCGATAGCTGCTCCTTTGACTAACTTAACTCAGAAAAAGTAAAATTTTCTTGGTCAGAGGTGTGTGAAGGGAGTTTTGAGAAGCTTAAGGATAAACTAACTTCGGCTCTAATTTTGACATTGCCTAAAGGTAATGAGGGATTCGTGGTTTATTATAATGCATCTATGGTGGGACATGGTTGTGTTTTGATGCAATTTAGGAAGGTGATTGCCTATGCTTCTAGGCAACTGAAGGTGCATGAGAGAAATTATCCTACTCATGATTTAGAGCTGTTGGCGGTGGGTTTTTATTCAAAAATATGGTGGCATCATTTGTTTGAAGTGCACATAGACATCTTTTTTGTTCATAAGAGTCTGCAGTATGTGTTCACTCAGAAGGAGCTAAATCTCAGGCAGAGGAGATAGTTGGAGCATCTCAAGGACTATGATATGAGTCTTCACTATCACCTAGCTAAGGCTAATATTATTGTTGATACTCTTAGTAGGTTTTCCATGGAAAGTTTAGCTCATTTGGATAAGGAGATGCGAGAATCGGTGAAGGATATTCATCGCTTGGCTAATCTTAGAGTTCGTCTCTTGGACTCTAAGGATGGTGGTGTATTGGTACAGAAAGTTGTTAGATCATATTTCGATGAAGAGATTAAAGAGAAGCAAGTTCTAGATCCTATCTTGGTTAAAATCAAGAGTGATATAAGTGGGAAAAATGTAATGGGATTAAAAATCAATGGCGATGGTACTTTACGGTACCAAGGGAGGTTATGTATTCCTACGTCGATGGGTTGTGACAAAGGATCTTGGTTGAGAAACATGAATCATGCTCTTTTGTTCATCCTAGTTCTATGAATATATATCATGATCTCAAAGAGATATATTGGAGAAATGGTATGAAAAAGGATGTGGCTCATTTTGTAGCCAAGTCCATGGTGTGTCAACAAGTTAAGGTTAAGCGCATGAGGCCTAGAGGGTTGTATCAAGAAATTGATTTATCTGAGTGGAAATGGGAGGTGATCAATATGGATTTCATTACAGGTCTTCCTCGATTGCGGAACAAATTTGATTCTATTTGGGTCATCATGGATAGGATGACAAAGTCTGCTCACTTCTTGCTAGTGAGGACTATATTTTTGGAGGAGTATTATGCGAAGTTGTATCTTCAGGAGGATGTAAAGCTGTATGGGGTACCTATTTTGATTATCTCTTATTGTGGTACACAGTTTTTATCTCATTTCTGGCAGTCCTTTAAAAAGGGATTGGGTATTAAGGTAAGTCTGAGTACTGCTTTTTATTCTCAGACGGATGGGCAAGTAGAAAAAACTATTCTTTCATTGGGGGATATGCTTCAGGCATGCATGATTAATTACGGTGGCAATTGGATTGAGCATCTACATTTGGTAAAGTTTGCTTACAACAATAACTATCATTCTAGTATTAGGATGGCCCCTTTTGAGGCATTGTATGGTAGGAGCTTTAGATCTCCTATTGGATGGTTTGAGCTTAGTGAGGTGGTCATGTTTGATTCGGATTTGGTTTGTTAGGATATGGAAAAGGTGAAGGTGATTCAGGATAGGCTTAAGGCTTCCCAAAGTCACCAAAAGTCCTATGTAGATGTAAGGCATAGAGATTTGGATTTTGTGGTTGGGGACAAGGTATACCTAAAGGTTCTCCTATGAAGGGAGTAATACGGTTGTGTAAGAAAGGGAAGCTTAGTACCTGGTTTATTGGTCCTTATGCAATTTTATGGAGGGTTGGAATTATTGCTTATGAATTTCAGTTGCCTTCTAGTTTGAGCTTCATTCATCCGGTATTTTATGTCCCCATATTGAGGAAGTATCTTGGCGATCCTTCTTCAGTGGTTACCTTAGAGGGATTAGGTATCTCAGATTCTCTATCGTATGAAGAGGTCTCGATTGAGGTACTGGCTTGGTAAGTTCATCGGTTGTGGACCAAGGATGTGGCCTCGGTTAAGGTTCTATGGCCAAACCACAAGGTAAATAGGCTACATGGGAAGCGAAAGAGGACATGAAGTCCAAGTTCCCGCATCTGTTTTCTGCTCTAAGGATTCGTATAGAAGGTATGTGTTCTTGAACACATCTTTATTTTCTGAGTTTGTTAAAAGAAAGATTAATATCTTTGTATTTGTGTTTCCTAACTTGGTTAAAGGTAGGATTTACATCGGATAATGCAAATGAATTGTGCTTGTGGTTACTCTAGCTTATCCATCATTCGAGGACAAATGTGCCTAGTGGGGCAGACTGAAACACCCTGGCTTTTTGGCCCTTAGAAAATTTCCTAGATTTCTGGTCTCTGGACAGGATACGACTAGGGAAAATGACTCGAACACTGGGATACGAGTGGTATAGGTTAGTTCTATGCTGGCCGGTGTTGGTTGGTGGGTTGTATTTGGTTTCTAGAATGGGTACTACTTGGGTCGTACGATTCAAATCAGTGGATACGGGTTCTTTGGTTACTTCACTTGGTCTTAGACTTGGTAACTTAAGTTGGATCTGACTACAAGTGGCTCACCATGAGCCGTAAGCCAGGTTACGAGTCGTACCATGGACACGTATGGTGGCCAGTGTTCAATCCTCTTTGTATTGTATTCTGATAAGGGTACTGATCATGGGTACTATTTGCATACTTGGATATGGAGCTACACCGAAAGAGGTTATAGATGCTATAACAAAACTTTGTAAAAAAATATCTTGAGAACTCTATGAAGTTCGAATTAGGTCTCAACAAATGAATCGGTGTTTAACTACCAATCATAAGTTTCATGTTCGATGCAGTATTTATACGGGAAATTATGATCAAAGAGTTCTTTATCAACCCCCATCTACTTCAGAGATCCCTACAAAAATCTTTTCCAAGTACAAAAATTTAGTATCTTCCCCAGAATTAGTGAATTAGACCAGATTCTTTGTCTAGAATAAGAAGTCGTGGGTCAATTTTAATAAATTTAATCATAAATATGAAATGCTTATAAAAATTAAAATGCGAGAGAGATAAAAAAGATGCAGGGTCGTTTGTCTGCTTCGCTAATCAAGCATGGGCTAATTTATAGATCATTGGGTTAATTGGACTCCTTGAGGGGTACAATGGAATCCCCCAAATAAACAAGTTAATGAACAACTTGTAGAGTACATGGGACTCCCCCAACCAACATAATAATGGAACACTTGTGGGGTACATGGGACTCCCCCACTTTAACATGGTAAATGGCTACACCGGAATCCTTTTACCTTGAAGGGTTTGGCTAAGGACAATACTTGCAAGTTATAGTTGGTATGACTATACTACTACTTATAGCCTTGATAAATAATAAATAGAATAATGGATTGGTTTGTTGGAAATAGATTTAATAGGGCAATAATGGCAGGGTGTGATAGCTAACCACAAAAGTGGGAGTTCCATGAGCAAACACTAGAAACTCATGTTTTTCGACATGAGGGGTCATGGTAACCATTTTATGATACTATGAGGTATGCAGAGTACTCTAAGTACATTGTACATATATATCATAGAGGGTGAGGGTACTTGGGAATTCCTTACTCTTATGGTATCTATGGTTCATGCGGCTACACGTATCGGGGCCCATTCAGGGGGTTACACTGAATCCATATAGCCCGTGGGTGGTTAAGGATGGTTAAGCTTCACATACCAAGATTAATGGTTTTAAATGAATGCTAAACCTGGTTCCCTTTCCCGGCATGGTTATATATACATATATGGGTTGTATGCATATGGTTGGTTTACTTGGCTTTACTA
>NC_061119.1:117542145-117568817 GCF_002878395.1 Capsicum annuum
GTTGGTTGGTGGGTTGTATTTGGTTTCTAGAATGGGTACTACTTGGGACGTACGATTCAAATCAGTGGATACGGGCTCTTTGGTTACTTCACTTGGTCTTAGACTTGGTAACTTAAGTTGGATCTGACTACGAGAGGCTCACCATGAGCCGTAAGCCAGGTTACGAGTCCTACCGTGGACTCGTATGGTGGCCAGTGTTCAATCCTCTTTGTATTGTATTCTGATAGGGGTACTGATCATGGGTACTATTTGTATACTTGGATATGGAGCTACACCGAAAGAGGTTATAGATGCTATAACAAAATTAAAAAAATATCTTGAGAACACTATGAAGTTCGAATTAGGTCTCAACAAGTGAATCGGTGTTTAACTACCAATCATAAGTTTCATGTTCGATGTAGTATTTATATGGGAAATTATGATCAAAGAGTTCTTTATCAACCACCATCTACTTCAGAGATTCCTACAAAAATCTTTTCCAAGTACAAAAATTTAGTATCTTCCCCAGAATTAGTGAATTAGACCAGATTCTTTGTCCAAAATAAGAAGTCGTGGGTCAATTTTAATAAATTTAATCATAAATGTGAAATGCTTATACAAATTAAAATGCGGGAGAGATAAAAAAGATGGAGGGTCGTTTGTCTGCTTCGCTAATCAAGCATGGGCTAATTTATAGATCATTGGGTTAATTGGACTCCTTGAGGGGTACAATGGAATCCCCCAAATAAACAAGTTAATGAACAACTTGTAGAGTACATGGGACTCCCCCAACCAACATAATAATGGAATACTTGTGGGGTACATGGGACTCTCCCAATTTAACATAGTAAATGGCTACACAGGAATCCTTTTACCTTGAAGGGTTTGGCTAAGGGCAATACTTGCAAGTTATAGTTGGTATGACTATACTACTACTTATAGCCTTGATAAATAATAAATAGAATAATGGATTGGTTTGTTGGAAATAGATTTAATAGGGCAATAATGGCGGGGTGTGATAGCTAATCACAAAAGTGGGAGTTCCATGAGCAAACACTAGAAACTCATGTTTTTCGACATGAGGGGTCATGGCGACCATTTTATGATACTATGAGGTATGCAGAGTACTCTAAGTACATTGTACATATATATCATAGAGGGTGAGGGTACTTGGGAATTCTTTACTCTTATGATATCTATGGTTCATGCGGCTACACGTATCGGGGCCCATTCAGGGGGTTACACTGAATCCATATAGACCGTGGGTGGTTAAGGATGGTTAAGCTTCACATACTAAGATTAATGGTTTTAAATGAATGCTAAACCTGGTTCCCTTTCCCGGCATGGTTATATCTACATATATGGGTTGTATGCATATGGTTGGTTTACTTGGCTTTACTACTTGGCATTATTTTAACCTTATCTTGAGATCATACTAGCATTCACCTGCTAACCCATCTTCGAACGGCTGTATCCCCATGCAATACAGGAACCAACCATTCTACTCCTCCTGCTTAGCTATCGAATATTTGGGATTAGCTACTGGATTAAAATGGCGAGCTTTTATCTTTCTGGAAAGCTTCATTTCATGAATGTTATTTTAAACTTTGGTTCATTTATGGATATTGGTTTGGCTGTGGTTGGGGGCATGTCCCAAATGGATTTTGGTATTCTTTTGGTTAGAGGAATTTGTGGAACTACTGTAGGTTGGAATGGGTGGGATCGGTAGGGATGTCAGACTTAGTATTGGCATTTGTATTGAGGTTGATACCAGTTGACTGTATTGTTTGTTGTTCCATCCTCTTTTATTTTGGGATTATATTTAACTATTATGGAACTCATATGGTTGTGGTTTGTGGTTTGGTTTGGCTATTGGTTGGGTTCGACAGTTGGACTCGGTTGGGTTGGTCTCGGTAATAGGCCTATTCTAGAGTTTGTAAATTGGATAGTTATGCTATCTTGTTATATGCTCAAAATTCGGCCAACTTGGGGCAGACGACTGGAGGTTGGGATAGATAATGGGGGTGGTCTCCAATCCCAGTCGTTCTTAGGATTCCCATTAAGACAAGGCCCTGGGTAGGATTGTGTCATTATTTTAGCTTTCTCTATAGGAGGATGTATCCTGGTTGCCACTTCTCTTCACCGTATGACATGTTTATGTACTCTTATTTAATTTCTATCTTAGCTTTGTGATAGAAATTCTATATGGAATAATATCAACATGAAACTTGTAGTGATCTACAACAGAATTTGCCAATTCATCCCAAGTGTGACATTTAGTCATATCTTGTTTAGGGTGCTATTCTAAAACCTTTTCACCCAAACTTTGATTAAATGGCTTGACCCGTATTCCATCATTTTTTTCCACTCCAATCAACTTTTCACAATATGTGTTTCAAATAAAATAAGGGATTTCCAGACCCATAAAACATTTTGAATTTTGGTATTTTGTCACCAAGAGGAAACTCAATCTCGAGAAATGCACACAACTCTTCATAGTTCACACATTGGTTACTTCCGAGACCTCAAGGCTTCTTATTGCATCTTCCAATACCTTAAGCTTTCTATTCACCATCTCATAAGTGTACACCCTTCGATTATTCTCACTTTAACATAATAATCAACATATAGGTGGTATAACCCTTGAGTTTGTGTCACTGTTAGGACGATAGCATAGGTGTACATTGGTGGAGTATTTTGTAATAGTTATATGTTCTGAACCTTTGGAGGAGAAAATGTGTACACAAAAGAAGCATTCTGAGAATCATGCACATTTTGAGAAGTAAATGACCTCTTTGATCAACTCTTTCTGATGTCAAAAATATAGGACCACTTTGTCGAACATCAGGAGACAGAGCCATGTTTGGGGGAGCCTGAGAAGATGTTATGCTTTGTATCACTATAAGCCTTAATTTGGCTATTTGTTGTTCCAAACTAGCAATGACCTTTGGGGTTATTTCTCTTCTTATCGAGGCACTAGGGTCAATTGCCATAGAGAAGGTGGAAACTGACTCAGATGAAGTGTTTGTGCTAATCAAACTAGAATCCATATTTGAACTCCATAGTTGAACGAATCTTTCTATTAACCCATGTAAGAACTGATGAGTTTTTTTGTTGACCTTATACTGTGTGAAACAATGATGTTTTTTTAGTGATTAATTTGCTTTTAGTCTTTGCGAAGCAAGCAAGTTTGATTGCCACCACAAGTCAACCTCTCTCTAAAAGGAAAGAAAAATACTCAAAAGGTAAAAATATTAGTTCATGTATCATAATAATTGACCAAAGTAATATATGAAACGCGTGACATATGTTTGGTTCAAAAGAGACTAGTCAAAATTCGAAGAATAGGACACTTTCGAAAAGTGACTGAATGATCAAAATTTTGACTATTTTATCGGACGTTGAATTCAAACTAAGTGATTTTGAAGAAATTGGGTGTCCACAAATGAACTTCCTACCAATGCTTATTTGCAAAGTTCTTTTGAAAATGATGAAGTCTTACCCTTAATAGAATATTTGGATAACTCTAGCCAAATTAATTGCGAGAAAAAGTAGTTTGTAAAAGCATCATGGTCAATGTGAATTGGTCAATGACCTAATGGATTTTAATAAAACTTAAGTGAATTAGAAAAAAATTTACCGACGGGCTTTGAAGGGTATTGTAGGAGGATTCAAAGTTTGAGTCCTATATGCCTAATAATGCTCTAAGATATCAAAATTGAATGATGGACTAGTCTTATTTAAAGCCAAACATATGTTATTTAAACAAATAAATCAAGTAGTTACAGACAAAGAAAAATAATGAAACACTTTAGCACATAAACAATTTCATGTGTCCTACTATTCATGGGACCTTTGAAGCCAGAGATAAGCCTAGAGTTTGCAGGATATACATGTTGTTTGTAAGACATTCCATTGACCTAAAAATATATTAGATATATTTCATGAATAAATCAAATGGGGATACAAAATGAGGAAAAGGGGAAATAAATGATATCAGTCCCACACATAGAGCAAATCTAAACTAAAACTACTTGGGAGTGCTTCGATGTCGAACTTCTTGAAGTTTCTTATTACTTTTAAGATAAAGATCTTCTTTATAGTACGGTAAAATAAACTATCTAAATAAAACCCCCAAACCTAACAGGTAATGGTCCGTAAAATCCGGTATTATATCCTTCAATTTGCACACATAAGGGATGATTGCCTTGTATTGAATCTTGCTCAATAGATGCAAGGTAGGTTTTTCTAATGGGCCCAATACTCCTTCAGGTATTGGGTTGTCCTAGGCTCATGACTAAAATGATATTGTTTCACTTTATCTTAGGTATCTAGAGTGGGCTTTCGACCAGGTTTTCAAGTGGACAACTTGGGTTTGAAAATACAAATAGTCATCGAATGCCTAACATGCCAATAAACTGCTATATTTTCAAGACTTATTTGAAATTGATCACTAGGGGCCGCGACAATTGCAAAATTTCAAACAATTTATACATCAAATCAGGAAGTATGCCATCAATGCAACAATTAATAATTGCAAAAATTTAAACAAATAATTTCAAAAGTAAAAATTCAACAAATATTAACCAAACACATAAAATCCTTATAGTTAGAACCTAGATGAATCCCTAACGGAGTCGTCATTCTGATACGATTCATTTTCAAAAAGTCAAAAACGTTCCATCACTTTGTGAAAAAAAAAGTCTATTTGATTTTATTTGAAAAAAATATTTTTTAGAAAAAAATAGAGTTGCCACTTGATATCAGGAAATTAAGAAAACTATTTAGATAAAGGTAATTTTTAGTGAGAAAATCTTTAATTAAAAATTAACAGAGTCCAAGTAAGAGTTCAAGTAAATTCGAAAAGAGGTGCGAAACATGTTTAAAAATTCAAAAAGGGTGGTTCCCGACGGATTAAACTTATTTGACTAATTTTAAAAATTCTTTAAGTACTTAAAAAAATCTTATTTAAAAATTTTAAATTTTGTTAGAAGATATTATTTTAAATAAATAAATTTTGTTTGATATTATCCATCTAGTTCATTCCAAATAATGAATTAAACTAAACATTCAAGTTTTGAAATAATTCTAGTTTTATCAATTTTATCCAGATTAAGACTTTCGGCGAAATACTTAATTCAACTTCTCAAACATAGATTTTTGAGCCATTAATAGATATGAAAGGATATAAATAAATCCTCAAGTTATTTTACAAGCTTAAATTTGCCAAAATAGAGAAATTAAAAATATTAAATAATACAACAAAATTTTCAACATACCTGAGGATTCATCTAGATCAATTAAATTAAATTACAAATAAATAATAAAATAAATTATAAGAAAAATAAAGGAAGAAAAGTAGAGATTTAAGTCCCTTTCTGGCTCATTTCAAATCTGGACAACCTTTGGGCCTATTTTTGGTGGACTTTTCAGCCCCCTTTTAGTTGTGTATACTAGATGTATATCACAACTTATTATCTTCATATTTTTTGTATACTTGGTTTATACATGACTGAAAGTCAGTCATATATAGACGTCTTTTGATACTCCAGGTGTATATTAGAAATCCTTTCTCCTTGTTGCCCTGTACACCAGCTATATATCATCTATATTCTCATGTATCTTTTGTATATTAATATGTTTAGCCTATTCTAGGACTTGCCAAAGATCTTGACTCGATATTTTGGGGATCTTAATCCCAAGGAAATGCTAGGGAGTCCATTTCTACTCATCGAGGAAGGTCATGCATAAGAAAAAGTAAGCAAGTATTAATTACTAACTTAAGAGAAAATAAAAACCACAAATTCAGCTTATTATAAAATAGCTATTTAAATACCACCATGACGATGTCTAAAATAGACCCAACTAGAGAATTATGAAAATCTAATATATAGAAATCTTTTCAAATATGAATTCCACTGCCAAACTAATAGAATATGCCACAATTCAAAGTGTAAATGAAAATGAATTAATATTTATCCGAATCAATTCCAACACAAGAATGTTCAAGGAAGTGTATGAGAGTAATCAAATCAAAGTAGGTTCATGATTAGATGATAGTAAAGTCAAAGAGATCATTTTTTATCTAAGACATGACTGATGCAGTTACATTAGTTAGAGATCATTTTTTATCTAAGACATGACTGATGCAGTTACATTAGTTAGATGAAACATGTCAAACATTATCACCATAGTAAAAGAATGCATAAAGGGTATGACCCTGTGCAAAACACAATCATGAGCAAATAGAGGAATGCAAAAAATAACTTCATCATGTGATCCATGTTCTATTTGAGAAAAAGGAAGGAAAAAATAGGAAAACATGGCAGGATATTACATAATAAAAAAATGAGCCAACAGTTGGCTTGTGAAATAGGCAAAATCTAAGTGAAAATTCTATCCCATTCAACACACATTTATATTCATGACAAAATTTATGGTAGGACTTTTAGCATAGAGGGAAAAGAAGGCCAGGTAACTTTACTTAAAAAGACACAAAATGCAAAAACTAGTTTCAAATTCGACTAAGACTGACAACCGAACCATAATCAAAATTCAAGCCAAATCCAATCTTAACAAGTTCAGGAGCTAGACAACATCATCTAAACAAGGTTCAAATCTCACATAGTCTATATAGGATCTCCCTTTACCATCAGAGATTAGCTAAACAAAATGTGAATGTTAAAAATGATATGTTATCTCACGTCATGCAAACAACAAATGGATTTTCAGAACCAAAAAATTCAGAAAATATACATAATTCGACCTTTAATGAAATCAAACAAGAAAACGATTGCTAATTGAATTAAGAAAAAAATATTTATTTAACAGAGCTACCTAACGAACACCATTACATGAAAAATCTATGACCTTCAAAGCCTTTTACAACACATAATACTTTGTTGTAGTGAGGTGTAATCGTACTATTTTTGTACGAATTTGGAAATTTGAATTCAAAAAATGGATAGATATATATATTTTGGAAAATTCATAGCCTCAAAATTTTTCTCGTACAAAATATCGTGATAATCACGCGATAATATATGAAACAACAACTTATGGAATTTGGGAATCAGGGGTCATTCAGAATTTTATATTGGGTTGATGTCATGATTATTATTGTTGCGTTGTTATTGCTTATCATTGTTGTTGGTTGGGTTATTGTATTGTTTGTTAACGCTATTATTGTTGGTGTTGTTTGTTGCATAGGTTGGAGAAGGGGTTTAAGTGGTGGGCCAGGTTGGTGGTCTTTGGGCTTGGGGTGGCACGTCACCTAGTGGACTGGATAGGTTAGGAGGATTTTGGGTTATTTAAAAGATAAACCCAATAATATTAGAATTTAGCCATCACTTTAATTATTGACCTAATCGAAAATCAATTGTTCACTTGCATTGCAATTATTGACAATTTTATTTTAACCATGACCAAATTTAATAAGTTAGCTAAATTAAATTGTAATTCGACTTGAAGTAATACCCAATTTAATTCTGTGTTTCTTGGTTTGAAAAAATAAAACACATATTTTTTCAAAGAAATCACTTTTAAGAACAAATAATATTTAAATCAATACTTTGACCATTTAAATTAATTTTTAAGATAATCCTAGGTTAAAATTTGATTTTCTATAAAATAATTATTTAAGCAATAAAATTACTATTTAATATGTAAAAAAATATATAAATGTTACTTAAAATGATAAAAATTACTTTGATAAGAATGTTGAAAAGATTTTATTCTGATAAAATAAATAATTTACTTTTATTTAGAATCGAAGAAACTCAGGATTAAACTTAGTCGTGGAAGAGAAAATTAGGTGTCAACAGCCTCTATCAAATTTTCCTTCTGAATTAGTTGCTAAAAGATCCTTGCTTTCAATTGCCCAATCAATAGGTGATTAAATCTTTTTCTATTGATAAAACAACAAAATAAAAATTATGCTATAAAAGTGCTTAAATAAAGATTGTTTACTGACAATTTGGGACATTTAAATTTATAGGTTGATCAAAAGCACGTGTTATGGCTTAGCATTGTGTTAGTAGAGAAAGTTTACAAGACAGTAGACAAGTAACAAAAAATAACTAGATAAATTAAGAAGCTTAAGTTAGAGAGAAAATTTGAGTCATAAAATAGGTCGTGTAAGCAAGTTAAGCTAGAAGCTAGTTGGCCTCAACCGACTTTAAGTAGAAAAAAAAATAGAGAAAACTTGGAGGTGAAGCTAACTAGATATTTTATTATATAGAGTCAGAGTTAGGCATAAATCAAATGATCCTTTACAATGGTGGGGAAATAATTATTTATAGTGTACAAGGTTGGTCTGTGACCAATAAGCGATACCTGATCCCTATAGTACCATGACCAATAAGCGAGTGCTATGCCGTAGAGATATTTGAGAGTGCAATTCTCATATTTCCTATCTATTGTAGCTCTACTAAGGATTGTCTGAGCACCAAAAAATTTTGACACGTTGGTCCCTGTTTATTTATTAATGCTCCGTTATTATAGCTAGCGGCATTGTACTCTCGAGATTAGAATAAGATGATGTTCTACTTTATGAATCATCTTGATGTAGTTCCATGGGTGATCTTTTTAAGATAATTTCCTCTTTCTTGACCTCCTATGTCACACATTTGTTAATCCTATTTCACCCTATACAAATAGTCCCTCCACTTTTTAGGTGCAATATTCAATAGGGGCGAGAGTTGGAAAAATAATCGACACCGTAATCGAGTAATCTAACTCATTTCTCTCTTGAAGAAGTGAGTTGAATTTGGAGAGGGAAACTCACATTCATTATAGCAACGCTTCTAGATTTATATTAGGGTTATATCCTCTACAAGTATTTCTCATCTATAAAAAAAGCACCTACTTCCTAGAGCGGGGGGTGGTACCAATGAAAGCAACTATTTTAAGAAAAATGAACAAGATGCTTTCTATGTCCGACCAAACGAGGATCAGCATTTTTGAAAAACTACTCTAATTAACGGTTATGCTTTCTATGTTCCACTTATATTTCCTTTTTGATTTAAGTTGGTCCCCCACAATTTTTTTCAAATGTTTTATCTCTTCACATAATTTCACTATATACCTTATTCATTCTTTTATTGAGGGAGTATTTGAATAGTTTCCTTGATATTTGGACCTTCAATTTCTGTAAGTGATAGGTAATTTTGGAATTTTGGTTACTATGACTTGTCATATCTCGTACTGATGGTCTTCCATATGGCAAAGATTTGTAATCTATTCCATCCCCTATTTAACTGGCCTCATCCTATATAAAAGCATGCATTCCAGTTTTGCCATCATATATCCCCTGCCTTCTGATCATATCGATGAAAAGGAGAGAGAAAAGAAAAAGAGAAAGGAAGAAAAGGTTTCTTATCTCATTCTTGTCTCCAATCCAAAAGAATTATCTATGGCACACATGTTTAGGTTTACGATGAGAGTGAGTTAAGGACTATGGAAAAAGATGTGGTAAAGGTAGAGAGGAAGATCCCAACTAATCATTCTTCTCCTTAGCAACCTTGGTTTCTATTGAAGGTGTTGTGATTTCTGTCATTAGGATCATCAAGAATATTAGAATATTGTCCTCGAAGGCACCTTAACCATAATGCAAGAAGCATCCCGAGGTACCAAACCACCACATAGAAACAGTGATACAAAGGTACTCATATTTTTCTTTAATGGGAGAGTAATTTTGACTACCCTCGGTTATTTTGTATGCTCCTTTCCCCTTTATGAAAAGTATATGTTGCATTATATTTTCCAGGATAGTTTTTTCTTATTATAGAGTGTTTGGTGGTTTTTAAAAGAGGGATAAGGTCTCTAACTGAGATGTTCTTGCCTTAGAAGACTCTAGCTACTATGGGAGTCAATTTCTATATAGGTCCTTACTCAATGGGACTCTAAGAACAAGGAACAAACAGCCAAAAGAAATATTATTTCAAATGGGAGGAAAGGGTATGTTTGAGATGTGCTTTAGTGGTATACGGAGATAGTGATTTATAATATGGGAATATCGAGAATCCAGAGCTATGAAGTGGTTATTAAATAAGTAACCTCAACTAAAGAAATGTATTTGATTAGGTAAAGATGAGTAGTTACTCTCACACAAGGTTCTTTTTCTCTGAAGCTACCTCGAGTAGAAGTCTTGTATTTGTTAGAGAAGATCAAAGCCTTTTCTGAGAAAATCAGACCAAGGGATGATCATCTTGATATGATAAAAGCCTGATATACTCAACTCATCCACCTCAGGATCCTCAAAAAAGTCACTGCTGAAGATTTTGAGTTGGATAAGGAGATTGTTCAGTGATAGGATATGATCGATCTTACTAACTATTTGTCCTTAGGTGATGAGGGAATATTTTCTCCTTTTTCTCTAACGCGTAGTGGAAAAGATAGTGTATCTCATAGCCTTAAGGATTAAGGCTGAATACATAGAGTGTGATCTTCCCCTACACATCTTAAAGGACTTATATGTTTGCCTCAGGACCCACATTCGAGACTTTATGGGTAAACCACAATATTCAATATTAAATTTACTAATAAAATTACTTAACTCCTGATCTCCCATTTTTTATTTCCCTTAGATAAATGCGAGAAGCTGTGAAGATTCCTCTTTTTGAGGTCAAAATTGTTATGTTTCCTAGGAGATAAATCAGCTTTTTGACACCTCAAATATTGAGTAATATTGCTTAAGATTCCATTTAATTGATTGAACTATACTAGTGGAAGCCATATGTTACCCTTTATTTTTCATACATTGATTAGGTTTTATGCTGTAAGTGGCATCCTTTGAGTGATATTTTATCCCATTCAGAGTCGTTCTTCAATTTAGAGAAACAAAGGAAAGCAAGAAGAAAAGACAAATATCTTTTTATGGTATTCCTTCTTTACAATATTGATCTATCTTGCTCCCATATTTTTGACTTATCCTTGTCATTATCTTTATTGTTCAACTTTGGTTTGTCCCATTGAGGTCACCAATAAGGGTAAGGTAAAAACTATAGGTGAGGTCAACAACAATAGAGATCTGAGGAGATTTTCCATGCTTCTCCCTTCTTAACTTTCCTGAAGTGGTGTCCTATCCCTTTGGGATCCCTACACTCCATATTCAATTTTGGAGGCCATAGAAATAGGAGATATCAAAGGTTTCATAGATACAAATAATACATCTCCCTTCATGATTTAAGATCTACCTCTGTACCTCAGATCTATTTTTAGGGAACTTATTGTCCAGAGGTAAGCAGACTCACCTGATTTTAACTACATTGAGCTAAGGGAACTTTCTCTCTAGTCCCAGTTATGGATGATAATTTTTTGAAGCTAGGTCTACCTATCTGAAATCAAAAGAGTACAATCAACCTAATCTTTCTTGCTTCATAGTGGGTCTTGGATTCCCCCTATGTTTGTCTCGTTATGGGTGTTATATTATGAAATCCTAGAAACCCTTTTGTCTCATTCTGGGTGTTAGATTATGAAATCCTAGTAACCCTTTATTGAGTTTATTCAGAATGAATTTGTTTCATGATTCTGATGTACAACCTAGATGCCTTTTATGTATTTGTTTTATTTAGGTAACTAAAGTTGTCATACTTTTACACGAAACCATTATACTACATTGCTTTTTGTACTAAACTAAAACTTGTTAACTCTGCGGCTTATTTCAGTATGTTTTTCACGAGTGACGGTCCTTATGTAATATGGCAGTGTAGGATGGGTGATTGTTGAGAGATGTGTTCAACAAAGCTAAAAATTTAACAAGTATGATCTCAATTTTGAAAGGGAGAATCAAATAATGCTACATATATGTCATAATATATAATGAAAAGAAAATAAGTAGAAAATCCATAAAAATAATAAAACATTAAGAAAAAATACCAATTTTACTATATCTTAATGGGCTATGAAATACATATTACAAAGACAAAAGAGGGAATACAAAATGGCTTGAGAGAATCTCTCAATTACGGCTTAGCATATCCTGCTGTGAATGAAAATCTCTTGAATGTCCAGCTACTGACATATGTCGGCACATCTTAATGGAAATTCACAGTGTAAGGATAAAAGATTCTAAGGTATGATTTAAAAGTACAAAGAGAGGGCAATTGACTACAACCATGTAGAATGCTCAAACAATCATGAGAAAAGGAAAATTAGACTTCTTATGGAACCCTTCACAGATGCTTACCTCCTTTCAAGACCCTTATTCTTGAAAGGCTCTCAAAGTTTAAGAGTAGAGAGGAAATTTTTGTGTCTCAAGTGATATGATTCATCTCTATCAAAATAGCCCCGGCCAATGGGATTTCTTAAGAATATCTTAGGGAGATTGGAAACAAAAAATACCTCATAAGGAAATAAGTTGAATTAACATAATTTGAGCGACCAAGTTATGACAATGCCATCAAGCACCATGATGTAGCATGAAAAGCCTAAGGATCCCAGCCACAATACTAGGGTTGTTAAGGAGGAGAGTGGATATGTTATCTATCTCTCACCACCATATCCCTTGGATTCACCTAAAATTATACCTTACCCTTATCAATAGTTTCAACAACACAAGATTAGGCACCATGCTATAAATAACTACTAGGATAAGGCAAAAATTATAGAAGGGACAAAGCACAAAGCCCGCATACCAAAAAAGAAAAGATAGAAATTCCATAAAGGGTAATTTTTTGTTTTTTAAAGAAGAAAGGATTCTATGCGGAATAAAGAACACAAATTAGTAATGTTGGTTATTATACTACAAACCTCATGTAATGCATTGCAGATGAAGGGTCATGAATGGCCACCACATAGATAGTGTAGATTAATGTCCCTAGAGTGTGATTAGATGGTTCTTGAGAATGAAACACCTAAGATAGCTTGACTCTTCTTAGGCCTGACAGTTTAGGTCCCAATAAAAAGTCCTTTATTTTTCCTTTTATTTAAAAAATAGTAGGGACTTTGAGAAATAAGAAATAAATTTTTGTATTATTTTGAAGGGTTAGCCTTGAGGTTTCGAAGGTGGAGCCCTAAAAGTACGAATATGCATAAAACTTTTACATAGGGAAGCAAATGCAAATGTGGGAGTACTACATTTTAATCATTGTTACTCTTGGCAGAGGTATATTATGATATCTAGTGTGCTAAAACCTCACCATAAGAAAGAGGATCGACTATTACCTAAGACTCAACATTCTTCTTGTCAAAGTAGATGCCCCCCCTTACTAACCACTTTGAGGATCCTAAGCCGAGCAATTTACTCTTAAGATTTCCCTGAATCAAGGTTTTGCTTAATAATATAGGATTTCTTGTTAAGATGTTGATTTCTTTAAAATGATAGACCCTAATCATGTTAAACTTCATAAAGTGAATAGTTGTGATTTAAAAACATGACCCTGTATTTATCAAATCAATATTTTCCTCCAACTCAGATTGCTTTCTAATAAGCCTCTCTATCATATTGGCCTCCTCCACATTCTCACGCTGCAAGGCTTTTATTTCTCCAAATCAACAATGAGCATTCCAATAGTGTAACGCCCTGAGTCTGGTACCCCGGATGCTACACGATGCTCATAATCCCAAAGGACCACAAGCTAATCCATGACTGGTACCTACTACAATAACTGAGTAATAACACTGTATAATGGGAAATAATGGGATAAAATGCCATAAGGTTCAAAACTATAATACTGATGAAAAGAAAATGATAAAGACTGATACAACATCAGAATTTAAAATACTGAATACTGTCTAAACATCTAGTTTAAAAGCCTCTAACTAAACTGCCTGAACTGTGGAGTTGATGGGACAACCCCCTAACTAACTCCATCTACTAAAATACAAAATGTAATGAGACAGTGAAACAAAAGAATATCCTCAAGTGATAAGGACTCACTGCTAGTCTACTACTGCTGGCTGGATCTGAATCTATCTACGTATGATCGGGAACCTGAGCGTCCGAACCTATGGTATAAAACACCATAGCCCAAGAGGAAAAGTATGTGTCAGTACGTGTAAATGTAATGGTATGCAAAGTGAAGTAGGAAGAATGCAATGGTTCATATGTATGAACTATAGCTGACTAAATAACATAAACATGACTGTGTAAAAATGGATGCATGAATACATAACTATAACTGAATTCATAATAATTCTAAATACTGAGTTTACTGATAATATCAATTACTGATAATTGATATAACTGATAACTGATATACCATTTACTGAGTGACTGTATCTAACAGTCCTATTTCTGATAGAACTAGCTGAATTCTGCATTGAGCTGAGTGACTATATTCGATAATCCTAAAATCTGTAGAACTACCTGAGTTCTTTACAGAAGACTGAGACTGAGACTGTGGTAGGTAATCATTTAACCGAGATGCCCCTTTTCTGAATAGATTTGGGGTCCAACCTATAACCCCAGTTGGAAGGGTGTCAGTACTATGCCATGGATAAAGACACTGAAGAGATACCCTCATCTGGTAGGTTCTCAAATAAGAACGGTGGGACCATTAACTGTCATATTAAGCCACCTCATCAACCCTCAACTATCAAGTTTTGATGTCTCAACCTATTCTGGCTACGTAGTTCTAGAATGCAAGGACTGCTTTTAAGGATCACACCTTCTACTCGTAGGTGAGTCCCCATCCTTGGGTTCACTCGGTGCTAAATCCTACTCCCAACTTAATAGACACTGAACTGATTTCCTAGTTTATACTAGGCTGGACTAATCTATTACTGATTGTACTGATTAACTAAACTGAATTGAGTTACTGAGTTTTCTTGAGTTCTGTAATTGAACTAGAGTACTACTGATTATGACATGATTGATCTTGTTCTGTAACTGACATTAGCTCTAGGTACAGCTAAATTATCAGGTATTAAATACCTAAGTCTCGATATCATGAAAATAATAAGACATGCCAATTCTTGAATACTTGACAATAGTCAACAACTCACAATACAATCTATAAGGCATTTAATCAATCACTTCAAAGTCATGAACTTGTACATGAATACGAATGCATACTAACACATTATAATTTTATTAAGCCAATATCATGAGCATTCCATCAAACACATACAAAGTATAACAATAATATGGAAGACATTGTGAACATGTGGGTATAGCATAAGTTCATCATTTAGACCACCAAAGGATCACAAAAGTACCATAGTTTCATTTAACATTTTATCAAACACGTGGTAGGCGTAGATTTATACTTGGGTATGATCAACAATGCAAATACATCATGACTTCATAATTAAAGGGTTTCAATATAAGAGAATCAAAATTCAACTTACATGCTATCATAATATCAAGAAACACATAAAGATTTCAACTTGGAACACATTCCACAATACCAATATGATTATATTCAAACCCACAACATGGAAATCACAATTCTTGTTTTTAAAAGATGTTTGTTGAACTCCAAGGGTGGAAGGGAACCTTGGATGAAAACTTTACATACATTGTTGAAGAATTTCTATAAATTAATGGTGGAATCTTGAGTTCTTTATTTGAGATTTAAAAACCCTAAGGCATGTTCTTTAGAGAAATTGAGAAAGAATTCATTTATTTGATTCCTAGGGTATTAAGTTTTATATTTTAAGGGCTTAGATTCAAGGGAAAAAGAACCAAATACCCCCAAGTATATGGTCTTTTAATGGGTGAAAACTGGATTGCCAATGCACAGGTCGACGTGTCACATCATTGGCACCAATATGATATCTAATGCGTCGCACCAAGATTGTGTCGACTCACTGGAATTTGATGCTGGTAGATGGGGAAAATATTAACCAACACGATAGGTAATGCAGCGCGCCAAGATCGCATTGGTACACTATTTGGGGATTTCAAAAGATCTTCAAACGAAGTCTGAAAAATCCAAAACTTATTCGGTAACACCTATTGACCTTCCTGATCATGAATTAACTAAAATATAGACATTAAAAGGACTTTAGGTTGCGAAATGAGATTGCCAACTTTCAAAAGACTAAAAATTAACTAAGTCTGAATACTTAGCTAGAATTTTATAAGTCTGGACCCTTTAACAAGCATAAAGGACTGAATTAAGCTAGGAATTTTGTGGGTTCTTACAATATCTCCCCCCTTAGGAGCATTAATCCTTGAATAAGACTGACTAAATTGAGAGAACTAGAATACTAAATCTACTTACTGGACATGAAAATTTGGGACATAACTATAGGACTGATATTACTGATATACTTAATTACCACACTGAACATGCGTATCTGATGCATGAGTACATAACTGAGATGATTCATGAGTATATCACTGGGATTTTTGATAATCTGAGTTTCTCATACTGAACATGCATATCTGATGCATGGATACATGACTGAACTGACTCTTGAACATATGACTGAACATGCAATGGTATTTGATACTAAGTTTATAACTGAAATCAGAATATGAAACTGAATAAGTTTAGGGAAAACTATTACCTTGGGCTGAGTATGAGTTTGCGGAGAATAGGTAAGGATACTTAGTCCGCATGTTTACCTCTGCTTCCTAAGTAGCTCGCTCAATTGACTAATTCCGCAAATCTTTTGAACCTCTTTACTCCATTCATTGGAGAGATTTTCAAATAAACATAATCGCAAATCTCAAACTCGAGATCCTTTCTATGCACATCTGCATATGATTTTTGTCATCTTTAAGCTGTCTTAAGCCTTTCTCTAATCAACTAAATTTTTTCTAAGGTTTTGAATACTAGGTTTGACCCTAAAACTATGGTCTCACCAACCTCAAACCAAGAGATTAAAGATCTGCATCCCCTACCATAGAGAGCTTCAAACAAAGCCATCTGAATGCTGGAATGATAGCTGTTCTTGTATGCAAACTCAATCAAATACAAGTGGTCATCCCAACTACCTTTAAAATCTATTGTACATGCTCGTAGCATATCTTCATAAGCCTAAATGGTCCTTTTTGCTTGACCATATGTCTAGGGATGAAAGGCTGTACTGAGAGAAATTTAGGTACCAAGACCCCTTTGGAATGTCTTCGAGAAATGAGAGGTGAACTGGGTACCTCTATCTGAGAAAATAGACAACAGAACACCATGCATTCTGACCAACTCCCTGATATAGAGTTTGCCATAATCCTTGGATAAATATGAGGTATGGACTGGAAAGAAGTGACCAAATTTGGTCATTATATCTATTATGACCCAAACTGAATCATACTGATGACGAGTAAGAGGCAAACTCATTACAAAGTCCATGTTCACTTCTTCCAACTTCCAAGTAGGGATATTGAACTGCTGTATAGACCCGCTTGCCATTTGATGCTCAATCTTAACCCCCTGACATGTTGAGCTCTTAGCTATAAATTATGCAATGTCTCTTTTAATCCCACTCCACTAATAGATCTCCCTCAAATCATGGTACATCTTAGTGGCCCCTTGATGAAAGAGTAATGCGCACTATGTGCCTCTTCAAGAATTCGTTACCTCAAGTCATCCAGACTTAGACACATAGACGACCTTAAAAATACAAAACACCATCTCTCCCTCAGGAGAAAAGCTCCACCTTTTGATCTTTGACTAACTTATTCAACTTGTCTAAACTGGGATCTCTATCCTATTTTTCCTTCACTTTAGAAACTAGAGATGATTCTGACCCAGCAAACTACCTTCTAATGAATCGACAAAGCGGACACCTTGTCGGGCAAGCTGATGAACTTCCTAAGATAACTTCTTCTTACTATCTTCAACATGAGCAACACTACTTATAGACAGTCTACTGAGAGCATCAACCATTACATTGGCCTTGCTCGGGTGATACAAAATGCTCATATCATAGTCTTTCAAGAACAACAACCAACTTTTTTGATGGCGTTTTAAGTTTTTTCTGAGACAACATATACTGTAGGCTTCTATGATCTGTGAACACATATACATTCACCCTATACAAGAAGTGCCTCCAAATCTTTAAGGTAAATACAACTTCTGCTAACTCAAGATCATGAGTTAGATAATTTTTCTCATAGGGTTTATGCTGTCTGGAGGTGTAGGCTATGACCTTACTATGCTGCATGAGGACACAACCCAAACCTACTTTGGATGCATCACAGCATAACACAAACCCATCTGAACCATCTAGAAGAGTCAAAACTAGAGCTGAGGTAAGTCAAGTCTTCAACTCCTGAAAACTCTTCTCGCATGAATCTGACCATAAAAATTTTACTTTCTTCTGGGTCAATATGGATATGGAGGACGCAATAGATGAAAATTCCTCAATAAACCTATGGTAATAACCAGCCAAACCTAAGAAACTCCTGATACCTGATGGATATATGGGTTTGGAACTATTTCTCATTTCCTCGATCTTTTGGGGATTAACTCTAATGCCATCACTAGAAATGATATGGACAAGGAATGCTACTTGCCTTAGCTATAATTCACACTTACTAAATTTAGCAAATAAATGATTATTTTTTAGAGTCTGCAATACTATTCTAAGATGGTCAACATGATTATGTTCACGGCGAGAGTAAACCAGGATTTCATCTATGAAAACTATGACGAAAATGTCCAAGTACTGCTTGAACATACGGTTCATCAAGTCTGTAAAAGCTACTGGGATATTGGTAAGACCAAAGGACAAGACTACAAATTCATAGTGACTATACCGACTACTACAAGTTATTTTGGGATGTCATATTCTTTGAATCTAAGCTGATGATAGCTTGATCTGAGATCTATCTTAGAGAAGTAACTGGCTTCCTAAATTTGGTCAAACAAGTCATCAATTCTGGGAAAGGGATACTTGTTTGTGTTTATGACCTTATTGAGCTGATGGTAGTCTATTTTCATTATTAGAAAACTGTCTTTCTTACAATCAAATAAAACTAGCGCACCTCATGGCGACACACAGGGTCTGATGAATCCCTTGTACAAGAGATCCTTCAATTGTTCTTTTAATTCTCTGAGTTTTGTAGGTGCCATTCTGTATGGCGAAATAGATATGGGCTAAATATATGGGAGAAGATCAATTCCAAAATCAATTTCCCTTTCAACAAGAATTCCAGGAAGATCTTCACAAAATATATCTGGGAATTCACATGATACTAACGTTGATTCAAGTGTAGGGGTTTCTGAACTAGAGTCCTTGACTCACACAAGGTGATAGAAACATCCCTTAGAGATCATTATTCTTTCCCAAAGGTAAGAAACAAGTTGACCCTTAAATAGTAAAGTACTACCCCTCCACTCTAGGATGGGCTTATTTGGGAACTGGAACTGGATAATTCTATTTCTGCAGTTGATTGAGGCATAGCAGAAATGAAGCCAATCCATGTTGAGAATGAAATCAAAATCTTTCATCTCTAATTCAACTAAGTCTGCTGAAGTTATTTTCTGAGATACCATAATCGAATAGTTGCTGGATACCCGTTGGGCTATGATGGATCTACCCACTTAGGTAGATAATGAGGAAGGCTAGACTAGAATTTCAAGACTGACTCCAAAATCAACTGCTATATTAGGGGTAACAAATGACAAGAAAGCTCCTGGATCTAGAAAAGCATAAACATGTAAGTGATAAACTTGTAACATACCAGTGACCACGTCAGGAGAACTTTCCTGATCCTATCGGGACTAAATAGCGTAGAGTTTGTTTAGATGTTTCCCACTAGTGGCACTAGATAAGGCACGCTACTGATTTGGGCGACCAAACTGAGCTGGAAGACGGTTTTATTGACCCTGAGAACCTGACTATGGAAAATCTCTGAATCTATAGCCTGTCTTACCATATCAAAAACAAATATCATAGCCAGCTCTACAAATACCCTAATGGTTATTGCCACATGTCTGACAAAGAAGATTGGTTTGGGCACTACTGAAATTACTTTAAGACTTAGAGCTTGGCACCCTATCTCTATTATTGTCTTTGAATTTTTGTACTGGAGAACTAGTTGAGGATGGAGCTTGAACTGAAGATTTTGGGCGGAACTAAGAATGATTCCCACCCTTAGACTTAGGCTGAGCAAAGTTAAAACTACCTGTTTTATCTTTCTTGTTCTACTTCTCTCTTCTCTTATTCTTCTGCTTCTTTATTTATTGAGCATGGATCATCAATCTAGCCAAGTCTATCTCACTAATCAACATTGCGGTCCTGCACTCTTTGACCATAATATCATTTACCCTAGACACAAACTTAGTCATTCGGGTTCTGCTATTCGCCACCACATGAGGAGCGTATCTAGCTATTTGAGTAATCTTTAGAGAACACTCTTTCATTGTTATATTGCCCTTCTTCAGATTAATAAAATCTAACACCTTATCTTTTTCTAGATATAGGGGAAAGAATCTATCTAGAAAAGTAGTGGCAAAGTCTTCCCAATCAATGGGCCATACATCTATAGCCCTCTCTACTTTCCACTATTTAAACCAAGTATGAGCCATATCCTAACACTGATATGCATTTAGCTCAGCCCTCTCACTAGATGTTACCTCCGTAATATCTGTAATCTTTTACACCTGATTAAGGAATTCCTGAGGGTCCTCATCTGACTTAGACATTGTGAAAAATGGAGTTGGGTGAATTCCCGAATCTTAGCTGCTACAGTATTGGCCACTAGGTTGGCCAAAATGGCAGCTGGACATTCATTTTGAGTAGCAACTAAATGATTTAGGGTGGTGAAAACTGCTCTGAACTTAGTGTGGGAGATATGTTCACCCATAGGATTTGGCTGAATGGGCTGAGGGGCTAACTGATCTACCGTTCCTCTTCCCTAAGTCCTCTTTGAAGGTATTTTCTGTAGATGGAAGTGAAACTTGTATTAAGAAGAGAGTTTATCTGGAGCTCAAGCTCTCCCGGACAACATAAATACTGAAAAAAATAAATTGTTCCTAAAACATCTCATTGCCTTCTGTCTATAAGTGTGGCACGCTACACATCCATGTATAAGACTCTACAAGATACGACTCTCAAACTTTCTAGGACACTGTTGAACCTTAAACTTTGATACCAAGTTTGTAAAGCATTGAGTCTGGTACCCCAAACACTACATGGTGCTCACAATCCCAAAGGACCATGAGCTAACCCATGACTGGTACCTACTGCAATAACTAAGTAATAACACTGTATAATGTAAAATAATGGGCTCAAATGCCATAAGGTTCAAAACTGTAATACTGATGAAAACAAATGATGAAGTCTGATAAAACATCAGAATTTGAAATACTGAATACTGTCCGAACATCTTGTTTGAAAAGCCCCTAACTGAACTACCTAAACTGTGGAGTTAAAGGGATAATCCCCCAACTAACTAGATCTACTGAAATACTTAATGTAATGATATAGTGAAATAAATGAATATCCTTAAATGATGAGCACTCGCTGCTAGTCTGCTACTACTTGCTAAATCTAAATCTATTTACGCGTGATCAGGAACCTAAGCGTCTGAACCTATGGTATAAAACACCATAGCGTAAGAGTAAAAGTATGCGTCAGTACGTATGAATATACTAGAATGCAAAGTGTGAATACAAGGGTTCACATACATGAACTATAGCTAACTGAATAACACAAACATAACTGCGTGAGAATACATGCATGAATTCATAACTGTAACTAAAGTCATAAGGATTCTGAATATTGAGTTTATTGATAGCATAGATTACTAATAACTGATATAACTGATAACTGATATACTATTTGCTGAGTTACTGTATCTGACAGTCCTATTTCTAATGGAACTAGATGAGTTTTGCACTGGGCTGAATGACTATATTAGACAGTCCTGAAATCTTTAGAACTATCTGAGTTCTTTACTAAAAATTGAGACTTAGACTGTGGGAGGTAATCATCTAACCAAAATGCCCCTTTTTTGAATAGATTTGGGGTCCAACTTGTAACCTCATTTAGAAGGGTGTAAGTACTGTGCCACGGGTAAAGACACTGAAGAGATACCCTCATCTGGAAGAGTCTTAAATAAGAACGGTGGGACCCTCAACTGTCAGGTTAAGCCACCTCATCAACTCTCAACTAGTTCATTTTGATGTATTAACCTATGCTGGCTACGTAGTTCTGGAAATCAAGGACTACTTCGAAGGATCACACCCTATGCTGGCAGGTGAGTCCCCATACTTGGGTTCACTCAGTGTTGAATCCTACTCACAATTGAATAGGCACTGAACCGTATTTTCTAATTTATACTAGGCTGGACTGATCTATTTTTGATTATATAGATTAACTGAACTGAATTGAGTTTTCCTAAGTTTTGTAACTAAACTAGAGTACTACTGATCTTGAAATAATTAAGGCTTTTCTGTAACTGACACTGGCTCTCGACATACAACTAAATTGTTGGGTATTAAATACACCCAGGACTCGATAGCATAAAAATGATAAGACATGACAATTCTTGAATACTTGATAATAGTCAACAACTCCCAATACGATCTATAAGGCATTTCATTAATCACTTGAAAGTCGTGAACTTGCACATGAATAGGAATGCATACTAACACATCATAATTTCATTAAACCAATCTCATGAGCATTCCATCAAACACATACAAGGTATAAATTTAACATGAAAGATATTGTGAACATGTGGGTATAGCATAAGTTCATCAATTAGACCACTAAAGGATCATAAAAGGACCATAGTCTTCATTTAGCACTTTATCAAACACATGGTAGGCTTAGCTTTATACTTGGGTATAATCAAGAATGCTAATACATAATGACTTCATAATTCATAGGTGTTAATTTAAGAGAATAAAAATTCAACTTACATGTTATCATAATATCAAGAAACACATAAAGATTTCAACTTGGAACACATTCCACAACATCAACATGATTACATTCAAACACATACATGGAAATCACAATTCATGTTTTTAAAAGATGTTTCTTGAACTCCAGGGGTGGAAGGGACTCTTGGATGAACACTTCACATACCTTGTTGAAGAATTTCTAAAAATTAATGGTGGAATCTTGAGTTCTTTATTTGAAATTTAAAAACCTTAAGGCTTGTTCTTGAGAGAAATTGAGAAAGAATTCATTTATTTGCTTCCCAGGGTATTAAATTTCGTGTTTTGGACGCCGAGAGTCGGGGAAAAATGACCTAAATACCAATAAGAACGTGGTATTTTAATGAGTGAAAACTAGATTGCCGACACGTCGGTCGACGCAATACGTCGCTGGCACCGACGCGATATCCAATGCATCGCGCCAAGATTGCACCGACTCACTGGAATTTAATGCTGGTAGATGGGAAAATATTAACCAATGCGATAGAGGACATGGCAGGACAAGATCATATTGGTACACTATTTTGGAATTCCAAAAGAGCTTCAAACGAAGTCTGAAAAATCAAAAACTTGTTCGGAAACACCTATCAGCTTTCCTAATCTTGAATTAACTAATAGATAGATATTTAAAGGACTTTAAGGTCGCGAAATGAGATTGATAACTTTTGAAGGCCTAAAAATAAACTAAGTCTGAATACTTCGATAAAATTTTCAATGTCTAGGACCCCTTAAAAATCTTAAAGAACCGAATTTTGCTAGGAATTTTGAGGGTCTTACAATATCTCTCCTTAGGAATATTCGTCCTCGAATGACACTGACTAAACTGAGAGAACTAGTAGGCATAATATACTTACTGGACATGAACATCTGGGACAAAATTATAGGACTGATATTACTATTTACTGAATTACTATACTAAACATACATATCTGATGCATGAGTACATAACTGAACTGATTGATGCGTACATGCTTGGATTTCCGATAAGCCGAGTTTCTCAAACCGAACATTCATATCTGCTGCATGGATACATGACTGAGCTAACTCATGAACATATGACTGACTATGCAATGGTATTTGATACCAAGTTTGTAACTGAAATCATAACATAAAACTTAATAAACTTAGGGAAAACTATTATCTTAGGTTGGGTCTTAGTTTGTTGAGAAGAGGTAAGGATACTTGGTTCGCATGTCTGCCTTTGATTCCCAAGTAGCTCGCTCAACCGATTGATTCAATCAAAGAACTTTTACTAGAGTAACTTCTTTGTTCCTTAATCTGTGAGTCTGGTAGTCAAGGATTTCGACTAGAATCTCTTCAAAAGAGAGGTTGTTCAAAATATCTATGCCCTCTATAGGGACTACATCTTCTGGGTCAACTACGCACTTCTTAAGCAAGGAGACATGAAACACTGGATAGACTGAAGCTAGATCTGAAGGCTATTCGAGCTCATAAGCTACCTTGCCAAAATAACTAAGAACTTTGAAGGGACTGAAATATCAAAGACTGAGCTTTTCCTTCTTGCTAAACCTCCCCACTCTCTTCATGGAAGATATTTTCAAATACACATAATCACCAATCTAGAACTCTAGATCCTTTCTGTGCATATGTGCGTATGATTTCTGGCAGCTCTGAGCTCTCTTAATCCTTTCTCTGATCAATTAAAATTTTTCTAAGGTATCGAATACTAAGTCAGGCCCTATAATTGTTGCCTCAACCACCTCAAACCAAGAAATTAGAGATCTATATCTCCTACCATAGAGAGCTTCAAATGAAGCTATCTAAATGCTGTAATGATAGCTATTCTTGTATGCAAACTCAATCAAACGCAAGTGGTCATCACAACTACCTTTAAAATCTATTACACACTCTCGCAGCATATCTTCATAAGTCTAAATGGTCCTTTCTTCTTGACCATATATCTAGGGATAAAAGGATGTACTGAGATAAATTCGGGTACCAAGATCCTTTTGGAATGCCTTCCAGAAGTAAGAGTGAACTGGGTACCTCTATCTGAGACAATGGACAATGAAACACCCTACAATCTAACCAACTCTCTGATATAGAGTTTCACATAATCTTTGAATGAATATGAGGTATGGACTAGAAAGAATTGAGTTGATTTGGTAACTCTATCTATAATAACCCAAACTGAATCGTGCCGACGATGAGTATGAGGCAAAATCATAACAAAATCTATGTTCACTTCTTCCCACTTTTAAGTAGGGATACTGAACTTCTGCATGGACCCACTTGGCTTCTGATGCTCAATCTTAACCTGTTGATATGTTGAGCACTTAGCCACAAATTCTGAAATGTCTTTCTTCATCCCACTCTACCAATAGATCTCCCACAAATTGAGGTACTTTTTACTGGCCCCTGGATGAATAGAGTAACGCACACCATGTGCCTTTGCAAGAATTCGATGCCTCAAGTCATCCATAAATGACACACATAGATGACCCTAATAATGCAAAAAACTATCTCCCCCTTTGGAGAAAACCTCTACCTTCTGATATCTGACTAAAATTTCCAACTTTTCTAAACTGGTATCTTTATCCTTCTTTTCCTTTACTTAGGAAACTAGAGATGATTTTGAACTATTCTGAACCCATACACTACCTTCTACTGAATTGACTAAGAGGACACCTAGTCAGGAAAGTTGATAAGCTTCCTGAACTAACTTCTTCTTACAGTCCTCAACATGAGCAAAACTACCCATACATAGTCTACTGAGAGCATTAACCACTTTATTAGCCTTGCTTGGGTGATACAAAATTCTTATATCATAGTGTTTCAACAACTCCAACCACCTTCTCAGATGGAGGTTTAAGTCTATCTAAGAAAACATACTGAAGGCTTTTGTAATCTGTGAACACATCTATATGTCACCCATACAGGTAGTGCCTTCAAAATTTTAAGGCAAATACTAATGCTGCTAACTCGAGATCATGAGTCGAATAATTCTTCTCATGGGGTTTAAGCTATCTGGAGGTGTAGGCTATGACCTTACCATGCTACATGAGGACACAACCTAAAACTACTCTGGAAGCATTACAGTATACCAGAAACCCATCTGAACCATTTGGAAGATTCAAAATTAAAGCTGAGGTGAGTCGAGTCTTCAAATCCTAAAAAGTCTTCTCCAATTAAATCTAACCACTAAAATTTGACTTTATTCAGAGTCAATATAGATATGGGGGATGCAATAGATAAAAATACCTCAAAAAAGCTACAGTAATAACCAGCCAAACCTAAGAAGCTACTAATATCTAACAGAGAAATGAGTCTGGGACAATTTCTCACAGCTTTGATCTTTTGGGGATCACCTCTAATGCCATCACCGAAAACAATATGGCCAAGGAATGCTACTAACCTTTACCAAAATTCACACTTACTGAATTTAGAGAATAACTGATGATTTCTGAGAGTCTAAAATACTATTCTGAGATGGTTTGCATAATCATACTCACTGCGGGAGTAAACCAGGATGTCATCTATGATAACTATAATGAATATGTCTAAGTACTACTTGAACACATGGTTTATCAAGTCCATGAAATCTACTGGGGCATTGGTAAGACCAAAGGACATGACTAAGAATTAGAAGTGACCATATCGAGTTCTGAAAACTAATTTTAGGATGTCACATTCTCTGACTCTAAGCTGATGATAGCCTCATCTGAGGTCTATCTTAGAGAAGTAACTGGATCCCTGAAGTTTGTTAAACATGTCATCGATTATGGGAAAGGGATTTTTGTTCTTGACTATGACCTTATTGAGCTAATAGTAGTCTATGCACATTCTGATAGAACCGTCTTTCTTACACATGAATAAAACTGGCACAACCCACTGGGTTTGATGAATCCCTTGTATAAGAGATCCTTCAACTTTTATTTTAATTCTCTG
>NC_061119.1:117571817-117577903 GCF_002878395.1 Capsicum annuum
GCTCAAAACTATATCCCTGTCAATTCCCATTGCCTTAAGTTTGGATGCCTGCTAGGCTAGGTCCCTGAAAGAGCTAGATTAGTCTCATGTTGTAGCCAAAGTACTCTCATGTTTGGCATATTGTGAGAAGATGTTTTCTATTTCTTTTAAATCAATTGAAGGAATTTCATTGCTAAAAAATTGTCCTGTAACAAAATACCATGAAATTTTCATTAAATAGAAAGGTTTAATCTAAAAAAAATATGCAGGGTATGTAAGTTACTGACATCGACCAAGTGTACATACAAGTGTACATGGTCTATCAAAGAGTAAAGTGGCCGTTAAGAAAGCCAAGTATCAATCCCATATGGACTAGCTTCAACAACGATTCTATTGTAGTTCACAATTTAGATTTAATTTATCCAAGTATAACTAAAAGAGTTTGAAGATTTGTAATTGAAAGTAAAGTAAGGATCTTGAAACAATCAATTGGATAAATTGTGTGAACATGGTCTCCCGACCTCTAATCCTTTACCTAAGTTGAACCTCACAACTTTGTTGTTGAGTGGGGATGCAATAGTCCACTTAAGTTCTTTAAGATATCATCCTACGTGTAAGTCAAGTAAGGCATCTACGTATAACCCTATCCTATACACTAATTTGAATTCCTTATTTCATAAAAGATTACAAAACATACTTTATTTATCTCCATGTTCTATCCCGTATTCCCTATCCCAAAATCAAATGGTAGAAAATTGATGTATTCTAAGGGTAGCTAATCCTTAAAATAGTTAAATCAAAGATGAACAAAAAACTAATAATGATAAGCAAATTAAATGAACTTAAGTTAAAATAATAATACTCATGTTCTTGGCTTCAACTCCAAAAAGAGGGTGTTTAGCCACACATAGTCATAATCGTAATCACCATGCTGTAATTAACGACTAAAAACATGAATAAACTAAATTAAAATAATAAAAAGCAAAATATGTAAGTTTTAGAAGTCCCTCAATCTAAAAAAAATGTCAAAAGATATGTAAAAATGTGACACAATATGTGTCTATATAGTTATCCAAGCCTTAGCCATGTAGGAGTTGGATTTCATGTTGCAATTAAGCACAAGACTAGAGGGGGCACCGCCCTGGGTTGAGCCCCACTCCACGAGATGCTTTTTGAGAGTCTGCAATACTATTCTGAGATGGTCTCCATGATTATGTTCAATACGGAAGTAAATCAGGATGTCAACTATGAAAACTACAATGAACATGTCGAAGTACTACTTGAACACACGGTTCATCAAGTCCTTGAAAGCTACTGAGGCATTGGTAAGACCAAAGGACATGACTAATAATTCAAAGTGACCATACCGAGTTCTGAAAGCTATTTTTGGGATGTCACATTCTCTGACTCTGAGCTGATGATAGCCTGATCTGAGGTCTATCTTAGGGAAGTAACTGGCTCCCTGAAGTTTATCAAACAAGTCATTAATTTTAGGAAAGGATACTTGTTCTTGAATGTGACCTTATTGATCTTACGATAGTCTATGCACATTCTGAAAGAACTATCTTTCTTACACAAATAAAACTAGCGCACCCTACGTGGACACACTAGGCCTGATGAATCCCATTTCTAAGAGATCATTCAAATATTTTTTAATTCTCTGAGTTCTGCAGGTGCCATTCTGTATGGCAAAGTAGATATAGGCTGAGTATCTAGGAGAAGATCAATTTTGAAATCAATTTCCCTTTCGGGATAAATTCCGGGAAGATCTTTGGGAAATACATTTGGGAATTCACATGCTACTAACACTAATTCAAAAGTAGGGGTTTCTAAAATAGAGTCCTTGACTTACACAAGGTGATAGATACATCCCTTAGATATCTATTTTCTTGCCTGAAGGTAAGAAATAAAATGAACCTTAAACGCTGAAGTACTACCCCTCCACTCTAGGATGGGTTTATTTGGGAACTGGAATTAGACAATTTTGTTTTCGTAGTCAACTGAGGCATAGTAGGAATAAAGACAATCCATACCGAGAATGACGTCAAAATCATTCATCTCTAATTTGACTAGGCCTGCTGAAGTTATTTTCTGAGATACCATAATCGGACAGTTCCTGTATACCCGTCGAACTATGATGGATTTACCCACTATGGTAGAGACTAAGAAAGGCTCTGCTAGTATTTTGGTACTGAATCTAAAATCAACTGCTATATAAGCATTAACAAAAGACAAGAAAGCTTCTAGATCTGGAGAATCATAAACATATAAGTGATAAACTTTTAACGTACCATTGACTACATCAGGAGAACTTTCCTGATCATGTTGGGACTAAAGAACGTAGAGTTGGTTTGGACATTACCCATTTATGGCACTTGATGAGGCACCCTACTGATTCAGGTGACTAGACTGAGCTGGATGACCGTTTCACTGATGTTGAGAACTTGCCTGGGGATAATCTCTTACTCTATGGCCTGGCTTGCCACATATGAAATAAACATCACTGCCAGCTCTGCAAATACCTTGATGGTTCTTGCCATAGGTCTAACAAAGAGGATTGGTTTGGGCACTGCTGACACTACCGTAAGACTTAGAGCCAGGCACCCTATCTCTATTGCCATCTCTAAATTTTAGCACTGGAGCACTAGCTGAGAATGGAGATAGACCTAAAGATTTGGGGTGAAACTGAGAATGGTTCCAACCCTCTGACTTAGGTTGAGCAAAGCTGAAACTACCTGTTCTAGCTCTTTTGTTATACTTCTCTCTCTTCTTATTCTTCTACTCCTCTATCTACTGAGCATGGATCATTAGCCTAGCTAAGTCCGTTTCACTAATCAACATTACAGTCTTACACTCTTTGACCATACTATCTTTCACCCTAGACACAAACTTACTTATTCAGGATCTTCTATCTACCACCAAATGAGGAACATATCTAGATAATTAAGTAAACTTGACAGGATACTCTTTCACTGTCATATTGCCCTGCTTTAGATTAATAAACTCTAACACCTTACCTTTTCTCAGTTCTAGGGGAAAGAATCTATCTAGAAAAGCAGTGGAAAACTCCTCCTAATCAATGGACCCTGCATCTACGACCCTCTCTGCTTTCCATTATTTAAATAAAGTATGAGCCACATCCTACAACTGATAAACAGCTAACTCAACACTCTCACTAGCTGTCACCCCTATAATATCTATAATCTTCTGCACCTGATCATGGAATTCCTGAGGGTCCTCATCTGACTTAGACCATATGAAAGACAGAGGGTTCATTTGGAAGAAGTCTTTAATCCTAGCTGCTATAGTATTAGCCACTGGGTAGGCAGAACATCAGTTAAATGTTCATTTTGAGCAACAACTAAATAAGCTAGGGTAGTAAAAGCTGCTCTAAACTCAATATGGGAGACATGTTCACCTAACGGATTTGGCTGAATGGGCTGAAGGGCTGAATGATCTCCCGTTCCTCTTCCCTGAGTCCACTTTGGAGGCATTTTCTATAGATGGAAGAGAAAATTATATTAAAAAGAGATTTTATCTGGAGCTCATGCTCACTTGCACGACATAAATACTGAAAAAAAAAATTGTTCCTAAAACATATCATAGCCTCCTGTCCAAAAGTATGGTGTGCTAAACACCCTTGCCCAAGACTCTATAGATGCGACTTTCAAACTTCTTGGGACACTGTTGAACCTTACGCTCTGATACTAAGTTTATAATACCCCAATTCTGGTACCCTGGATGCTACATAGTGCTCATAATCTCGAAGGACTACAAACTAACCCAATACTGGTATCTTCTGTAATAACAGAGTCATAACACTATATAATGTGGAATAATGCGCTAAAATTCCATAAGGTTCAAAACTATAACAATGATGAAAATAAAATGATAAATTCTGATACAATATCAAAATTTAAAATACTGAATACTATCTGAATATCTAGTCTAAAAAGCCTCTAACTGTGGAGTTGATGGGACAATCCCCCAACTAACTCGATCTACTCAAATACTGAATGTAATAAGATGATGAAATAAAAGAATATCGTCGAATGATGAGGACTCACTAGTAGTCTACTGCTGCTAGCTGAATTTGAATCTATCTACGCGTGATCGGGAACCTGAGTGTTTGAACCTATGGAATAAAACACCATAGTGCAAGAGGAAAAGTATGTGTCAGTACGTGTAAATATACTGGTATGCAAAGTGAGGTAGGCTGAATGCAAGGGTTCATATGCATGAACTACAGTTGACTGAATAACATGAAAATGACTGCGTGTGAATACATGCATGAATAGATAACTGTAACTAAAGTCATAAGGATTCTAAATACTGAGTTTACTAATAACATAGATTACTGATAATTGATATAACTGATAACAAATGTACTATTTGTTGAGTGACTGTATCTGTCAGTCCTGTTTCTGATGGAACTATCTGAGTTTCGCACTAAGCTGAGTGATTGTATCTAACAGTTCTAAAATCTATAGAACTATCTGAGTTCTCTACTGAAGACTATGACTAAGACTGTGAGAGGTAATTATCTAACCGATATTTCCCTTTTCTGAAAATATTTGGGGTCCAACCTGTAACCCTAATTGGAAGTGTGTCAGTACCGTGCCATGGGTAAAGAAACTGAAGTGATACACTCATCTGGTAGGTTCTTAAATGAGAATGGTGGGACCCTCAACTGTCAGGTTAAGCCACCTCATCAACCCTCAACTAGCAGGTATTGATGTATTAACCTACGCTGGCTACATAGTTCTAGAATTCAAGGACTGATTCTAAGGATCACACTCTCTGCTAGCAGGTGATTCCCCATCCTTGGGTTCACTCGGTGCTGAATCCTACTCCCAACTAAATAGATACTGAACTAATATCCTAATTTATACTAGGCTGGACTGATCTGTTACTAATTGTACTTAACTGAACTGAATTGAGTTCACTGAGTTTTCCTGAGTTCTGTAACTAAACTAGAGTACTACTGATCATGAAATGATTGAGACTGTTCTGTAACTGACACTAGCTCTAGGCACATAGCTAAATTATCGGGTATTAAATATCCCTAGACCTCGATAGCATGAAAAAAAATAAGACAAGACAATTCTTGAATACTTGACAATAGTCAATAAATCATAATACGATCTATAAGGCATTTCATTAATCACTTGAAAGTCATGAACTTGAACAAGAATAGGAATGCATACTAACACATCATAATTTCATTAAACCAATCTCATGAGCATTCCATCAAACATATGCAAGGTAGAGCTTTAATATGGAAGACATTGTGAACATGTGGGTATAACATAAGTTCATCATTTAGACCACTAAAGGATCACCAAAGCACCATAGTCTTCATTTAACATTTTATCAAACACATGGTAGGCGTAGCTTTATACTTAGGTATGATCAACAATGATAATATATCATGACTTCTTAATTCAAGGGTTTCAATATAAGAGAACCAAAATTCAACTTACATGCTATCATAATATCAAGAAACACATAAAGATTTCAACTTGGAACACATTCCACAACATCAACATGATTATATTCAAACCCACAACATGGAAATCACAATTCATGTTTTTAAAACAAGTTTCTTTAACTCCAAGGGTGGAAGGGACCCTTGGATGAACACTTTACATACATTGTTGAAGAATTTATGGAAATTAATGGTGGAATCTTGAGTTCTTGATTTGAAATTTAAAAATCCTAAGGCTTGTTCTTGAGAAAAATTGAGAAATAATGCATTTATTTTCTTCCTAGGGTATTAAATTTTGTGTTTTGGGGGATGATAGTCAGGGGAAAAAGAACCAAATACCCCCAAGATTGTGGTATTTTAATGAGTGAAAACTGGATTTCCGATGCGCAGGCCAACGTGGCGCATCACTGGCATCGATGTGATATCCAATGCATCGTACCAAGATCGCACCGACTCACAGGAATTTAATGTTAGTAGCTGGGAAAAATATTAATCAATGCAATAGGCGATGCGGCGCGGTAAGATAGCTTTGATACACTATTTTAGGATTCAAAGGAGCTTCAAACAAAGTCCAAAAAATCTTAAACTTGTTCGGAAACACCTATTGACCTTCCTGATC
>NC_061119.1:117580903-117589137 GCF_002878395.1 Capsicum annuum
GAAACCAAATATCATCAAAGTATGGAAAAGGCATACACTGAGTTTCATATCAATGATTGTGCTCATTTCATCACTAAGGTTAGTAACTGATGTTGGCTGTATTTATGCATTCTAGTGTCACTATTCTATCCTTTTTAGCCTTGTTTTGAGGATAATTCATGTTCTATATAGGCTGATAATGAGAGAAATGTGCACATAAGTGTTAAAGAATGTGTTTATAATGTTCAAAGTGAATTCCAATCAACTTTGTACTTCAAAGAGTCATTTAGAGTTCAATCGATAAAACTAGTTTTACTAGCTTGAGTTAGGTGGTTGTCCAGTTAATCCCGTGGGATTCTATTGTGTTTAATGTGCTCCAAATAGTTTTCATGTTTAATTATGAGTGGAATAACTTGTTGGTGATGTTCAAGGTTCAATTTTATTAAGTTAAGAGTCGAAACATTAAGTTAAAGATCAATGTGAATTAGCTTAGTCTTAGCTCTTATTTTGATTCATCGTTGTAGATATTGTGTTGTGGTTGTCTCTAATTCATGGTGTGTGATTATGTAGGATGATTTATGAGCTAACTATGATGATATTTTGATGTTGAAAAGGTTGTAAATCTATGGTAAATACACCACAAGTCAAGGAATGAAATATTAGAGGATCAACACTTAACAAAAATAGGAGAAACAACTTGCAGTGAGCCAAGGTTATGAGCTCGTAGCGCACCAGCTATAGCAGGGCTATATCCAGGGAAGAGCCTTACCTAGAGCGGTGCTCTAGCCAGGGTGGAGCCTCACTTTGGGTGAGGTTCAACCCAGGGCGGCGCCCCCTCCAGTCCCGTCCTCAATTGTAATATAAAATTCAACTCCTACATGGCTAAGGCTTGGATAACTATATATGCACATGTTGTGTCACGTTTTTACATATGTTTTAACATATTCTGGAGATTTATGGGTAGCTTCAACTTCATAATTAGGTTTTTATTATTTTAATTTAGTCCATTCATATTTTTAGTCGTTAATTACAACATTGTAATTATGATTATGAATATACACGGCTAAACGCCCTCTTTTCAGGGTTGAAGCTATGAACATGAGTACTATTGTTTTGAATTAAGTTATTTTAATTTGATTATCATTATTGGTTGTGTTTTCATCTTTTATTTACCTATTTTAAGGATTATCTACCCTTAGAATACATCAATTGTCTATTTTTTTATCTCGAGAGAGAGAATAGGGGATAGAACATAGAGATGAATAAAGTATGGTTTGTATTCTTTTATGAAATAAGGAATTCAAATTAGTGTCTAGGACAGGGATGTACTTAAATTTCTTACTTTATTCACACATAGGATGATAGCTTAAAGAAATTAAGTGGACTATTCCATCCCCGCTCAATGACGTAGTTGTAAGGTTGAACTTAGATAAAGGATTAGAGGTCGGGAGACCATAATCATACAATTAAACCTATGAATCTACAACTAAGATAAGCAAGTTAACAAATGTAGTTCAATAACATAGTATGATTATTTTAAGTTCTTTAACCCTGGATTTTATCCTATTGGTTATTTCAAGATCCTTACTTTGCCCATTGTTTACTTTACTTGCAATTACAAATCTCTAAACTATTTTTGGTTACGCTTGCATCAATTGAATCTAAATTGTGAACTAGAATTGGATCGTTGTTGAAGTAAGTCCCTATGGGATCAATACTTGGATTATTTAAATGCAATATTACTACTTGATAGACCATGTACACTTACGTGTGAATTTGGGCACTATCAAGTTTTTGGCACCATTGTCAAGGACTTATAATTTGGCAACTATTTATTTTAGTTTTACTTTTAGATTATTTGATGTTTTCATGCTTTGTTTTGGTTGTGTTTTAATACAAAACAGGTTTACAAAAGCTGGGAAGAGATCGGGAGTTTGTTGAACCAAGCATCGAACCTGAGCAACTTTTCCATCAAAAAAGGAGAGAAGCAATCATTCTCCCCAAAATTACACAAATCTAAGAGAACAAAGAGAATCCTGGAATCATGGATGATGAATAAGCAGCTCATAAGATAGTTAGAGAAGTGGCAATCCCACATCCAACCAATTTGAACTTCCTATTTTATAAGCCAGCAACAAGATGCAATTTTAAGCTCAAACAGAATATGGTACAGCTTCTGATCAGCAGTGGACAATTCACAGGGCTTTCACATAAAGATCCATAGGTTCGCTTGCAGAATTTTTTGGAAATCAGTGATACATTCATTCTCATAAGTGTGAATGCACATTATGTGTGGATGACTTTGTTACCCTTTTCACTGATTAGGGAAGCAAAAAAGTGGTTGAATGCAAAATTGGAAAACTCAATCAACTCATGGGATGACATGGATAAAAAATTCCTTATTTGGTTCTTCTCATCTGGTAAGATTATGAGAATTCACAGTGAGATAGTATGCGTCAAACAGAAGCCAGATGAGAATCTTTATCAAGCTTGGGAGTGGTTCAAGGCTCTTCTTTAGGAGTATCCATATCATCAATAGTCTAATAAGATACTTGCCTATACTTTTGTAGAGGCTCTTGATCATAATACAAAGATTTTGCTTGATTCAGCCGCAGGTGGTCAAGCTTTTGAGATGACTTATAATGAGTTGTACACTTTATTGAACCTCGTTGCACAAGGAAATCTAAAATGGAATTAAGATTCTAAAAGTTCCACCAAAAGAATTATGGGTGTATTGAAGGTGGACTAATTCACAGATTATCAGCTCAGGTTTTTGCATTATAAAATTTGATAAACACTCAGTTTAGCTGTATGAAATTAGGAGCAGCATAACCTGCAGACATAATCAATGCTATCCAAAAAGCTACAGGTTGGTGTAAAGTATACGGTAATAGTTGTCACTTAGTAGCTATGTGATCTTCCAATCCAGAATTGGTAATGTATGTGGGTAATGTTCAAAGGCCTAATTATGGTAATGCCTAAAGCATGAAGTGGTAGACTCATCCTTGGAACACTCAACAAAAGCAAATTCAACAATCATAGGCTCAACAAAATCAGTCAACCAACAACTTAGAAGAGACAATGAAGCGGGTTCTATCTAATCAAACACAGTTGGCTACTGATGTAAGAAATCAGCAAGCGGCCCAGAAAAGCTTAGAGTTGTAGTTACAGATGTTACAATAGGCACTAAATACTAGGCCTCAAGGTGGGTTTCCAGCAAAGATAGAAAATCTAAAACAAGTTATGATAATCACTTTGAGAAGTGGTAGAAAGCTTCAAAAAGAACCACCTAAGGTAACTAAGGAGGTGGATTCAGATATGAGTCCTCTGCAAATTAATAAAAAAGTTTTTGAAAAGTTGAGGAAGTCTGAGCACTCAAAAGAAAAAGTTATTGAACCAGAGAATAAGAAGATGCCACCACTTCCCTTCCCTTAGAAGCAAATAAAAGCAAGGAGGATGCAATGTTTAAGAAGTTTTTTGACATATTCAGAGAGCATTACATTAACTTACTTTTGTTATATGTACTGTAGGGTATGCCAAAATATGCAAAGTACTTAAGGGATGTGGTTGCAAGTAAAACTAAGCTACAGGAGGTTGAGACGATAGCACTCACTAAAGAGTGTAGCATGGTAATGACACAGAAAATCCCCAAAAAATTAAGAGATTTAGGGAAATTTACTTTTCTAATCCAAATTAAGAGTAGAATAGTTAATGCACTAAGTGACCTAGGGGCCAATATCAACTTGATGCCCCTATCTTTGTTCGATACATAGGGTTTGGGAAAGCCTAGATTGACCACCATTCTTCTGAAGTTGGTGAATGGGGTTATAGACTATCCGAAAGGAATCATAGAGGACATCCTTATTAAGGTTGGTAAATTCATTATTCTTGTTGACTTTTTCCATCTTTATTTTAAGGCAGACAAACAGGTACCAATCATCTTGGGGCATCTATTTTTAGCAATGGAAGGAGCGTTGATTGATGTTAGAGATTGTATGTTCAACATGAGGTTGGATGGTAAAGAGGCGATATTTAAAGTTTTCCAATCACTAAACATATCATTCTAGTATAAAGATTTGTGTATGATCACTATTATTGAAGGCAACAAGTGTGGGGTGGTTGGTCCTTCAAAGACCTCTTCGGACTACTTGATTGAGATGCCTATCCCACATCCACCTAAGCCAGATTTGATGCTAATTAATGAGCCTTAAATAGCTAAGGTTGAGAAATTTGCTGCCCTTGAAAAGTTACACCCAAGAGAGGTGAAAAGAATAAGAAGATGGAAACCAAGTATGAGAAAAAAAAAAAGAAAAGAGAATGGCTAAGTCGTTAATTGGGTCATGCTAGGACACTAAATCAAGCACTACTTAGGAGGCAACCTAAGTTGAGTAGGTATGTTTTATTTTTTGTTTTTAGTTTTTAATTCACTTAGTTTTTTTGTTTTTGATTGAGTCGCAGGTTGATGGGAAGTCTGAGTACCGGAAACCTAAGCTAAGAAGCATGGCATAGACTGAGTGTGGGGGCCCACGGATATCCTTTATACAAAATATGCAACTATCTAGGCCTAGAGGCCTCAAGGAGTATTTCTATCTCTTACTTTTAAGTTCACTTTGGGGAAAAAGTATATTTTCAAGTGTGGGACAAAGTCGATTTTTTAAGTGTGGGGTGGGGCAATTCCCAATTTTAATTTTAGGCTCAAATTAAAAAAATTTGTGTAAGATATTCTTATTGTTGATATTTTTTATTACATGGTGCAAGTGTTTTGTTTGGAAAAAACATTTTGAGTGAGTGAATTTCTACTTTTGAGACTCTTAGGATAAAGTTTTTTACTCTTGTATTTTTTGGCTTGATTTTGAATTCATGCTATTATTTGGTTGGGAGTCTATGATGGTCCTATTGAGTTGAACACGTGCTATGTGCGTGTAAGATTATTTATATATTTCTTGTTGCATTTGATGTCTAGAACTTGCCCATTGTGTGTGTGAAGCAAAATAAAGAGTGTGGGTTTAGGAGATGATATAGGCATTTCTTTGATAGACTTATTTTATACCCATTATTTGACCTACCTTTGTTCGTAATCATAGCAACCCCCATTGAGCCTTTAGCTTTTTCTTTGTCAGCCACATAAGTATGCTTATCCTTTCTTTGATTGACCTTAATTTGATCCAAAAGCTCTTAGGTTCTTTAATGTAAAATTGAGTAAGGTATTTAAAAAATAAGAGAAAAAAGGTTGAATTGGTGCCCCAAAAACAAGTTATTGGTGTGTTCAATTGTGTGGTTGGGAGTAGAAAAAAATGTTTGACAAAGTTCCAAATTTTATCCCGGATATGTTACAATGAATCCTTTTTGTCCCTGGTCCTTCTTGGACATTGTGCACCTCAACTAACGCGAATCACTTAAGTTGAGGGTGGCTATCATAGGGGTGCGTAGCATAATATGGGTCTGAAAAAAGGAAAAAATTGAAATATTGTTATACTTTCACCACGTGTTTGTGAAAATGCTTAAAAGAGATTGGACTAAACAAAAAAATGGGGTAGTCAAAAATGGTGTAGTTTGGTTGTTGGAAATTGGTTTTAAATGTATAATATAGTGTATTAAAGTGCTAAGAAATGTTAGTCACAATTCCAAAATAGTTCCTACCCGTCCCTTAGCCTACATTATAACCTGGAAAATACCTAATTGATCCTATACTTGACATTCTAATATTAGTGGAGCACTACACTAAGGGAAATCCTATGGTTCATTTTTTGTAACTTGTGAATTCTTTGTGAGAGTGAGTGTAATTTGATTCTTGTACCCATCATGTCAGAAATTGCTTGATTGTGAGTGATTATGGGTAACTCTGTTATTGTGAGGAAACATGTTTGATAATATAAGTGATCTATATGACGTCCTTGAATGGATGATAAGCATGAGTTTTCCTCTTAGTTGAGTCAATTCTTGAGGCTAGGATGTTTTGAAGTAGCATTCATGAGCTATCAATTGGGTAAATAACATGCTTAGTGTAGAAACATGCATTCTACATAGTCATGGTAGGACTAGCTTGAATGTGTTGCATGTAGTATAAGTGTAGAGTAACCTTAGCCTATGATACATAGATCAAATTTTTTCTCAAAGATGAACAAGGCTTTAAGTGTGGGGTGGTGATGTTAGGTGAATTTATGCATTTTAGTGTCATTATTCTAGCCTTTTTATCCTTGTTTTAAGTATGATTCATGTGTTATATGGGTTGATAATGATAGTAATAAGAATATCAGTTTTAAATCATGTGTTTATAATGTTCAAAGTGAATTCCAAACAAGTTTGTACTTCAATGAGTTATTTAGAGTTTAATCGAGGAAACTAGTTATACTAGCTTGAGCTAGGTGCTTGTCTAGTTAATCCCGTTGGATACTATTGTGTTTAATGTTTTCCAAATGGTTTTAATGTGTAATTATGAGTGTAATAACATATTGGTAATGTTCAAGGTTCAATTTTATTAAGTTAAGAGTCAAAACATAAAGTTAAAAATCAATGTGAATTAGACTAGTCTTAGCTCTTGTTTTGATTCCTCGCCATGAATATTTTCTTTTGATTGTCTCTAATTCATACTATGTGATTATGTAGCTGCTTTGGATATGATTATATTTCGATGTTTAAGATGCTGGAAATCCATGTGAAATACACCAAAAGTCAAGGGATAAAATATTGGAGGATCAACACTTAACTTAAATTGGAGAAACAATTTGTAGTGAGCCAAGGCTATAAGCCCGCGTTGCCCAACCTGGAGCAGGGCTCTAGCTAGGGTGGAGTCTCACCTTGATCGGTGCTCTATACAAGTCGAGCCCTCTCCTGGAGTAGAGCTCAACCCAGGGCAGTGCCCCCTTCAGTCCCGTGCTTAATTACAACATGAAATCCAACTCCTACACAGCTAAGGCTTAGATAACTATATAGATACATGTTGTCATTTTTTTCCATATCTTTTGACATATTTTTGAGATTGAGGGCCTTCTAAAACTTACATATTTAGTTTTTTATTATTTTAATTTAGTTTATTTATGTTTTTAGTCATTTATTACAACATTGTGATAACGATTATGGCTATGCGTGGCTAAACGCCCTCTTTTTAGGTTGAAGCCAAGAACATGAGTACTATTGTTTTGACTTAAGTTTGTTTAATTATCTTATCATTATTAGTTGTTTGTTCATCTTTGATTTAACTATTTTAAGTTTTAGCTACCCTTAGAATACACCAATTGTCTACCTTTTGATCTCGGGAGAGGGAATAGGGAATAGAACATGAAGATGAACAAAGTATGGTTTGTATTCTTTTATAAAATAAGGAATTCAAATTAGTTTCTAGGATAGGGATGTACTTAGATGCCTTACTTGACTCACACGTAGGATGATATCTTAAAGAACTTAAGTGTACTATTGCATCCCCGCTCAATGACGTACTTGTGAGGTTCAACTTAGGTAAAGGATTAGAGGTCAGGAGACCATGATCACACAATTAAACCTACAAATCTACAACCAATATAAGCAAGTTAGCAAATGTAGTTCTATAATGTAGTATGATTGTTCAAAGTGCTTTACCGATGGGTTTATCCTATTAATTGTTTCAAGATGTGTTTAATTTACTTGCAATTACAAATCTCCAAACTCTTTTGGTTATGCTTGCATCAATTGAATCTAAATTGTGAACTGAAATTGAATCGTTGTTGGAGCAAGTCCCTGTGGGATTTATATTTGGCTTTCTTAAAGGCCACTTTACTACTTGATAAACCATGTACACTTGCATGTGCACTTGGACGCTATCAGTAACTTACATACCCTGTACCTTTTTTTTAGATTAAACCTTTCTAATTTAATAAAAATGCCATGGTATTTATCTACTAGATAGTATATTACCAACGAAAGTCCTTTAATTGATTTAAAAGAAAGAGAAAGCATCTTCTCAAAATATGCCAAACATGGGAGTACTTTGGCTACAACATGTGATTACTCTATCCCTATTTAGGACCTAGCCTAGCAGGCTTCCAAACTTAAGGCAATAGGAATTGAGAGGGATATGGTTTTAAGTGGACAAGAAGGGGCACTATTTGTAAGACCCCATGAAATTTCTAGATTAATTCAGTCCTTTAAGCTTGTTAAGGGGTTCCAGACTTACAAAATTCTAGCTAAGTATTCAGACTTAGTTTATTTTTAGGCCTTTGAAAGTTAGCAATCTCATTTTGCGACCTTAAAGTCCTTTAAATGTCTATATTTTAGTTAAT
>NC_061119.1:117592137-117661920 GCF_002878395.1 Capsicum annuum
GTTCACAATTTAGATTCAATTGATGCAAGCGTAACCAAAAATAGTTTGGAGATTTGTAATTGCAAGTAAAGTAAACAATGGGCAAAGTAAGGACCTTGAAATAACCAATAGGATAAAATCCAGGGTTAAAGAACTTAAAATAATCATACTATGTTATTAAACTACATTTGTTAACTTGCTTATCTTAGTTGTAGATTCATAGGTTTAATTGTATGATCATGGTCTCCCGACCTCTAATCCTTTATCTAAGTTCAACCTTACAACTACGTCATTGAGCGGGGATGGAATAGTCCACTTAATTTCTTTAAGCTATCATCCTATGTGTGAATAAAGTAAGAAATTTAAGTACATCCCTGTCCTAGACACTAATTTGAATTCCTTATTTCATAAAAGAATACAAACCATAGTTTATTCATCTCTATGTTCTATCCCCTATTCTCTCTCTCGAGATAAAAAAAATAGACAATTGATGTATTCTAAGGGTAGATAATCCTTAAAATAGGTAAATAAAATATGAAAACACAACCAATAATGATAATCAAATTAAAATAACTTAATTCAAAATAATAGTACTCATGTTCTTAGCTTCAACCCTGAAAAGAGGGCGTTTAGCCATGTATATTCATAATCGTAATTACAATGTTGTAATTAACGACTAAAAATATGAATGAACTAAATTAAAATAATAAAAACCTAATTATGAAGTTGAAGCTACCCATAAATCTCCAGAATATGTTAAAACATATGTAAAAACGTGACACAACATGTGCATATATAGTTATCCAAGCCTTAGCCATGTAGGAGTTGAATTTTATATTACAACTGAGGACGGGACTGGAGGGCGCGCTGCCCTAGGTTGAACCTCACCCCAAGTGAGGATCCACCCTGGATAGAGCACCGCTCTAGGTGAGGCTCTTCCCTGGATATAGCCCTGCTATAGCTGGTGCGCTACGAGCTCATAACCTTGGCTCACTGGAAGTTATTTCTCCTATTTTTGTTAAGTGTTGATCCTCTAATATTTCATTCCTTGGCTTGTGGTGTATTTACTATATATTTACAACCTTTTCAACATCAAAATATCATCATAGTTAGCTCACAAATCATCCTACATAATCACACACCATGAATTAGAGACAACCACAACATAATATCTACAACGATGAATCAAAACAAGAGCTAAGACTAAGCTAATTCACATTGATCTTTAACTTAATGTTTCGACTCTTAACTTAATAAAATTAAACCTTGAACATCACCAACAAGTTATTCCACTCATAATTAAACATGAAAACTCTTTGGAGCACATTAAACACAATAGAATCCCACAGGATTAACTGGACAACCACCTAACTCAAGCTAGTAAAACTAGTTTTATCGATTAAACTCTAAATGACTCTTTGAAGTACAAAATTGATTGGAATTCACTTTGAACATTATAAACACATTCTTTAACACTTATGTGCACATTTCTCTCATTATCAGCCTATATAGAACATGAACCATCCTCAAAATAAGGCTAAAAAGGATAGAATAGTGACACTAGAATGCATAAATACAGCCAACATCAGTTACTAACCTTAGTGATGAAATGAGCACAATCATTGATATGAAACTCAGTGAATTCCTTTTCCATACTTTGATGATATTTGGTTTTGACGATGATGTTCAAGTAGTTAACTACATCCACCAACCTCAGTGTAAAGCTAAAAATCATTGGGAATTTTCAATACAACCATTTGATATTGAATCGGCCCCCAAAAAGGTATGAACCTATTGAAACTGCAAGGGTATTATGCCAAAAAGGTGCCAATATAAAAAGTTATTGAACTCGACCATTGGCGAGGACTTCTAAGTAGGATTGAGGAGTGCAAGTATGCTTCATTCTTTGGGAAATATAAGGGTCCACCACTTTGAGAACCATAAAGAAGTAGGACTCATAGCCTTTTCTCTCTGTATTCTTCAACTCTTGTAACAGGCCAGCAACTATAAAATAAGGAACGATAGGAGAAACCATCCTTGTAATGAATCGAGTATTGAATTTTTAGAATCATCTATGTTTTAACCATTTCCCTTCTGCATGGTTTCTTTATCTTATTTTTTAGTTATAAAAATGGTTGACATGGTCCTTGATGAATTTGAAAGTGTTTTATATGAACATCCTAAAGGGATTATTTTAAATTTGATCAATATTTTTTGATCTAAGACTTAGATGCGGATTCTAATACTTCCCTTAGATCCAAAATGTTGATTTTGGTTAATTTTATGGTTAGTTCATGTCTTGAGCCTTTGTTTTGGATTTTTGACCTCTTAGATAAGACTCTAGTTTTTATAGTTAAAAAGGGGTTTTGGGAGCTAATTTGTTATAAGTTATCTAATTTTTTAATTTCAATAGTTCTATTGAGTCTGAAATGTTAAACTTGGCCTAATAGCTTAGTTGGTTTATATTTGAGAGGTATCGAATAAGTTTTGGGTAATTGTTTAAAGTTTTGAGGTTTAGATCATTGAGTTTTAATCATATTACTTGTACTTAATTAACTTTTTTGTGTAGTGTATGGTACCATTATACTCGTATCAAAAATTTCACCACCAAAGTTATACGAGTATAATGGTACCATACACTACACAAAAAGGATGGATTTTTTGTAGTTTAATGCTGAAAGTTGTTGTTGATGCAGTAGAGGTTGAAATCGCATCCTTTACTCACAAAAGTGATAAGTCTCCATAAAATTCCATCAGGTAATCAAGCCCTTTTGATGCAACCACAAAAGAGAGTCCTAGAAGATTCCATCATCTATTTAAAGCCAGATCACAATGTTTTAGTATTTTGACATTTCGGGAGCTATGAAGATCCGATTTATAGGATTCTCAATCAATTTTTCTCAAAATATCATTGGAAATGTGATTCTAACTTTTATTTCCCAAGAACTTATATTTAATTTTCATGGTTTCTACAGAAAGATGAGAATCAAAACCCTATTTTCACCATTTTTTGGGCTTAGGATCTCATATTTTAGCAACTCCAAAGGGGTTTTTGAGGTTTATTTTATGGATATGGTTCTAAAATATGTATTTATCATTTTCCCACTGATTTCATCACATTAATAACTTTAAATCCTTGATTTAAATATGATTTTGGAGGGTTTTACCTGGTAAAGTGCAAATTAGATTTTTCTTCGACTTGAGGTTTGATTTCTACTCATTTTCGAGTGGGATTTACATGTAGACTCTTGTGAATATGGATAATTTTATTTTTTATAAAATATTAATTTTGCCTAGTTGTTTTATGAAATGATTTTGCTAACCAAATTTTGCACCCAAAATAAATATAGTCGATATAGGTATCGTTGGACTCTTTTTAACTTGTAAATGTTATATTTGATTATATTAGATGTGTTTGATATTAATTTGAGGGAGTTGAGATTTTGATTGATGCTTTAGGTTGTGTTCTTGCTTGCTGATCTTTGTTTAAGGCAAGTTGAGATGTACCTTGACTTTTACCAAATGGTTTATATAATGTATACTTATTCCTTGTATTTCTATGATTCTTTAAGGATTAGGGGTCCTACTTAGATGAAATGGCTAGCATCTTCAAAGGTATTAAAGTTTGTGCAATGGTTTTAGTTAGAGAAATGCTTAACCTAGTTAGTTTTGCTACTTGTAAATATCCTTAGAGTAGAATATAGATAGATAACTTAGTGATCTTGAATAATTGATATTGGATGTCTATTTTTGGGATTGAATCTTTTTAGTGGATTTTACTATGATGATCAGGGATTAGTGACCTTTAGACGTTAATTATGTTATTAATTATTAGCAGTAAAATGTCAAGCATTAGAGTATTTAGAGTATAAATGGACTTGTAATAGTGGATGAGACTTATCGTATGTAATAAGTTATATTTCTGTAGTTTCGTGATATAAATCTTAGGGATTGTTGTTATTTTCACTATTGCCCATATGTGGGATTGTGTGAACATTATTATTGAGGGGAAAATATTATTATTGTGTGCTCAAGTGGCGGCTTATATGTTACTGATTTGGAGTATATACTATGGTGATTCTCGATTAGTGGATTGAGTCAATATTGTTGGCTATGATTGTGCATTTAATTTCCATATTTATTATTGTGTCATCCAGTAAGATACTGACTTGTTATCATAGATAATGTTAGTTCATAGATTGCCTTTATCATGTTGATAATATTCGAATGAGGTACTTTAAATGATATTTTTGATATCATGCATGACTATTTATAGTAGTAGTGCCCTACGATGGTTGCATCATGGAACACTGTTATATAGAGTTAGTTCTAAGTTCACTTATACTTGTAATGAATTTATTCATATATTCATGTTGTTTTTGTAGTGGACATATCATCCTTATATTATTAATACACGTTCATGATATTTCAACCGACTATTCAAAGAAATGATTATTTTTATAAAACCCTTGGCCAAAGGTTACTTGCTGACATAGATGATTGAGAAATTTCATAAGATAATATGGTAAAGTTGATTTGTGAATATTATTCAAGGATGTTATGAGATATTATGGTAACCTTTATCCGCAAACGTTAGCTGAAGAGGTGAATTGAGATATAGAATTTATATGGGCCGCTAACTACCTATGGGTCCTACTTTGAGAGCAACATTGCCTGATAGATGTATATAGAATTTTATGCAATAATTTTTCAAAATTTATCATTATCCTATCATCATCACAATATTGTAATTCATCATTTTCATTGCATTGAGATTTCTTAGTACGCTTTGGTATTGTGTTAAAATTTATTCTTGTATTATATTACCATGATAGAACTTTCTTTATGATATTGTGTCCGAGCATTTATTTAACCTTATTACATTGTCTTATATCATCTTATGTTTGTTTAGAGGTTAAGGTATTATGAGACAAGCAGTATGGTTGTGGTTTGATTAGCAAAATAGTTGTGCAATACTTATTTGTGAAATGTTATGCATTTTTATATATGCATTCTCCTAGTTTCATCCCATAATAATGATTGATTATAATTTGTTAAGCTTGATATGTGTTAATGAGTGTCTTTCATAAACAACATCCCTTAAATTGTTGATCATAAGAATGACTAGTGTTGACTCATATAGATTAAAGTACCAACCCTCTTGATGGTTAGTGTATTGACCATTATGATGGGTTACCGTGATTAGGATAAAGTGATATACATACTCGATTATAGATTATTGGAAAACCTTGCGTAGTTAGGGTGGTATCTCTCTATTGCTTTAGAGTAGGGTCATCTATCGATGATTGGTAGTATACATGGTTTGTACTCACCCTTGCTTTTCTTTCCCTTTTCTTATTTTTCACCGCTTGTATGAATCAAACTATGTTATAGATTAATTTCTTCTAGCATTGACGTTGTGGAGACTGAGGTAGTGTTGGCAGACTTTTATCTTACCTAGATCATGCCTACTTTTATCTTATTCTTTTTACTACATTTAAGATAGTTTAGACAATAACTATTACTCTTTATTTGTGCTACAGTCTCATATTAGTGTCAACCAGATTTGATATGTATGTTTAAGACTTATGTCTCATATATATATAGGTAGAGGGTGGGTAGTGGGGTTACTTCAATTCTTCTCACTACTAGAAATTACCTCTACTACAATGAACTTTTTGGCGATGGTTCCAAAAACATTGCTTTAGAGGGTCTATTACAATGGTTAGAATCGTTGCCTAAAAAAATTGTTGTAGTAGAACTCGTTAATGCTATAATCGTTGCTATTGATGGATAAGTGTTACAATAGGGTGTGCTATAGCAATGGTTGAATGAACTGTTGCCATAGAGTCACCTATGGCAACACTTTATTGAAAAAAAAGCTATTGCATTGGATTTATTTTCCCAATTTGAAGATTATTCCATTTGTTATACTTTTTATCAGAAGCATAGAGAAAGAAATTAAATCTAAACCCTTCTTCTTTCTATAATGGTGAAACACTAATTTTCTCTCTCTCTTATTTCCCTTCTCCACCACCTCTCTTTTTTGTCCATCGAGCACCACCAGTTTAAGGGTTTCGACATCGATGATATCAATGAAAAACCTCAATGAACCGCCAGTATGTGCAATTTCTAGCACTGCACCATTTTCTATGGTCCTATGACATTGCCTTTTCTCCTTTTCTACAGCTAAAACCCTAATTTCAACCTCGTATTAGAGGAGAAACACCTCCACAAGTGGCTTATTATACCAAATATCGTGTTTAATGACTACCTCATCTGTCCCACAGTAGAAGAAACCTAAGACACCGCCACAACCATGGCTCATTGTTGGCCTTGGTAGCCTTAGGAAATGATATGTTGGGACTCATCATAATGTGCGTTCTTTTTTTTTTCTTCTTCTATGTTTGATGTGATTTTTATAATCCGTAATGACTCAAATATTTGAATTGGCAGTTAGGTTTTGAGATGATAGATACTATAGCTAATGCTAAAAGAATATCCATAGGCAGTGTTTACTTCAAAGATCAATTTGGAAAAGGTACTTTCTTTTCCTGAGTTAGACAACAACAACAAGTGTTCAATATAGTCCCAAAAATGGGGTTTAGGAAGGATAGAGTGTGCTGGAGATTCATCTAACCGACCTCAACTTTGTTTGGAACTAAGGCCTGGGGATTCGTATAGACGATCCCTACTTGTTTGAGATTAAGGAGTAGTTGCTATTTGAGTATCCAGATCTCAACACTCATTTAGCCAAATACTCACATAGAAACTGTACATAGAATATAAATGCTCAACTATTTAAAGAGCGCATATTAAAGTAGACACTTTATATCTAGGATCCCTTGGATTTAAATTTTTTGTTATTTTTATTTATTACATATATTTAACTTAAAAAACACATTACAAGAAGATTTTCTTTTATTAGCTTCTTTTGTTGCTTTAGATCAGAATGTAAATCGAGTATCTTCCCTAAAAGTTAGAACTTTGGCATGAAAAGATTTAGTTGTCAATTTAAGTGGAATTGTTTAACCTTGTAGATTTCTTATATTCTCTATCTGCTATGATTATTTTCATCAAAATTTCATGTTGACTATTGGTAGTTTAGAATTCATGTCCTCTGCCTCTGTACTCTAGTCGTTTGTGCTTTTGATGTAGGGATTCACTTTCTTATCTCATCCTTAAGTGTTGGTGCATGTTATTGGAGTTCAATTATCGTCTTTCACTTCTTACTAATGCTTTTGTACTTCGTACAGTTATATTTTAACCCTGCTACTATAAAGATGTTGAGTAACTAGAAGGTATCTATTTGCTTATTGTTATTGTTAACACTTTCAGACTTTTCAATTCACTTGTTAAAGTACTAAAGTAATTCTAGTTCAAGGTTATATCTCCGTGATAAATCTGCAAGTAGCTGATTGCCATCTAGATCTTAAATGCTAGATTAATTACAAACTATGTTTGCTTTCTTTTGTTTGTGCCTCAGTGTTAGCTTTAATTGAATATCTACAGTTCAAATGTAGGTTTATTAGTAGGTGTTAAAATATCCACATATGTGCACTCAAGATCTAGTGGAAAATAAACAACTTTGAGCTTATTTCTCTTCAGCTAGTTGAGATGAGTAGTCCTTTTTTCCCTTTGTTATATCGGTGGTGCCCGGGCCATCTTGCGTTCACCTTGGTTGAGCTAGTTAGTTATTTAAATTCCAGTTCATATTCAAGGATGGTGTGATTACTCTTGTGATGCTTAATGTGAGGATTCATATATTTTGTGTCTTACTTGTACCAGATCATTCCTCTTCTACTGCTGGTTGATTGAACTTCTCAAAAATTATATTGGTAACTATTTTTTTTCCTTTTTAATTCTTTATAACATATAAGTTTTGGTAATTGCAATCTTATTAAAGATAATTATGAAACGTTAGTTTTCCAAAATTCAGGTTGGTTACGCTAACAGAGGTTTGATTATTAACTACAGTCAACTCTATTTAATTATTTGGTACTCCCTATGTACTTTTTTAGGATTGGAAATGAAAGACTTCTTGGAAGTTCCTTCAATCCTTCGAACCCACTGAAAAGCTTTATTGCTCCGTTGCCTGCACTACCTAGGTGTATGCTGGAGAATGTAAATCCGAGATTACGGACGTCGCGCTGCCCCCAGTGCAAGGAGAAGTATGACCTTGAGTTGGCAAAACTTATATCTGAGTTTGAGAATTCATCATATGAAGCTAAATTAGAATCTCCTCGACCTCAGTTGCCTCAGTGGTTAAAAAGTGCTAAGCTAATGAATGATGTAACTTCTTTGTCATAGGTACGGTTTTACTTGATTAATGGAACTGCGAATGACTTGAATTGCATACAAGCGAAAAAGTTTTTCTATTTTTTGATGTATTTGCAAATTAAGGATCAAGGTCTTTTATAGTAGAAGACTCAAGAACGACGAAAAAAGTGGAAAGATACATGCGTGCAACTTCAGACAACTTCACATAATATCTAAATGAATGTTCGTTTATATTTCAGGAAAGTTTGAGCTTGATAACTTATAGAGAGATTCCAATGAGATTACCAATGAATTGTGCAGGCTAAAAGAGGTAAATGTTCTATTTAGTTGTTGAATTAATCTGTTGTATTCATCTTGTCAAATATTTTGGTGTCTTGTAATTAAAGCTTATAAGTTCAGCACATCTATCAGCTCGACTTATGATTAGTATAGTTTATACCTAATTAAATCGTAAGTAGGATTTGAAATTTCAAATTGGAGTTGAATCTGAATCATGTTCTTTTTCTTCAATAAATCTTGGTGAGGATACAAGTCAAATAAATAACGGCAAAGTTGATGATTAAAAACTCGGATGAATTCTTTCAGCAGATAGGTCTAATTTCCTCTTCTATTTTCTGGGATATTGCCTGTCTGTTTGAAGTATGAGCTTTGAAGCTGCTTTAAAGAATGGGAGAGGCGTTGTTTACGTGGCCACTGCTTATTGGGTCTCAGCCTTTTGTTTTATGTAGACGGTTAGTAAGTTCAATAATTTTGGTATTTTTGCATATCCAAAAGAACTTTATACCTTTGAGATTCCTAAGAGCATTATCTGGAAGAATTTTTTAGTCCGAAATAACTTCTATAGCTGACTAATGCATTCTGTATCACTTTAAAATATTAGTTAGTCGAGGCTTTTACTATTGCTTAGTCATATTATCTGTTACTAGGCTAATCTCAAACTTGGCTTCACATACCCTGCTGTAATTTTTGGATTCAAAAGTAGCTCTTTCTTTGTATCGCTAAAGATTCCTTACCAAATTGTGGCTATCATTGGTGGTGTTGAGCTGTCACAAAAGAACTTTATACATTTGTTTTTTGAAATTTCTGGGAACACTATCTAAGAAAAAGATTTAGTTTCTAACTTCTATAGCTCAGGAATGGATTCGGGTTCCCAGTGTCTTTAAACATAGCTATTTACTTTTCACAACTAAAGCTTTCTTACCAAACTGTGGCTATAATTTCTGGCACACTGAATAATGCATTAGCAAAGAAGTATGATCTGGAGGGGTGGTTCCCTGCATCATCTACTTATAGAGAGCTTGTGTCCTACTCAAACTGCACAAACTATCAGTCGAGGAAATTAGAAATTTGGTTTGGACATAAGGTGCTTTGCAATTCAGCTTCATTTTCCATTGTTTTATATATTTTGGTTCATAAAAATCTGTACTACTCTAACATAATTGTTTCCTTAGGGTGAAGATAAAGTGAATCAGTACGTGCATTTATTCAACTCCATCCTTACACCGATAGAGAGGACTACGTGTTGGATACTTGAGAACTACCAGAAAGAGGATGGATTCGAGATTCCTAAAGTTCTATGGTCATACATGAGTGGGAAGACATTCATTCCTTTCCAGGTTTCTCCAGCATAAGAAGCTAACTTTTTAGCTTTGACATTATACCAATTACTTGTTGGGATTTAGTTCTAGTCATGTTAGTATGTTATTTTATGCCAGATATTTTTATTAACAATTTTTGGATAACAGATTGGTAGTTCTCCTTTCATGTTAATTGAACTTCTTGATCAAGCACTGTTGTAAAAACTAGTTAAGTATCTCCGATTATATTGGTTTAATCTTATGTTGGCTAAACAGGTTGGACAAAAAAAGGATCGTGAAATATCATTTTTGACAAGGTTCTACACAACCACCGAAGCAGAGAAAATGGGATTTGTGAATACTGTTGTTCCAATGAGTCTATCAACTGTCTCTACTTTCTTAACTATAAGAGCTACCGTTAGTGTAACAACCATAGAGAAACAAAAATAAAAGTAAAAATTAACATTCCAATTTCCTATAATTCCTAGTTTACAAGAATTCAAAGTCCTAAGAATCTAGTACCACAACATACTCATCAATTGGCTCAACATAGTATTGGCAACAAATCTAGATATAATGTCTTATTTTTTTTTTTTATAGTTGAATAAGTTGGGAGTCACAGACAATAAAGTGGTGTAGAGAGATCTTAAGAAATAGCCCTATGGCAATACAGGTGCTAAAATCAGCTCTCGATGTTTTAATCTTCTCTTGAGTAGTTGATTTGCTTTGTGATAGAGTTTGTTAGTGGATTTGAGTACAAAGTGATTCAACACAGACACATATGCTCATATATATATACATTGTGTGTTTGTGCATGCATGCGCTAGAGTTTTGTTGTAGGTAAGCTCATCACTTTTTCTATTTTTGTTTGCTATTGAAATGAGTAGCTTCGAAATAGAGTTGTAAGATTCGAGTACAAAGTAGTTTAAAAATGTAGAACCTACGAGTTACCTTGCATAGATACTGAGAAACAACTATTGAGAAGAGAGAAATAGCTTCCTAAATGGAATGCAGAGAAAGGTAATAATTTTTCATGTATGTGTTAGAAGCCAATAATTGCTCCATATTAAGTGGCTGGTGTTGTATACCATTCGGCAGGTTCCCAAATGGTATGCAGAGAAAGGTAGTAATTTTTCATTTATGTGGAACCTACGGGTTGCCTCTGCATGAAGTTCTATTTCAGATAATAAACTTTATATGTGAGAAAAATGACCATATTCTCCCATTATCAAATCTTGAGGGCGCCGATGCCCCATTTTCCTTCCAGATCACTATCTCAATGTAATTTCCCTCCTTTGGCTATGTTATCGACAATAGACATATTACAAGCCTTTGGTAGTTATTCTGATGAATTTGCAAGTTTGAAAGTGCATGCTAATATAGAGACAGTTTTTGCTACTATGACTGCTTGCTGCCTTTTTGGATATTAATTTATTATATAAGAACCATAATGCTACCTAACAAATTTCTATTACTTGTCGTCAATAATGAAAGTAATAATTTTTTCCATATTGTTCAAGTTAACAAAGTTGTAGGTGTTAATGTTTATTTTTGAATCCATACTTCTTTGCCATAATGAAGTATGACTTTTAGCTAATGATGTTGTGTTTCCACAGTTAAAGAGAGCTTCAAATGCCAATGGTGAACAAAATGGAGGTTCAGTAACATTTGCAAAAGATGACTTAAGTCATGAATCTTCAAAGGCCTTGTAGTGTAATACTCTGGCAAAGCTTCTTTGAAGCATCAGTTATTTAGGTTGACCACATCTGCTATTCAGAATATGTTAAAGGTGTAGGTAGGAAGTTTACTTCATTGTGCTTATGAGTAGTGCTCTTTGTTGTCTATAAGGAGTGTGTGGACTCCAAGTGTTGATTTGTATACAGATAGTATTATATTCATGTATACATATTGTGTTAACATTTATTATGTATGTAAATAAAAATTTACATTAATACAAGTGACTATTTTATATAAATAATTTCAATTTGATAACATGTAGCAAAAATCATTGCAATAGATCAATAAATTGTTGTAATAGGAAGTCAAAAAGCATTGTAACAGAATAACAAAAGCATCGCAATAGATCCCATTGCAATGGTTTAATGTCATTGCAATAAATATTATGGCAGCGGTTTAATGTTGTTGTAATAGAATCTATTGCAACAGTTCATAAGCATTATAATAGATAAAAGAAGGCATTCTAATAAGCAATGAAATAGTTGTAATAGGCAATCAAAAAGCATTGCAATATAATAACAAAAGCGTCACAATAGCTATTATTGCAATAGCATTTATTACGACGGTTCATAACTATTGCAGTAGATGAAAATAGACGCCTCAATAAGTCAAAAAATAACAATCGTAATAGGTCTACCTAAGGCGACAATTGTCAGAAACAGTCACCATAGCTCTACCTATGGCGATGGTTTTGAGAACCATCGTAGAAACCGTTGCCATAGACCTATCGCAATGTCCACCTATAGGACGCTTGCAGAACCGTTACGATAGGTCTATGGCAACAGTTTTTTTCTATTGCAACGGTTTCGCAACCATCACCATAGATCTAATTCTGGTAGTGTCTGCTTTTTCTTTTGATTTTATTATATTCATATTTTTTGGGTAGGGTTAGTCTTACATGTCTAGAGGTTATGACAAGTGCCATCACTTTCTTATAGGTTATAAAAAATTGGTATCAGAGCCCTATGTTCATTGGTCTTATTAATACAAGACGAGATTAGTAAATTCATACGGATTAGCGCAGAGACATCTATTATTTATATTCAGAAGGCTACATGATTTTAGGAGAATCTATTTCCTTATTCTGTGTTATGTGTTCATAAATTTTTATAACCTAGAATCTCTTATTCACTCTGTCATAGACGGTGAGCATGCATTCTTCCTTAGCTAAAGATTCAAAGTCAGTGTCTTTGGTGTGTGGTAGGAGCAGAGTTTAAGGCAGAGGTCTAATTGTGGTGTCCGAACTAGCTAGAAGTCAAGTTAGAGTTACCTCTTTAATTTTTCAGGTTTCTAATAGTGATAGGTCTAGTAAGGTAGAGAGGTTGAGGCCAGTGAAGACACTACCCATAAATATCTCTAAGATTGGGTATTATTTGGTTCAAGCGTTGGGTTTCCTTTGAGGGTGGCTCCTATTTTTTCTTAGCGTGCTACGTCAAGGCTTTAGACTTTAGATGCATATATGACTACTACGGGGTCTCTTAATATTATTGAGGTATTGTCAAACATTACTTCACATCCAGTGACTTTACCCATTATGTCCATAGAAGGATAGATTTGGTTTGTAGAGTTCACGAGGACATGTCTACCTTGTGTTGACGGAGAACCTCGATATGATGCTTATATGTTTTTTTTAGTTGTTATGAGAGGTTGCATATTTTGGGTTTGGTGGATTCTAATGGAGTAGACATCACTTTCTTTCAGTTTTCTTGGGCCAACTAGATAGTGGGGTAGGCCTTTGTAAAGGGTAGACAAGTTGGATCACCTCCTCTTTCATGGGAACAATTTACTCAAATGTTTTTAGGGAAGTTTGTATGAAGATACAGGAGGCTTGCAGGCCAGAAATCCTATGGATTTTATGATCATGGCAATATGCACGATGGACGTCAAGATCTTTATGGTATTTCTTGGAGAGAGCTATATCAAGGTGGCCATTCGGGTTTTTGAAGACTAGTTCAGCGAGCTTTGACTTTTCTGGGTTACTTCTTATATAGAGATCTTGGCTACTATAAGAGGGATCACCCATATTGTAGATAGAAAGATCTTTCATCAGTGCCTTTGAGAGATGACAGGTCTTAGTATTATCTTCCACAAGATGGACTTGAGGCAAGAGTTTCTGGTATAATAGCGATACGCATGGTTTTAGTCCGCCTTTGATCTAGCTTGGTAGCATTTGACAGTGATTCTTTATTCTATTATGTGTTTGCTATTTTGGAATTGACTCTTGATATGTGTTTTGTGCTTTGCTGGGTCTACTAATATTGATTGCTACCCTGTAGATGATTTCTTAGTGGTGGATCGAGTGAATAGATTCTATGTTATTACCCACTTAGAGTATATTCCTAGATTTGAATTACTTCTTATGGGTATTGTGGATATTGTTACATTTTAGGTTTAATCTTTTTGAATGGTTATATTGTGGAATAGTGGTTGATCAATTATGGTTTTGGTGTTTTGTATTTTAGTATGTTTGAAGGGGATCCTTGGAGTAACCGGCAATGTTTTTGCCATGTGACCACGATGTCACGGGTACAATACTTGGACAAAGACCTTAGAAGAAACAAGGTAAGGCTTTGCACAATACATCTTATGGTTGGGACCTTTCCCAATCTCCGCACATAGCAAGATCTTTAGTAGATCAGGCTGCCCTTTTTTAGATTTTAATATGTCTAGAGGTACTTATCAAGGGTAGGCCTTGTGATAGCCTCGACTTGTGATATGATTGGGTTGAAATACTTACAAGTGAAGGAGTTTAGTTGGTAATGGGAATTTTTAAAGTGTTCTTGCCTTGTGATTTATTACTCTCTTAGTGCTTAATTTTGCTTGAGTGGAAAGACTTATATGTATGGATGGTCAAATTTTAAGGACTTCAACTTACAAGGAATCCTAGCTTTGGTTCAGAAAGAGTTTTAAATAGAAAGGAAAACGTGGTAGTAGTGTTGCGCTTAGTAGATATGTCGCTTGGTGGAGTATCCTTGCTCATAAGCTTCAATTAGAGTATATGTTATTTCCACTGACTTTACATTGAGGAATACTAAATGAGAATTGAGCTGGTTTATGTTGTACCTTATTAGTCCACAACTCATGTGCTAAAGAATACTAAAAGGAAAGATATTTAAGAAAAAAGATAAGGATTTTTGTAAATAAGGAAACTCTGTTTACATTCATAGTCTATCCACGGGCTAGAGGTAGAAATTTAAAGTCATGATAGTGTAGTTCATCGGTAGCTTATGCAAAGTATTGTAGTGATTTTTCTAAGTTTTGATTCATGTGTAGCGCATACATCAGTAAAATATAGTGGTTGATGCACATTTTCCACGGGATGATTTTTCCTATTATGATTGGTTGCTTATGTATGTGGGATCAAAATGACTCCTTATTCTACCATATTATTGAGGACTTTAGGTTGTTGATGTCTTTTGAGTATTCAGGGTTGCATGTATTATTTTAATGAGTATCTTAATCATTTAATGCCATTAAGAGATTCCATACCTATAATATATAGAATGTTATGATGAATCTCGATCGCCTCAAGTGATAAATAGTAGGATTTATCTATTGGGTAATGATTTAGTGTGCTAAGTATGACCTAAAAGGTATTGTATAATTTTGGATACAAGTTTTTGGCCTAATAGCATTTGCTTAGGGCTACGGTGTGTTTTTATTTGCAAGTGATAGTATTGATCATTGGTTGTTTGATTCAGTGTTTTGGTGGGTAGTGATGTGATTTATGTTTTCCTTGGCTTTTGTAGGTTCGAGGAAGATTTTTGATTTTGTGGTTTTGGTGCCTTTGTCAGGTTTAGTTTAGCTGGGTACATTCAGAACTTCTATTATGTTTGACTTAGTTCTGGGTATAGAGGATGCTCGAAAATATAGAAATCGAAGTTTTTGAGAATTTTATCCTTAGATGCTATTTAGTGACCTAGTGAGTCCTTATATGAGAGATTTTGATTCTATGCTGAGACTAGTAGTTCCATAATTTTTACTCTATGTTGGAGTGCTTGCTTGATATATGTAGAGGTTATTTTTCTGTCCTTTGCCTATTTTGTCTTTTCTTGTTTGTATGTTCAAAGACGAACGTGACTCTAAGTGGTGGATAATATAATGACCCTAGTATTAATTTTTTAGAATTTTCTGCATTTTGAACAATTTTCCCTTCCCCGTGGTTTCTTTATCTCATTTACGAGTTTTGAGAATTGTTAGCATGGTTCTTGACGCATTCTGAAGTATTTTATATGTAATAATAGATTTGAAAATCCTTAAAGGGATTAGTTTGACTTCGATCAATATTTTGTGATCCGAGCCTCGGATGAGAATTGTGATTATTCCATTATATCATCTACCCACAACCAAGACACACCCGAGATGTATCACAACAAACCATGAATCCATCATTGCCTTTCGGTAAAGTCAGAACTGTAGTCGAAGTCAACTTCTCATTCAACTTCTTAAAACTCCCTTCATACACATCCGATCAAGAAAATTTAACCTTCTTATTAGTCAACTTAGTAAAAGGAGCATCTATCGATGAGAAGATCTCTACAAACAACCTATAATACCCGTCTAAACCCAAAAAGCTCCGAATATTAGATGGAGTCGTAGGTCTAGGCCGCTTCTTCACCACATCCACCTTATACGGATCCACCATGATCCGTTTACTAGAAATAATGCATCCCAAAAAAGTCACAACATTCAACCAAAACTAGCACTAAGGAAACTTAGCAAAGAACTATTGTTCCCTTAAGGTCTGCAACAACACATAGAGGTGATTAGCATAATCAACCTCACTCTTCAAATACACCAAAATATCATTAATAAACACAATGACGAAGAGATCCAAATACTCCTAAAGCACCTTGTTCATCAGATACATAAATGCTATCGGGGTATTTGTCAATCCAAATAATATCACTAAAAACTCATAATGCCCATACCTATTGCGAAAAGCCGTCTTAGGGATATCTACCTCCCTAATCTTCAACTATTGGTACCCAGACCAAAGATCTATCTTCGAGAAGAACTTTTCACCTTGCAACTGGTCAAATAGATCATCTATTCGAGGCAGAGGATATTTGTTCTTGATCGTTACGTTATTCAACTGCCTGTAGTCGATGCACATAAGAAGAAAACTATCCTTCTTACGCTCGAACAACACTGGTGCACCCTATGGGTAAGCATTAGGATGAATAAACCCTTTGTATAGGATATCCTTAATTTGATCCTTGAGTTCCCTTAACTCAGCCCGTGCCATTCTATATGGAGGAATAGACATTGGATGAGTGTCCAGAAGCAAATCAATACCAAACTCTATTTCCCTATCCGAAGAAACACTTGGAAGATCATCTGGAAAAACCTCTAGAAACTCATTAACCACAGGGACCAAAGCCAAAGGAGGACATTCCAAATTAGAATCTTTAACCCAGACTAAGTGATAAAGGCAGCCCTTTAAAGATTAACCTTCGGAATCGAAGATAAGAAATAAACTTCCCCCAAGATGCTAAGGAACAACCTTCCCATTCTATTTCCAGCTAACCAAAGGAACCTAAAGATGACCCTGCGGGTTTGATAATCCAAATTCGCATAAGAAGAATGCAACTAATGAATGCCTAAGATTACATCAAAATCTACCATACCTAACTCAAACAGATCCGCCAAAGTCTGCCTACTAATAACAAATACCTCACACCCCCTATGGACCCATTCAACAATGACCAAATCTCCTATCGGGGTAGAAACAAAAGATGGAACAAGAACTCCGCCACTTCTTTTTATGCCATTTCCCACCATCTCTACCACATTGAAACTGGGCATCTCCTTGATTAGAAAACCTACCTTGCTTACCCTGCCTGTATCCATATTTCACCTGCATTCTCTTCTTATTCTGAACTTGCTGCATATGAACAATGAGCCTCGACATGTCCATATCCCTCATTAGCAAAGTAGTCTTTCTCTCTAGAATTAGATTTCTGTTTAGCCTAGAAGTGAACTTCCTTATTCTCGACCTCATATCAGCAACCAAATCAGGAGCATACCTCGACAACTGATGGAACTTCAAAGTATACTCCTTCATAGACATTCTCCCTTTTCTAAGGTTCACAAACTCCTCCATCTTAGCTTTTCTCAACTCTTGAGGAAAGAACTAATCCATGAAGGCATCAAAAAAGGCCTCCCACAAACCATCATCTTCTATATTAACCTTATCTCTGCCCCACTCCTCATACCACAGATAAGTAGCCTCATTGAGCTGATAAGCTACAAAGTGTACTCCTTCCATATTAGTAGCCCTCATTACCCGAAAGATCTTCTCTATCTCATCAAGAAAGCCCTGTGGGTATTCCTCCACTTTCACTCTTGTAAAAGTCAGAGAACCCATCTTCATACATAATCCAACCCTGGCAGACTCAGCAGATACAATGCTAGCCGTACCCCGCTCGACCTAAGTAGCAACCAGTTGTGCAATAACATGCATAGACTGACGAAACTCCATATTCATCACATTGCCCTAAGGGACCTAAGGAGCAGTAGGAGGAATAGGAGGAACTCTGGTACAATCAGGAATAGGACCATGAGATCCAAGATGTACTCAAGACGTAGAAGGTACTCCTTCAGCATTATCCCCAGATAGGATGAAAAAATTCTCTTGTGTTTTAGATTTTGAATGAATGATATGAAATATGAACAAATAAGGATTAGAGAAGATTCTAGGAATAAGAAGTCAATTTTGAAGAAAAAATACCAAGAAAGTGAAAAATTCCTAGATGTCTTGCACCCTCTCCCTTATGAGCGTGGTGCACTACACACCCCTAAAAAAGACTCTACTCAACACGACTTTGTGGACTCCCAAATGACCATAGGCTCTGATACCAACTTGACGCAGCCCAGATTGGGGTCTCATCGTAATGAACATTCTAAGTCCACCTAGGATTGGGGACCACCCCCTTAACCCAACCCAGCTACCTTATACAACCTTAGATAAACTGAATTTCAAACATATAACAATATTACACAATGCTCTCATGAAGGCTTTGGGATTGAGTGACAACTATGACTGACCCAACCAAGTCTGTCCATACCAAACCAACCATCCATACCATATAAAACCAAAGAGAATACTGAAACATAATATAAAAGACAACTCCAAAATGTAATACGATGGAACAACCAACAAATCATCCAAGGATGTAAGCCCCAATAACCATCTCGATGCCAAGGTCAACACCAATATCGATCCTGCTCATTCGAACCACCACAAGTACCACAAAAACTCTATATAAAAGAATACAAATATACTTTTGGGACATACCCCAACCATGGACAAAACCAATATCCAGAAAGAAAATAAAAAGTCTAAGAATATCCAACATAAAATGATGCCTTCCGAAAGGATAGAAGCTCACCACTTCAATCCAATAATCTATCCTTAAATCAAGTACTATGAAGGAGGAGTCGATTATCTGATTCTTTCATAGCTTGGGTATATAGCTGCCAGTAGACAGGTTAGTGGGTGAACGCAAGAATGAATCTCGAGATAAGGATAAAGTAATGGCATTTATAAAAACCAAGTGAAAATCATCCAATGCAAACAACCATACATATATGTAAGTAATGGGACAAGGGACCAGTATAAGCATGCCATTTAAAACTTTAACCAGGGTTATGTAGCTTAGTCATCCTACCACCCATGGTCCATATGGGTTTAGGTCCCTCTACGGTAAGGGTCCTGGTGCATGTAGCCACACGACTAGGAAATATCCCTGGGTTGAATAGTACATCCCTCCAATATAAATGTGACACTCACACGTGGACATAAAAGACCCCTCATATCAACAAATATGAGTTTCCAATTTTGATCTCCTCGGGATCGCCACCTTCCACGGCTTAGCTTACACTTCACGCCATTAATTTTCAATTAAAACCAAGTCTAAATAATCTAATTATCCATTTATTAACCAAGATATTCAATAAACTAGTGGTATCATCAAACAACCATACTTATAAGAATTATCCATAGCCAAACTATTTAGATTAAGGGGACTCTCGGTGCCCTTTTCGTTTACCATGTAAACCTCTTGGGAGACTACCATATTGTCCACAAGCATAACCAATTATCTTGTAACCTTTGTGAACCATTTAAACCATTTGTAGTTTCATGCATAAGCTGAAAACAAGAAGGAGTTCTCTTTTAACAGAGTCAATGCAATAAATATATCTTTATAATCACTTAATCAAACACCCTGGGGTCATAGTATAATAAAACCAAATTCCATTACCATTAAACCATTACCATACAATTCCATTATCCAAAACTACCATTTATGCATAGAAATCATAATTAAAACCATAAGAAATCATAACCAAGCCTTTAACATCAAAATCCACAAATCAATGATTGAAAATCAAAACAATACAAAAGTAAAAAAACATGAAATCAACCATATAGCTATGAATTTAATTGAAATTAAAACAAGGGGAGAGAATCATGCCTTAAGGGAAAAAGATTGATGGAAATAATTCACCAAGACAAGCCCCAAAGTAATTCTTTGGTTAAAAATCTAACTCTTTTCCCCAAAAGCCCTTGAGAGAATTATGATATGTTTTGGAAGAGATTCTAAGTGTTTAAGAATAAAATAACATAGTAAATAACCTTCTAAGTGTATTAGAAGTCATGGGTCCTTATAAGGGCAAGTGGGGAAATATCCAAAATACCCCTACATAAATCCCAGGAAAACCCGACATATGGTCAGGAATGATCTCCTTACGAGTCGTAACCAAGCTTATAGATGATACCCACCAAATCGTAACAAATCCTCATTCATGGATCAGACACTATCCAGTATACAACTCATCCAACTATGTCATAACCTCAGCATACTATCCATACTCATGAATCGTATGATGTGTTGGGCTATATTTTGTCTTGTAGATCATTTTTAAGGTAAGTTTAGTTGTACATTAAATTTTTCCAATGTATTTATGTTTTGTATATTTGTTTCTTGTATTTTTGTGATTTATTTAGGATTAGGGGTCCCACTTACATGAAATGGTGAGTATCTCTGAGGGAATTGTAGTCTGTTAATGGATTGTAGTTAGATAAATGTTTATCCAGTTAGTCTTGATACTTGTAAATATCCTTAGAGTAGAATATATAAAGATAACTTAGTGATCTTGAATAGTTCATATTAGATGCCTGTTTTAGAGCTTGAATCTTATTTAGAGGACTTTATAGTGATGCATTAGGGATTAGCAACCTATAGATAATAATTATGTTATTATATATTAGAATGGAGTGATAGATCTTTAGAAAGTATTTCAAGTATAAACAGACTTGTAATAGTGGACGAGACTTATCATATGGAGTAAGTTAGGTTTGGTTAGATTTGCGATATATTGACTTAGGGATTGTTGTTGTCTTTTTTATTGTCCATGTATGGTTTATGTCAGCAATAGTATTGACTTGAGAAATTATTATTATTATTATTATTATTATCATGTACCTATGTAGGGGATTATGTGCATATTGTTACTGATTTGGAGTATATCATCTGGTGATGCATGAATCAATATTGTTGGCTTTGCTTGTGCATTTAATTTTCTTATTTATTTTTATATCACGGAGTAAGGGAATAAGTTTTCATCATAGACCATATTAGTGCATTATATTTCCTTTATCGTATAGGTGATACTCAAATAAGGGACTTTAAATGATATTATTGATGTCATGCATGACTATTAATACCAGTGGTGCCTTATGATGTCTTACATAATGGAACATTGTCATATATAGTTGATTCCGAGCTCTCTTATACAACAAATGAATTAATTCACATCTTCATGTTGGTTGTAAGAATACCATCCTCATCTAATTCATATATGTTCATGAGATTGATTTAACTGAAGTTTTCCCCATTCAAAAGAAAATGATATTTGTATACTTTAGCCAAAGGTCACTTTCCAGAAAGGTTGATTCAGACATTTTATGAGATATTGTAGTAACCTTGATCTGTGAATATTAGTTGGAGAGGTGTATTAGACACCGTGGTAACCTTGATCCATGAACATTAGCCAGAGAGGAGGATTGAGAATATGAAAAGTAAATGGGTTGCAAAGCCCCTATGGGTACTTCTTTGGTAGCACTATTGCTTAGTAAGTGTATACAGAAAGTTTTGCGATAAATTAAAATTATTCATCATCATTAGATCATCACTACATTGCAATATATCTTGTGCATTGCATTGACATTTCTGGTATTGTTTAGTATTGTGTTAATATTTACTCTTGTATTATATTACCGTCATAGAACCTTGTTTGTGATATTGTGTTTGGGCATTTATTTCAATTCATTACATTATCTTATATCGTCTTTGTCACGACCCAAAAACCAAGGGGTAATGATGGTACTTGACATGGCGAACCTCGATAAGTAAGCCTATCACCCAAACTGATACACTAGGGGAAAAAGATAGAAATAACCCTAAGGCAAGATTTCTAGAACGAAGCTGAGCTATGTAAATATAATATGAAAACAGAACATACAACCAAAGATATTATACAAAACTCCCAAAACTTGGTGGCCATGGTGTAAGAAATACTAATACTATCCATGAGTCAAATACATCAGAATATCCAACAGGAACAATATATGTCTCCGAATACTAGTAAGGACATAAACTAACATAGAAAGATAGAAGTGGACCACAAATGCATGAAAGTCCAACTGCTACCTTGAACAAATCTAACGATGCTGAAATCAAGCCACGTGAGACACACCCACCCTAGAATCTGCACCAAAAGGGTACAGTAAGGATGAGTACGGTCCACTTATACTCAGTATGTATCATAGGACAATGAGCAAAGTAGAAAATAAAGCATGCAAAATACACATTAAGGGCATCTCACCTGCAATGACAAAAAAGTCCCATAAAGGTAGCCCACACTGCATGCACTAACAGTTCTATAATATCCATATATAATATAACAAAGCACCGAAAAAATACAAGTATATATTTATGCCGCATATAATAAAAGAAAAGGGCAACAACATATATGAGAGCATCAAGTAAAAGTATGGAAGGTTAGAATAATGGATAGGTAACATGTCTAACAGAATATACAATCACATCATGAGAATAATAAAGTAGACACAATAAGAATGATGATGTAATACATGAGGTTGTCGCACAACCTCGATGCCATCACTCATCCTCTAAGACTATCACACAGTCTCTGTATACACCTACGAAGCTAAATCTATAAGACGTAGGACCCATGGGGGGTTCATATACCCATATACAATCCATATATCCTTATCTCCTCCCTAGTATATTCCTCGGGCAGGGTTTTATAAGATGTCATATTTTCTATCATAAAAAAGAGTTGCCAGTGTTTTATCAATATTTCCATAGTGGTACCGTTGTTTCATGAAAGAGTATGAGGATGCAATGCTCATAACCAATCACAAAGAGTTTTTCCACAACCAACCATGATGCATGATTTCACAACCAACCAATATACCATCACATGAGCCAAATATCTACTCATTATTTCTAACCATTCATGACTTCCAACATGATTCATATGCGAATAGAGGATGAATACATCACAACACACAATTTATACAAAAACACATTTTTTCCTTAAACAAGGTACAATTATCATATATACAAGGCTATCAATATCATATAGGATCCAACACGGTCAGACATAGAATATAAAGTTTCAAAACCACCATATAATATTACACATAGGCCCCCACATAGGCACAACACAATAAGATAGCCATTTTTCATGATTAGTTCACATACCCTTAATGTGTATTTTGTATCAATATTAACTACCCAGCCCATTCTGAAAGAAGTAAAGAAATAACAAACCCTAAAGGCCAAAAACTGATCCACAACACTTCTATTCCAAAGCCTTACTCTTCACAAAAGGATCGGAAATCAACTAAAATATTAAAATATAGAATCTAAGCATAAAAACAAACCCAACGACACTCATATTACGTATGAGTTAAAAATAAGGTCCAAATAAAAGAAAAACCATTTTTAAACTTTATCAAGTAAAATCTTCCAAATCTAATTAAGAATCAAAGTTGTTTTGAAGGTAAAATTAAGGGAAAATGGATAATTATAGGATTATAAACTCATTCAAGTGATAAAAGAGTGAAATTAGGGTTTAAATTGGAGGAATACCATTTTTAGTCCTTAAGGGCCAAAATCCAAAAAATTCCTCCAATTTAAACCCTAATTTCACTCTTTTTTCAAAAATTCCTCCAAAATCCAAAATTCCTCCAAAATCCAAAAATTCTATACTTTAATTCATGTTTAAAACAAGAAATTAATGTTAGAGATGGAAGAAATTAGTTGAAATGAGTGTAATGAGGCTTACCGAAGCTTAGAAATGGAGAAACTTGTTCAAACCACAAAACCCTAAGCTCCAAGTCTCAAAAATAGTGAAAAATGACTAAAATAGGTATTTAAATAAAGAGGCCTTGCGATTGCAGACCTCGGGTCACGTTCATAGACCTTGAGTCGCGATCACGAACCTTGAGTCACGATTACCTTGACTGGTAGGAATATCTCAATCTTAAAAGGGGTGATGAAATTACGACACATGCCCTACTGGCCCAATCATAATCGTGATACTACTATCTCAATCACGAGTGAATCATCTTAGTGTGAACTAGTTGGGGACTCTGTCAAGACCCAAACCAGGTCTTGGTCATGACGGGTATCTCAAGTCCACCAAGGATCGAAGACCACCCCCTTTACCTTACCAAACAAAATATAATACACCTAGAAATAGATGAATTCTGAATATATTACAATATAAGATGAGTTCCGAACATATAACAAGATAGGAAACTAAGAAAGAAATTTGAGAATTTCAAAAACATCCTAATCCATAGTATCCCACAAAGCCTCTAAATGAACCAAAACTAATCTAAGTCGGGACATACCACCGACTATAGCCCAAAGAATCTAATAGAAATAGTTTAAGACTCAAAAGAAACAAAACTTTGACATAATATCCCTATCAGGGAATGAAAGCTCGCCACTTTAATGCTGAAAGCTGGAAAACCCAAAAATTCTATCACTGTGCCAGAAAAGTAGAAGTGTCTTTTTTTCCTACATTGCATAGGGATACAACATTCAGAGAGAGTTAATAGAGTAAGAGATATCATGTAAATCAGGGAAGGAATAAAATAATGCCAAGTTAAAACCACAGTAAAGACACAATCTGAACTAGGGCCAAGTCATGTCGGGTGGCTCAATCCCAATCGGGACAGCAGTCCACCCCAAATACCCAACCATTTTTAACATATATATAACATAGCAAAATGGAAAAATCATAAATAAAATACTGCCAACCAGTATCAACCATAATACTAATACCAAGGCTGACGCTAATCCCACACTGCCAATACCAACCAATAGTAGTCCTACCAAGCCTCTATTCAAAAGTAAAATAATACTCGGTCAGGACATACCCCAACCATAGCCAAAACCAAAGTCTATGGCATGATAAAGAATGAAGAGAAATCCATAATATGAAATGGAGCCTTCCAGAGTATGAAAGCTAATCAATTCAATCCAACACAAGCTATACCAAAATCCAATCATTAAGTAGGAGGAGTAGTATGGCCGATTCCTTCATCATGTAGGGATATAACACCCAAAGAAGGGTTAGCAAGTGAACATAAGCATGTACTCAGAATAAGGGTAAAATAATGCCAACCTTTAAAACCAAGTAATTAAGCATATGCATTTACATCCATACATATTTATATTTAATCCATGTCGGAAAAGAGAACTAGGTTTAGAATGCCTTTAAAATCATTAACCTGGGTTTGTGTAGCTTAACCGTCATAGAACCACCCATAGACTATATGGGTCCAGTGTTACCCTCTGAATGGGCCCCTATATGTGTAGCCACATAAATTGGAGATATCATAGGGGATGGTAATTCCTGTGTACCCTTCAACCTCTATGATACATGTGTACAAGTATAACTTAGGGGAATTCCATGTATCCCAGAAGTATTTAGTCGCCGTGACCAATCCTTATGTCGGCAAACATGAGTTTTTAGTATTTGTCAATTGGACTCACACCTTCATGGTTAGCTATCACAATCCACCATTATTTTATAATTAAAACCATTAGCACACAACCCTACAACCAATTCCATATATTATTAACCTAGTCTATAAGAAGTGGTGTCATCATACTGACTATAGCTTGCAAGAAATGCCCTTAGCCAACACTTGTGTGATTCCTATATACCCCGTAGGTTCCATTATTAGATTAACTTAGGGGATTAATGTGTGCCCCATAAGGTTTAAAATCAAATCCATGGCCACCAAAGCCTTACCATTTATCCATTAAAACCATTTAACCAATTTAGGTTCCATTTCCATGTTATACCATGCAAAGTTTCCAATGAAAGTCCGACTAAGTAATAAAAGTATTCTCATAGGCATTTTTCAAACATGTTGAGAGCATATAGTTTCCAAAACCAAAACCAAGTACAAATTGACTATTCCCATGCAACCACATGTTCAAACTACCATTATAATATAAAAACCATAAGTGACTATATGGGAAAACATAAATCAACCATTAATATTAAAACACCCAACATATAATCCAAACCAAATAATACCCACCATTAAACCATGTAAACCAATCATTAAAACATGAATTTAGTTAAACTAACAATAAGGATGGAGAAACTTGCCTTAGATTACACAAAAGATGTAGAGAAATCACCCTCTAGAGCCTTAATTGACCACCTTGAAGAAAACCCTGGACTTTGTGTAACCCAAGATCTTAAGAGAGATTTGACAGAGTTTTTAAGTGTTTAAGATTAGAATAATAGGGTAAAATAAGTACCAATAGTATTTTAGGTCATGCATTGATGATGGGTTAAGAGGGGAAATGTCCAGAATACCTCGAACTAAACTATAAAATAATTGTTGTAGGTGGGTACGACTACCCACCCAAACTGTACATTAACATATGAGTGATACCCATTACTCGTGCCATAGGCATTCACTTAAACCCCAATAGTGTCCAATATATGGCCACCAAGACCAACTCGTACCCAAGCATACAACAAGTACCCTTAACCCTTACCCATAACAGAATTAAGAGGGGTTGGACACTGTCCAACATATGAGTTGGACTATACCACTCATATCCTATTCTCACGACTTATGGTGAGATACATATACTCAGATCCAAGTTAAGATACCAAATTTCAGATTAAGTGAAGGATCAACCAACTGACTCTTCACCAATTATATGACCCGTACCCACCAAATTGTAACCATACTAGAAACTCACCTACCAAACACTAGACAATATACGAGATAGGTCAGCTAACGCGTACCCTCACCATAAGGCTTGTATGGTGAGTCATATGATCAGCAAAAGACTTAAAACCGAAGAAATTTTTCATGGACTAAAAGCCATGGTGTTTCAAGTAAAATCCACATGCACACATTGTACACACACACACACATATATATAGAGAGAGAGAATTATAGTATAGAGAGCAAGGTTTGGCATAAAAGTATAGCATTAGGTTAGACTATGTAGCTTAACCATCATAATACAGTACCCATGGGCTATATGGGTTTAGCTTCCCCAACTGAAAGGGCCTAATACGTTTTATGCACATGAACCAGAGGCAACAAAGAAGACTAGGAAATGCCTCGACCCCAGGTCAATATAAGATACAAATAAATATCAATAGTATGAACCATGCACACTGTCATTATAACCAATCCCTCGTGCTGGCAAATGTGAGTTTCTAGTACTGGCCTTTCAGGACCTCTAGCTTCAAGGCTTAAATACATAACCCCTATTAAGTTTAATTAAAACAAGTTTTACATAGCCCATGCATTTAACCATAAAATGGACCATTAAGGCACACCATAGGTATTGGAAAACCCTTACGCTTGTAAGTTTATAATTATGCCATTACAATTTTATTAACTTGGGGGAATGTCTCAACCCACTTTGCTTATTAAATCGGTGTTGGAGAGTGCCATGACCCCCTTTGTTTATTAAATCAATTTTGGAGAATGACACGACCCCCTTTGTTCAAGAAATCAATATAGGGGAATGCCACAACCCCTTTTGTTCATTAAACCAAAACCATTATGCTTTAATAGCCTCTTTATATAATGAAATTATTCCAAAAGTAGTTTAATGTGCATAACTTCATTGGTAAAACAAATTTCACAAGATTGGGTTGAAGTTATACCAATTAAAATATTCAAAATCATCAATTTAGGGAAATGCATGACCCCTATTCCAATTAGCCACACTTATGCACCCCAAATATTTTAAAACCATCAATTCAAACCATGAATCATCCATAAAAGCCATGGGAAACACAATTCATTCCTTAAGGTTCAAAAGCCCTCAACCCACATTTATAAACCATAATTTAATCACATGAATAACAATTTTAAATACATGTTTAGAACAGAATAAACTTCAGAGAAGAGTAACAAGCCTGAGATATCAAGAATTGCAGAGAGAAATCAACACTTTGATGCTTTTATCTCCAATTCTTTAGAACTTCTAGGTGTTCTTAACTTAGGGATTTGCGAGTGATTGAGAGAGTGTATTGGATGGTTAAGTATTGAAAATAAGGTCCCCAGTATATTTTATAGACGTAGGGTCTAAATGGGGGAAATAGGGAAATGACAAGAATGCCCCCAGTTAGAACTGCACAAAAAGTCACCCAGTTATCACGAGTCAGCGTACCACTCGTGACATCTGGGTATAAGTCATCTCCATGACTCAAAGTTTGTGTAATAGCTCAAAGATCCCTAGATGTTGACCTTACAAGTCACAAACAATGACTCTAGAGGAGTCATTACGACACATTAGGTGCCAATCATGGCCAAGACAAAAATTCGACCAATTACACTACTTTGGTTATGGATGAGGCTATACGACTCATATAGTCTTTACGACTCATGACCCCCAGTCATAATCAAAATAAAAACTTCAAGCTAACACATTGGTCAAGATACAATTCGGGGTCTTAATACCCATAAGGTGACCTTATGACTCGTAAGGTTAGTCGTTATGAATCCAAAACTCAAAAATTTTTAATACTTAAAAATCTGAGGTGTTACATCCTCCCCCATAGGATCATTCTATCCACAATGATGATTCAAGGCATTCACAGCACGATTTAACATTGAAACTCAACCATAATTACATTTAACAAAGAAAGAAAATAAAGATATTAAGGAGTACACATACCTTAAGCACGATTACCCAAAGTGGAAAAATAGAATAGATATTTAGACTTTATGTTCTCTTCAACTTCCCAAGTAGCTTCTTCAACCTTATGATTCCTCCTTGAACCTTCACCAAAGCCACATACTTATTCCTTAAAGATGTAGTTTCCTATCCAAAATCTCAACTGGGACTTCTCCATAAGACAAGGAATCTAAAATACCCACACTCTCTAAAGGAACAACCAAGGAAGGATCACCTACATACTTTATCAAAATAAAAAGATGAAAGACTAAGTGAAGGGGACCATCCTAGACGGCAAATCCAGCTCATGAGACATATTTCCCACTCTCCTTAAAATCAAGTACGGGACTACATGAGATTCCCCTTCTTTTCAAAACTCATCACCCTTTTCACGAGAGACATCTTCAAGAACACCCAATCACTAAAATCATACTCCAATTCTCTATGCCTCATATTCGCATAGGACTTTTGGTAACTCTAGGCAATCTTAACTCTATCCTAAATAAACTTTACCTTTTCCATGGCTTCATGAACTAAGTTAGGACAAACCAACCTAGTCTAACCGACTTCTAACCATCCAATAAGAGAACAACATCTTCTACCATACAAAGCCTCAAATAAAGCTACTTGAACACTAGAATAATAGGTTATTATAAAAAAACTTGATGAGAGGCAAATGATCCACCTAACTACCACCAAAGTTAATAAAGAAATACCTTAGCATACCCTACAATGACTAAATAGTATTCTCTGATTGTCTATCCATCTGAGGATGGAAAATGGTGCTAAGCTTTACCATAATCCCTCAACCTATCTAAAATAAATGAAAAAATAGCAATGATAAATGTCTACCTCTATCAGATATAATAGAAATAGGCATATCATGCAACTTGACATTCTCCTAAATGAAAATCTTAGCATAATTCTTCATAGAAAAATTAGTCCTCACTGCAAGAAATGAGCAGACTTAGTCATCCAATCCATGATGACCCAAATCAAATCAAATTAACTAGGAGACAATGGAAGGCCAATAACAAAGTTTATGTTAATCACTTCCCATTTCAATACTAGAAACTTAATCTCTTGAGGCAAACTACCAAGCCTCAAGTGCTCCACTTTCACTTATTGACAAACTATATACTTAACCATAAAATTTTCCATATCTCTCTTTATGTTGTTCCACTAATAAATATCCTTTAGTCATGGTATATCTTCACTAAACCAGGACAAAGAATGTTGAAACACCTTCAATATTTAGCCCTTGAAAATTCCTTGAGCTTTGAGCTAACTTCCCTAATTACAACTCACCCTATGAGTCATAGGGTGTCTTGATAAGTCGTTGGGATGAGTCATAACCAAATCATGTAAGATTGTTTCATAATTCTTATTTGAATATGAATCACTTACAATGAGCCATAGGGATTTGTTACGAGTAACTGGGTATGAGTTAGGCCCCATATAGCCCATGAGTACTATTATATTATGGTTGAGCTACACATTCCAGTTTAAGGTTTTAAACTACATGCTAAACCTTATTTCCTATCTATGCATGATATGTATATATATGTATTTGGATATGGTTATTGTGGATTAGTTGACTTGATTTGAATTAACAATATTATTTTATCTTTATCCCTGAGTTACATGGTAGCGTTCACCCTGCTAATTATTTTTGGATGCTGCTTCCCTATATAATGTATGATTTTTCTATACTTCTACTTTTTCTACATGGTTATCATGGATTGATCAAGAGTCGACTTGAAGTGGTGAGATTTCATGCTTTAGAAGGCTCAATTTCAGGATTATGCTTCTCTTTATTGGTATGGACTATTATATACTATTTTTGGCTAGTCCTAACACTTTATTGATATTTAGTTTTTGTTCACTATTTAGAAGACTTTGTCTAGACTACTGTGGTTATCGGGTGGTGTCGGTCAATTATTTGACCTATAGTCAGTTGTTTGTTATGGACATATATGAAAAATTTCTTAAGATATTGCACTCTATTTGGTTATATGTTCTAAATTCATCCAACTTTGGGGTACGTTATGTTTTGATTAGTTAGGTGAAGGGGTGATCTTTGATCCATATGGGACTTGAGATATCCGACACGGCCAAGCCCTAGTTAAAGTCATGTCAAATTGGTATCAGAGCCCAGGTTTGGCATCGTTGGGTGTCAAAAAAGCTGTGTCAAGTAGAATCTCTTTTATGGGTGTGTAGCACACCACATTTATAATGGAGAGGTTATGAGGTATTTAGGAATATTTTTCTTTTTTGTTGTCTTATTTCAAGCAATAAAGTTTGAGGTCTTGAGTCTCTCTAATGCATATGCATTTTATTTTTAGATTATGCCTACAGATAATTTGAAGCTCATAAAAAATCCTCTATCCTACTTAAGGACAATGCTAATGGGATAAACTCTGCTTATAGTGTATAAACGCAGTATAGTGGTTCAGTTTTTTTTTGCCTTTCTAGAGTTCAATCAAACCACTCTAGATCGCCTCAAGCTCCTTAGGCTGATATATCAAATACAAAATTTCACTAGTCTATTGTCTAAGCATATAGATTCTATTGCTCTATCTTTTGAGGCCACAAGGGTTGGCTAGTTTATGTGGTTGAGCCCTTATGTGCTCAATGGTTCGAGAGTTAAGGAAGATCCTAAAAACTTTAGCAATGAGATAAAAAAGATCTTCTGAGTTATCCATGCTTCTAAGGTAGAGTGTATGGAATTCACTGCCTATTAACTGAAGGATGTAGTATACCAATAGTATAAGGAATAAGAATAGTCTAGGGGAGATAATGTTGAATCCGCACTATGGGATGATTTCACTAGGAATTTTCTTGACCGCCTCTTTCCTTAGTAGTTGAGAGAGGTAAAAGTGGAACAGTCGGTTAATCTGAAGCAATGTTGGATGATGGTCAAGGAGTATGCCTTGAAATTCTATTATTTATCCCAAAATGCTCTTGAGTTAGTGTTTATGATGAGGGCTAGAATGAGGAAATTTGCTTTTGTATTATCCCGTGATTTCATTCTAGAGAGTAAGGCTACCTTATTGAATAAGGATATGGACATCTCTATATTGGTTTTATATATGCAACAGGTTTACAAAGAGAAAAAAAGTTGGCGGAGAGAAGGGAAAGGCAGAATAAGAAGTTTAGATTTTCTAATTAGGATGGGGGTCTATAGTAGAGTAGTAGAAATGGTTTAAAGTTGTCTAACAAGAAGTGGGGGAGTTCTATTTCCTACCTTATGATGAGTGCTACCTATTCAAAATCATCGGGTGATCATTATTCTCAGCATGATAGTGGGTTTATGGCATGTGGTGTCTAATCTCAGGCTGCTGGGGCTTAGTCAGCTCCATCATATCCTCCTTGTAGATTATGCGGGCAAGTGCATCATGGGTTCTATGAAGAAGTAAGGAATATGTGTTTTAAATATGGTTAGAATGGTTACGTACAAAGGGATTGTCCTTCTAAGGCTACATTATGGTAAAATAAGATTCATGTTGCCACTTTATCATATCTTTGACAAAAGGGTGCTTCTTCCACTTCTAGTACTAGCGCTGGCCGAAATCACTTGTATGCTCTTGCTACCTTCCAGGACTTTGAGGCACCTACTGATGTCGTTTCTGGTATATGTAAGACTCTTCTCTCATGATGTGTATTACTTACTAGTTTTGAGGTCTAATCTTTCTTATGTGACCCCATTTATTGCTGTATATTTTATTTTCTTTCCTGAGTGTATCCCTGATCCCTTTTCTATTTTTACCCTAGTGGTTGACTCTGTGGTTGCTAAAATGTCTATAGGGGTTGTGTGGTGTCTGTTAGTGGTAGAGAATGTCTGGTAGATTTTATTGAGTTAGACGTGGTTGATTTTGATGTCATATTAGGGATGGACTGGTTGTACTCGTGCTATGCCTTCTTAGATTGTCAAACTCATAAGGTCATGTTTAAATTCCCTAATGAGATGGTCACTAACTGGGAAAAGTGTTCTCTAGGTCCTAAGGAAAGATTCATATTGTATCTTAGAGATCGGAAGTTGATTTCCAAGGGATGTCTTTACCATTTAGTCTATATCAAAGATTTAAACTCGAAGGGTCCTTCCTTATAATTCATTCTTAAGGTTAATGAATTCCCTAAGGTTTTTCCTGATGATCTTCCTGGTATCCCTCCCAATTGTGAGATTGATTTTGGGATTGACCTTGTTTCGGACACTCATCTTATGTCTATCCCTTCTTATAGAATAGCTCCAGCTATGTTTAAAGAGCTTAAGGAATAGTTGAAAGACACTACTAGAAAAATGGGCTATGGAGACGGTTCTCATGCCATCTTCATAGTTACCAAAACTATTCCAATAGACAATAGAGACGGTTGGGGAAGCTGTTGCTACTAAAGACATTACCATAGCTATTGCAACAGGTTTAAACCATCCCTAAACCAATTATTGTGATGTTTTTAAGCTATTGGTATGGTTTAAAACCATCCTTATAGAACTTACTACGGTGGTTTTTAAGTTTTTTAGGACGGTTATTTTGTAAGATATTGTGACACTTAAACATGAACTATAGCAATGGTTAATTTTTTCAACCAAAAAAAACCAAATATTTTTTGACCATTCAAAATAATCAAAGCATACACAAGTTTTGAATATTCAAAAATAAAAAATATTTGAAGCTACTCAGTCAAAATGTGATCGATCCCAATCAAAACATACACATGTTTTTCCAACAGCTACTAGTGTGACATGAAGCCAATGCGCTTGATATCTTAGATCAGGTCTAGTATATCAATTTGGTTTCTGCTGCCATCTTCTATGTCATGATCACCTACAATTATAAGAATAACAAAATTAAAGTTTAGCAACAAACTACACAACAACAACAACGAAAGTTCAAAAATATCAAACAGAACTTGGATCAAACACTAGTGGAGAGTATAAATCAATAATAAAGAAACATTACAGTAGTAGAAAGTATATATCAAAGGTGATGTAGTAGGGGAGGGTTGGGGTGAAAACATCAAAATCTATAAAAGAAAAACTAATAGTAAAGACAGTTGGAAAAGTTCATTGTTTTGTTTCATGTAAAACTAATAGTATGAAAAATGTTGTCTTAATATATAGGTTCATACAGTTTACATATGAATAACGAAATATAATGATTTTGAACGGATAACATCAGCTCACCATCAAACCATATGAAAGAGACTAGAACAGGCTACAACAACCAAAACTTTCTATTGACTACAAGTCTACAACACAAAGGATATGCGATGTGATTGCACAGTGCTAAATAAACCTTGTGTAATAGTGGGGATGTTTCAAACATCAGTAGGCATCCCCATTAGAAGAATACTTGATAAAAACTAAAGATAATTCAAAACAATTTATCACAAATCTCATTTCTTAATGAGAAGTTATCATTCAATTGAATTAAACACAGACACACGTATCTCAAGGAAGATTACAAAAGCCATAATTCCTAATGAAATACTTTTAAACATATTTCATGTTACCATATTTAAGTATAGTCATGCCTCTTGATATAGATTAGAAGTATGGTTAAATTCTAGCAAACTCAATGGAACAAATATATTCATCATATCAACAAATGCTACACTGAGACTTCTTTTTAATCTGATGTTGCACTGATTAGCCTGGTATCATGAACATTTATATACAATTCTAAATTAAGAAACTAATCATTAGGTTTGATCCTTTGAAAGGACTGATGGTTTGTTAACATAAATTTGTGGCTATAATCCTATGAGGGGTCATATTTTCATGTCTCGGTGTAAGAGTGAAAAGAAGAAAAAAGAAAAAAAGCATCTAATTTTGCTGATGATATTATGTATAGTTCATCTAGCAGGTTGTCTATCTGTTGTATCCCTTTTTCCATAAGTACTTATTGGTAGCTTAATGTAGGTTTATCAAAGTGCGAGCAATTCTATGTTGTAGTCTGAAAGTAGTATCATTTAAATAATAGAACTACTCTATGGTGGGGGGTTTAAGTTAGTGATACTAAAATCTTCTAACCATTTAGACATTCTCTCAGTTCCCTTTGTAAGGTATAATAAAGATTTGATTAATGCTCGGGCTGAATCCAAGTTCTTTTAGGGAAAAGGATTGATAATGTAACATATCAGTATCATCAGTTGTCCTCTTACGGTTCTGTGTATCCTATCAAAAAAACTAGCTAATATATCAATCCTAAAAAGAGCTATCACATGATCAACAGATGTAGCCATCACATCAACAGATCTATCCATCATATTAACAGATGCAACCAATAAAAAAAAGGACAATAAGAATAACACATCATCACTATAATAATATAAAGCAAAAGAAATATTTTTGGAACAGAATTTATACTTGTAATGACCTCCTGAAGTTTAATACCAACCCCAAAATGTGTTTTCTTACAGAAGCTGTATATGTGAGCCTTAATAAAGGTATTGGTTCTATACATAAAATTAGATTTACATATTGTTCAGTCTATATGAAGACTAAAATATTCAGGCCACATTTATGAGCTGTTGACACTTCAATCTATTAATGTTTAATCTAACCAACTAATGTAAACTTATAAAAAGTTTCTGTGTCTAATCTAGTTGGCACTACATTATGTCAGATTTCATTGAGGCACTACATTACTCCATTTTACAGATTGAATCAAGCACCAATGATACCACTAGTGAATATCTCACACAATTGTCAACATAACTCGGCACACAGTTACCAACCACAAATAACCATCCAATACAGTCTAACAATAATAAATAATATCAGCTACCAAATGAATTGGAGTATAATTGAGAATTTCAAACACTAACCTTGACTATTTTGACTGTTTCTTCTTGTAGCTGCTAGTTTAGAAGTCAGTTTCATTGGTGAAGGAATGGACAATGCTTCAAGAATCTTAGGATCAATTATTCCTACATTCTAAAGTTGAGTAATTACATCTGCAACAACTTCTTATTGAATGGTTTTCTTTTCCTCCTCGATTTGATCCTCCATTTTTTGCATCCTTTCTTACATTTGTTTGACAATATCATTTGTGGGATTTAAAGAGGGTTCAGATCCATTATTTAATCTTTTCAAGGAAGTCCTTGTAACCCCCCTCTAAGCAATCGTACACGTCTCAGATGTTCAGCATCTATTACGACTGAAAATGCATCAACGGGCCATTCATTTGAACCCTGTTATGTTTCAATATCCTCTATTTGATCCTAATAATAATATTCAAAAGCATATTTAAATAATTAATAATTAATAAATGATTATTTATGTCAATATAAACTTTAAAAAGATAAGATACATACAATTTTATTGGTGGTGTCTTCATTAAACGTCTTGTATGTACGATCAAATTTTCTTTCTTTTATCATCGTAAACATCTCCTTTAGTGACAAAGTTCTCCCCTTCTCATTTTCCTATTCATATGATATTTAGCGACTATCAAAAGCTATTTAAATAAAAAGTTATATCTAAATAATAAACAAGAGAACGCACCAATTTATTGCAAACTAAAGCAAAACTCTTCTTCCTAGTAGTGTGTGGATTCATCAACTTTTTCCGATTATCAGTATTGGTTTTAGACATTTTATGAAAAGATGAATCAGTAATGTTACAATAGTAATAAAGGGCTTCATCTGTAGCGCTAACAGTAATATGGTCGTAGATGGTGAAATACATTATATCTAGAATTTTTTAGACTTCCAGTACATGTGGAGCTCTTTAAATTTATTTTCTGGAACACTTTTAGGCTTTTTTTAATAGTCGAACTTCATCATTTTCCCATTTATCATAATGATCTCTCTTCCACTCCCTTCTATTCTTTCTCTAAGATTCTCGAATTCTTTCCAAAAACCAATCTTTTACGGCATCAGGAATATCATATTTGGCCTATAAGTTGGCTCCGTTCAGTTACAACAATAAAAAAATGCACTTTTAATTAAGGAAATAAAAATCGTAGAAGTTTCAATAATGATATGTAACTTGATATTCAGAACACAAACCTTGGTGTAATCCCATAGCTCCTGTTTGGTATCCATATGACTCCAATTAAATATATCTAATGGGCAAAGGGTCACTTTTCTCGCCAATGTGCTTAGAAAGTTGCTCAACTCACTTACAACTTCATCGGTAGGACCAACAAGTTGGTTGTTCTGGCTTAAAGTGATTAATTATTTCTCTAGCCTTCCAAGTATCTTGTACATATTTGTTTTGCCTATTTTTTTTAGTTGAAGGCCCTTTCTCTATAAAAAAAGAAGAAATTAGAAGTCATGAATGAATTCAATAAGTTTCTAAGCTATCTATTACCTTGTGCTTCAGAATGTTCAGCTATTGTAGGAGTGGTTGACTCTATCGTTTGGAGCTAATCTTGTATAGGTTGATCATCCGCTGTATTTTGCTCATCTACAACATGATCATCTGCTATATATTGTTCAATTAATTTTAAAAGATTTTCTTTCTCCAATTGTATAGCTTGAATAGTTTCATTTGTTGTTAGCATATTTCGTTATTTACTTGCCATGGGTGATAATGATCCAGGTTTACTAAATGTCCTGTTCCTTGCTCTTTTGTTATTTTCTGTAGGTTGTTGGCTTATTTTTGTACAAACCTATATAAATTTAAGTGGAACAAGTTAAATTTTAGAATGCTGAAATGAAAAAAATGCACAGCAACAACAAAAATTTACTTCTTTTGCTTTCTTTGTGTTTGTTTCCTTGAGGGCCAAGTACAACAACAATATGGCCAAATTAAAATTACCTTTTCTTTTGATTTTTCTAGCAACAACAATATGTGTAGCGAGTTCTACAAATTTTAATAACGATAAAGAAGAAGAAGACGATGACAAAATAGTATCGCTGCATGATTCTTTCAAATAGAAAAATTGAAAATTTTGGATCTTGTTTGCAGACCCTACATATCATACAATAAATAATCCTATGAATCTATTTGGATCTTATCTTGTTTGGATCTTGTTTCTATACCTATCTATCAATATAAAGCCGACATTTTATATCATATATTCTATACAACTAACATAAAGTAGTGGGAAAACTAACATTTGCATTTACCTGTTATTTTTTATTTTTAATACATCTCCCGTAAGGCAAAGTTCTCAAAAGAATTCTAACTAAGTCATCAGTGCTTTCTATTGTCTTACTGTCTGATCATATTAAAGTCAGTGTTGAACCCTATATCTAAAATAACTATACGTTTGGGTATCAACAGTGATAATTTTACACAAAAGGCATAATCTTGATTAATATTCATGTGTGTGGAGTGCCAACAAATAGGTCCATATTGCACCAGAATGTCTGAATCGCCTAAAGTTTCTTCAAAAGATGACCTCAGTATGAAGAACAGAATTAAGTAAATCATTAAGCTTCACCACTTCCTAGTTTAAAAAACAACACATAGATAAGCTTCACAGCAACATATAAGTCCTAAAGAATATCCAATTGTTTTATGAAATATCAAAAGATTGCTTACTAAAGGAATATCTTAGGCTAACTGTATGAACTGGTAAAAGAAGCTAGATTTTTTGCTCTAAACAGCCACTTACAACAATCACAAGTCATCAAGTATTTAATCAAAGAGATTGATATAGAGATGAGAGAGAGATTAGAACTTGAACTTATCTTGGGCACTTTGAAGTTATAGATTTCTCAGAGACAATGCAAAAAGATGAATAGCAAAATTGAAGAAGAAATAAAAAGACTTAGCAACACAATATTGTCAAGTTTCACCAATTTAACACATTTTGAAAATCAAGAACATTAAAGAAACAAAATAAAAGATAGCAAAAAACGTCTAATATACTATTTACCATTACAAAGAAATTTTAAAAAAGTTTAGAATATCTTAATTTTGTCAGTCATCATCTTCCATCCAATCACAATCGGTATCATCAATGTCATCCTCCTCTTCTGATGTTTCTACAACTTCTGAATGTTGAGCAAGGGAAGCCACATCAATGATATCAACAGGGAGATCATCCCTCAACCATCGGACATCAACATCGACTACTCTTTCTGATAAACCAATGTCATCATTAGCTCCCTCCAAATTGTTTCTTCACTATTGGGACAACTTTCTTCCTCCAAATTTTACAAATCAACAGGATCTTTATTTCTTGTATAATAAATACCTTTCTCAATTGTATTTTCCACATAAAATACTTGATGCACTTGTGATGCTAATACAAAAGGGTCATCTGTGCTGCATTTTCTATTGAAATTTATGCGAGTTAACCCATATTCATCTACTTCATTATGAAAACAATCACATCAAAATAGTACAACACTAAAGAAATTCCAATAATCTATCTCGATGATATCTTTAATAACTCCATAATAGATAACCATTCCATCAATAGGATTTGGGTCTGTAGCACTAGCAAAACTATCTATTATTGTTGACAAAGTCACTCCACTATTTTGAGCCTTGTCTGAGATGTCCCATGTCATTGTATGGAATCGATATCCATTAATAAATTATCCAGTATATCTTTTAGCCACAACATTAGGTCCTATAGCTAGCCATCTTAAATGATTTGGCACTTCAACATTTTTAGATTTTTTCTTAAACCAGTCAATAAATTCTCAACTATGAATCTGGGATTTTACCCATGCATTTCCTCTTGTACGATTATCAACTAAATCCTTATGCCCTCTGCCAGCATATATTACAAATTAAACTAATAATGATGTAGATCAATGAAATTTAAATAGATAATGATATCATATAAAAGAAGTTAAAATACAAATAATTATTTTATCTTACTTCATAAATGTCTCTACTTTCTTATCTCCGATATTAAACAAAGTATATCGATGTGCTTAAAACCACTGATGATTATACAGATCAAAAGTCTTACCTTTTTTTTTTCTTCTTACTTCCAATTGGATGACCTATCTTTGGAAATATAGGTGGAAATCTAGCGCTCTCTATTTGAATGTCCTCATCATCCTCTGTTGGATAACTACTGAATTTAGTTTTCACCTTATCATCTAGGTATCTCAAACAAAATTTAAACATTCTTCAGCCAAAAACTTTCTGTTATTGATGCTTCAGGGGTATTTCAATTATGAACAAATCCCTTGAAGATACACAAATTTCTTTCAATAGGATATGATGCAAATGAGTCGGCCCCCTAAGCTTAATTTCATCTACTAAATGGATAGGCAAATGTGTCATTATATCAAAAAAACTTGGAGGAAAAATCTTTTCAAGCTCACATTCTATATCAATGATTTCAGCCTTCATTTTATCAAGATCACTTCTTTTTACAACCTTACTATATATGGCTCTAAAATAATTTCCCAACCTAATCAAGACTAAAGAAACATTCTTCGGTAACACTTTCCTAACTGTAACCTGGAGCAGGTGATGCATTATGAAATGAGCATCATGACTTTTGTATCCCAATACTTTCATCTCATCTATTTACACTCGACTTGATATATTAGAGGCAAACCCTTTTGGTAATTTGGAATCTTTTAAAACAGTGCAAAAGAACCTTTTCTCATCCAGTTTCATGGAGAAACAAGCTTTAGCTAGATGAACTTTTCTACTATTATCATCTTCTATTGGTAGAAGATCTTTGCGTATCCCCATCTCATGCAAGTCATAGTGAGAATTTACATAATCTTTGGACTTTCCAACTATATCCATCAAAGTACCAAGCAAACTATCACAAAAATTCTTCTCTATGTGCACCGGGTCAAGGTTGTGTGGCAATTTATTTTGTGGCCAATACGGTAATTCAAAAAATATGGATCTTTTTTCCCAAGTACATCATTGTTTTGCTTTCTCTTTTTTGTCCATTTCCAAAAACATTATTGAATTCACATATTTCTTCAAGGACTTCTTCACCTGATAAGGAAGTGGGTGCAACTTTATGCTCCGCTTTACCATTAAATGATCTTTTATCTCTTCGATATGGATGATAATAGGGCAAAAAAGTTTGATGACCCAAGTAACACATCTTACGACTATATTTGAGATATTGAGAGCAAGTATTATGCTTACAAGTAGAGCATTCCCATCTTTCCTTGATGCTCCATCCAAGAAGTATTGCTAGTACTGGAAAACCACTAATCATCCACAATAAAACTGTACGCATATTAAATGTTTGGTTAGTTTCAGCATCAAAAGTTTCCACTCCCACCTTCCATAGTTCATTCAACTCTACAATTAGCGGCTACAAGTATATATCAATATCATTTCTTGGAGATGAAGGACCTGGAATAATCATTGATAACATAATATACTGTGGCTTCATGCATATCCATGGTGATAAGTTATAGTTCATTAACATAATCAGCCATGTGCTATGAGAAATACTCATTGTTCTGAATGGATTGAAACCATCACTTGAAATACCCAATCTAACATTACAAATATCTTTGGCGAAGTTAGGATACATGGAATCAAAATGTTACCAAGCTTTCCTATTGGCAAGATGTCTTAAATTTCCATCTTTGGGTTGTTCACTAGCATGCCATCTCATAGCTACAAATATTTCCGAACACATGAATATCCTTTGAAGCCTAGGCTTTAAAGGAAAGTACCTTAAGACCTTTGCCAGAACTTTAGTGGTTTTATTAGTCTACTCATCATAAATATTCTTTCACCTAGAAGACCCGCACACAACATAATTATTGAGATTTGCATTGTCATTCCAGAACAACATGCAATCATTAGGGCATGCATTAATTTTTTCATAATTGATACCTAAATCTCTTATCACCTTTCTTGATTTGTGGAAAGACTCGAGAATCTGAGCAAATGGAAAAGCCTCTTTTATCATGTCTAGCAAGTCTGAGAAAGCTACATTACTTAGCCCGTGAATGCATTTAAACAAGTAAACCGGATGGTGAAACTCATCTTGGAAACACTCTTACACCCCAGATATAAATATTGTTTTCCTTCCTCCACTAATTTAAAAAATCACATAACATCTTCAGATAGTCCTTGTCTTACTCTTCCATGCCCATCATGCCTCTGTGCATATTCTACATTTCTAAATTATCATAAATTAGTTTATCAATATCATCATGCTGGTCAACAGATAGTCCCTGGCTTACTCCTTCATACCTTGGATGTGGAATATTTGTTGATGAAATTCCTTCTCCATGGAAAACCCATTGAGTGTAATTAGGAGCAAATCCATGACCAATCAAGTGATATTCAACCACATCTTGATAATGCCAATAGAGATTAAAGCATAATCTGCAAGGGCATAATACTTCATTTCCTAGAGAATCTCGTTCCAATGCCTTATTGATAAAATCCTTGACTCTATTTTCATACTCATCGGTGGATCTTGAATGAATACATCCAAATTTTATCTCCAATATCCATTAGATATCCTATGTTAAGCTTTTAAAATATTGAGAAAAACAACATGAGTATAGTCAGTATCAATGTACAAATAGTATCATTAGGTATGTGAAATAATTTGTATAACATACATTTAACAAAGAATAAAATAAAGATAGATCCCATTGTTTAAATAATTTAACCTAACCCTCTTATATAAGATACAATTGTTTCAACGTATAAGTTTATGTAAGAAACAATATCAACATTATCTACAACAGGCATTTGATAACAAAACAACTTTTCGAAGATGTTAACATTAGCATTGGAAAGTTGTCCAACAAATGTCCAAGAACCAGATATCCAAAAAAAAAAATTTTTTTAAAGCAAATTTTTCTACGAATTCGCTAATATTAATGAGACCTACAATTTACTATGCGATGGTTTATTTAATTAATTTTCCCAACAGATAGTACCATATTATGCAAAGGTTATAACCGTCGTCATAGGTTTTATATAGCGATGGTTGTGTAACCGTCACAAAAGAATCATTGCCATAGCCACTATTTTCAATGGTGATATGTGCCGAATGGACGGACTCGTGACATGACCAGAGGATCTTTGATCTCAGTTAGTGGTTAATATATTGGTCGTCAGATATTTCCTAAAATCCAGATTAGTAGATCCATCTTAATAATTAAGGTTACATACTTTTTGCAGCCCGAGCTTAGCTTACAACAAAGATAACTGAAATGCTATTAGAGATGGACAATGATTAACTGCTATTATTGTTAGAGTCTCCAGAATCTCTAGGAACCTAGGTGGAGGAAGATTTGGAGGTGCTTAAGCTCTCTAAGGAAAAAGTTTTAAGAAAAGTTTTCTTTCGACAGAAGTTGCAATCAGCTGAGTAATGCTACTACAATATATTTGTCTTTAGAAAAGATCAAAGTTTCCTAGAGGGTTGTAGTAATAAGGTTAGGTAGTAGAGCAATTACAAGGGTTGTCATACCATTCGGAAACCCCGAGTCTCCTTGTATGCATGGAATTCATAATTTTTGCTTTGAAACAATCTAGACAGCCTTTGTTAACCTTCATTATGAAGGATTTAATAGATTCATTGCATGACTTAAAACTATAGCCAGCTTAATTTAATGAAAACTTTATAGACCTTTATGGTGGTTCTTATTTTAAATTTGTCTCAAGTATTTTTTTCTAGATGAATTTTGTGCATGTATTAGCTATATACTCTATCTCAAAGCCATTAAACTATTATAATTTCATGGTAGAAGCATTGGAATCTTGTGGAAGTAATCATACTACTTTATGTTCTATAGGCAGTGCTACAAATCCAACATTTCAAATTTAGATAGACAAACATGTACTTGAAACTTATTTATTTTCTGCCATAATTTCATTAAAAAAATATTGAACCAAACCACAAGCTTATTTATGTTCTCCAATCATACTTAGATAGTTCATGTGCCACTCAACTGTAGTATTAGTGAGTCATCATTAGTCAAGGACTAATTCTATTAATTATTATGCTTTCTAGTATTTTAGTTCATGTTTCTTTTTAGTAGTCAGAGTTAGTTGGGGACCTCTCCCATCAACTTATCATCTTTAGAGGCTTTCTGACAGTCAAACAATTAGTTATGATTTTCGGTGATGTGTTTAAGACTCCTTTACTATTTAAACATCTATCAAATGACTTTCATAGTATTTTATTAATTTCTATAAGTATTTACATCTTGTGCTAGATCATGGGTTATCTTGGGGTTACCAATGGACTTAAGCACTGTGTTACAACTAGGGTGTAGTCTCGGGTAGTGACAAGCTTAAGGATTTAACAATGCGAAACTTCAATCCTAAATTCTAAGGTTGTTGGGTCAAAAACCGTAGCCTCCAACATTGTAGATTATGCAAAATATGTGTTAGAATGGTTTGGAATCAAGTATTTGATGAACTCGTATCCAAAACATGAAATTCTATCATTGTACCTGAAATTGTGCCTGATCATTTCTTAAATGATATATTTGGTTGCTTACCCGACTTCTTTGATGGCCTTGACTAGTCACTTAAGCAATATATTTGATCATTTATTCGACTCATTTGATAGTCTTGACCGGTTATTTACGAGATGCAAATAATCGCATAAGGGACTCCTTTAACCATTTGACATGTCACTTACGCAACACTTATGGTTGCTTACACAACCCTTTTGATTGTTTGAATGGTGATTTATGCAATCCTCAGACTGCTTAAGCGGTATCGAGGGTCCTTTTTTAGACTCTTTGTCATGTGTTTTTCCTATTTATCTCTTTTTTCTCTTTTTATCTTCGACTTCACTTCTATTCATTGGACTTCTCTGAAAAGCTAAAAATACCAGAGATTAGTACAATGCGCAAGATAATTAGCTTTATATTATCAATTATTAACAATAAAGCATATGAAATAAGATATGAATGAGTAGAAAAATTGCCACTCATCAACGGTCCCAACTTAAATACGTTACTTGTCCTTAAAAAAAAATATTAAAACTAGTAAGGATATCAAATTAAGATCAACACCAAAGTCAACATTTTCACTTCACATGGGCACAATGATGTGACTTTGTTTGCTACTAAGAATTAGTCAACGAGCATGTGATTTGTTAACCAAACAACTCCCTCAAATTCAATCACATATTCAAGAAAACAATGGAATTACAAGAATAATCAAGTGACAATGACCAATTCAAAAGAAATGAGTAACAATCAATAGTAAATCAAACATGCTTCTTCACCTTATTTTCAAAATATATCAACTTCACCAATCTATCCTAGTTTACATGCCTTCTCACAAAAGAAACTGCCAAAAACACATAATATTAACAACATTCAACAAAGGAGACATTCTCAACACTCACACTAGCAAAAAATTTATAATTTCAACAAATACCATACCATATGTTTGCCCAATTTTAGATCACTACTAACTCAAAAACACATGGTTGGAGGTCTCAAAGGACATTTCCTAGTTTGTAATTTGGGATTGGGGAAACTTAGGATAAGTATTTAGGATAACAAAAGACTACACCCTCCTTGAAATCCACAAAACACTATATCAATCAAACATGGATCATTGACCACTTCATTATTATACCAAACACATGCCTACCTTTTTTCAGTTTAGCTCACCCATTTATTACAAGATTTATTTTTTTCTTATCTTTTTGCATTTTCTTTTTATCTTTTTATTTTCTTTATTTTCCTATTTGATTTTTAATCATTGCTTTGCCTTTAAGGCACCCATTCACAAAACCACAAAACATTATAACCTCTTCTAATTTCCACCACACCCCCAACAAGACTTTTAGCCTTAAGTTAGCAATTTCAAGTTTAAGGAGGATAGGGTTCAAGACAGGAAAAATTTTCAAACGGTTCAACATTGATAATGTGGTTTGAAGAAGGGTTAATAAGCTCAAGTATGGTGACTAGTGATGCTATTCATGCATGAATAGGATGTTAAGGCTAAAGTGGTTTCCATAGTCAAAGAAGGCCCAAGATCATTTAACAAACCGCTTATCATCAAGATTAGCATTGGAAAACCAATGGGGCAAGTTCTAGAAGACATTAGCAACACAAGAATTATTCAACAAATACTCACCACACATGGCGCGCAAACTATTCTAGAAGTATTGATGTAAAGAAGATAAAAGGGAATCATTTTCAAAATTGCCACTAACTAAATAATTAGGAGTCATGAAATGAGTCAAGGCATTGTCACAATATCATTAACTTCCATGCATTTATTTTTTCACACAAAATTTAGATTAAGGGGTATGCTCGTTTCACTTTCTCTATTCAAGATTAACCATTATTAGTTCTAAACAAGTCACAATCTCTAATTTTAGCTCCAACAAGGGTAAAATGCCATGGCTACTCAGACTCTACCATAATTTCAATTTCAACCCCAGTTCACAATGCTATAGCTGCTTAGACTTCCCCTACATGAATGACTCCAACACTTAAAGACAAAAATTTTCCCTAAAGAATGTCATCACTCAATCTATCATAGGAAAAGGATCGTCCAAAATAGTCATCTAAAGAAAAAGCTAAACTAGAAATAAAAATAAAAGAAAAATGAAACAAAGACTAATCCAACACAATTAAAATTATGTGCAACCAAAGAAATATCCATCACACAATACACCATATATATCTAAATAAAAACTAATGAAAATACAACCTCAAGTCACCCCTAACAAAAAGCACCACAGTGTCCTCACTGGATAACATCAAAGAATCAGAATGTAAAGGGGCTTCCTTAATATGAATCACTAGCTCTCCTTATTATCAGTCTCCTCATCATTTGCATCGGTAACCTCAACACCATCATTCTAAGACAAATGTTCATAAATATCATCATCATCTATTTTCCTCAAAGAGAGGAGTGGATCTCTATGCTTCAACACCTTCCATAAACTCTTCACACCATTCCGCATTCGAGAAAAGAATTTATCATTTTTTTTATTTCTCTTCATTATCTTCTCATAAGAATTACTCTACTTTGGTGTGACCAAGCTAGGTCAGTGTATACCCTTTCCAGCTTCATGATATGATCCCCTACCTCTTTTGTCATTTAAGAACCTATAATAATCTCTTTGTATGACATATAAGGTAGGCCCCTCAGAAGTCTCATAAGGCCCTATGGGCAGTTTAGACGCCAACTCTCAAACTATCTACAACTTATCAGCCAACACCTAAATGGTCCTAGGGATGATGGTTTATAAGATTTAAACTCATCCTGAACTGACTTTCCTGTATACATCTTCCTCTTTTTTCTTTTGGTGCTGAGCCTTCATTACAAAAATTTAATGGGAATAGGTTCCCATTTTTTAACCTAGTTATCCTCTAGGTACTCCTCTATTTCAGCCTATTTGCATAATTGGGTATTCGAGGAAGGGAATATCAAAGAGGATCCATCTCAAATTTATACTCATGAAACTCGATGATAATACAAATATCAATATTCAATGGAATGTTATCTAGAATACAGGAGATCATATGGGCCCTCGTCACTGGGATATTAGTTACATTCTCTCATGGAGAGACATGGTTAAAAATAATTTCAATCCATATCCTTGCCTCGATCATAAACTAATTTGTAGTGATCTCTGCTTTTTGAGCTTTCTCATAAAATTTTTACCTAGGAAAACCTACGATGCCAACTAACTACTTGGAGTGCAATCTTTCGCGGTGAACAGTGATTGGTCAGAGTTCAACAAACCATACACCTTACTTATTTCCTCAACTCCAAAATGGACCATCATGCCTTTCAGTTGTATCACCGGGGTATCTAGTTTTATGGACTTAGGGTTAGTGTAAAACTCTCTTACACACAGTTCATTGGCATAAAAAGCTTCTAATGTAAAGCACAACCTTCCATGGCAACCACTCTTAGATAGATAACTGGGAGGGCCTCAGGAACTTACTTAAGGGAGAACTCTCTTTTAAGGAATAACTTTTTCCTGGCATAGTCTGAAGACTATGTTGTTTGGTATTTAAGAGAGAGAAATTGATGCTGATCATATTCTTCTTCAACCTCTACATCATTAATAAGGTGGTGTTCTATTATTAGTGCTGTGTAAACCTAAAAACACCACAAAAGCATAAGTGCACAAGATTAGTACGTAAATATTTCAACGTAGGTAATTGAATAGAAATAAATGAGTTAAGAGTCAATTTGGGACTTAAAATCAAGTTTCAACCTTTTTAGATTTACATAGAATTTGATCTCAAGTATCACTTATGTTATCTGAGATTGCTTTTGCGATCATCACTTTTATGACCATAATGTTGTACAAACATAATTTCCTGGTCTCAAATACATATTTATTAGGTAATTTAAGCACATAATCATGAATTCCCCTCAAAATAAACCCTAAAATCCTTCAGAGACAAAAAACCAAACACTTGGCGTGCATACTATCATCTAATAGCTTGAACCTTATCAAAGAATAGTTAATCTGGGATCAAAGATAAGAAAGAGTATAGCGAACACCCGTAGATGGACAAAGTTGGGTAATAATAAACTATTTAAACGACATATGAGTACTCAAGACTTCCTCATAATTTACACCAAGATGAACTTTCTAACCCCAATTTGTACTCATACATTTCATGGATTTAGCAATTTAATCAATGCAATAGCACTAAAATTTCTTACCCTAATTGGTGGAAATAAAGAGGAGAAGAGATTACAAGAATTCCCAACCTAAAATTAAAGGAACACATGAAACATACAACATTCGTGCTAAAGGAATTGAAGGAGATAAAAGGTTTGAGAGCAAAGAGAGAAAAAATATGATAAAATACCTTGACCTTTGTTTATTTAAACCCAGGGGGATTTTGGTCATTGGGTACCAGTTAAGAAGTATGTTAATTGATTATGCAATATTTGATAAAAGTTGACTAATCCCTTAAGATATTCATTTGTCACTTAAGCGACATTGACCTTTTGTTGACTGTTCTAAGCATACATTTGTTTTCTTTTGAGACATTCGAGGTCTTCAATCATTGACAAAAAATTGTTCAACTTAAAGTTTTGAGGTGGTACTACCCGAAAGTTGTTCCAATCAACTATTTGCATCCAAACCTATTTAGATCATTTCCAACACTAAAAAGTTTGATGGATTAGTCAAAAAAATAAAATCCTAAATTATTCTAAATACTAAAATTCAAAAGAAAGTTATAAATTTATTTTGGAAATGATGGGTTGCCTCCCATCTAGCGCTTGATTTAACTTTGCCGAATAATGCATGCAACCTTACCGTTTATGTCTCCACTTAGAGGATTTGAATCTTCAATCCAACTTTAGATTAACATCTATTTGAGGTACTTGGGGAAATGGTAAGGAAGTAATGAGACCAAAAGTAATGATACCAACTCTATCTCACCATTCTGAAAACTTGAACCTATTACCCAGCTTTTCATCAAAATTATGTGCAAGCTTGTTGGAAATTGGTAACAGTATCAATAAACAACTAGTTAAACACCACATTTTGCACCAGTTGGCCTTTAGGTAAGGTACATCATTTTTCCCACTTGGGATGACAAACTCCAAAATGTAAGGATTTTGTTCCTCATCTACAAAATTCTTCATTTACTTAGGTAGTTTGACTTTCATCACATCCACAAAATATGATATTTAAAAGTGGATAGAGTGAGGTCGCATACTTATTTTTTAACATGCATTCCTCTTGACATTCTCACCCTCAAAATGAACTCGAGTCTTCACAAGGAATTTGTTTGGCTTTCTCTTGCAACTCTAGTATCAATTCTTTAAGTTCGGTATCCTTCATTTATTTTGTGTTGGTTGGTTGAATAATCACCTTGTATTCCTCAACATCATGCCCACCCTTATCTTTATTAGAAACCGCCTTAACAAAATCATGCAGAACTATTTGATTTTTATCACCACATGCTTCAATTCTTACATTCAATTTGGTTTTCAATTTTTGGGTTGCCATTTCAAATTTAATCTACACTTGGCATCTCTTAACATGCATTTTGAGGGATTCATCCACCATTAGTAACAAACTTACAAGTTGACCCTTATGGACTTCAAGTTGTAGAGTTTGATTCATTAGCCATTCTTTGCTCATAATTTCTTCCTTCTTTAATTTTCTTCATTTTGAGACTCAATTATCTCTTGCATGATTCCTTCCTTGGAAAAGTCAATATTTTCAAGAACTTCATCATCACCATCTTAGACTAGGTCCCAATATCTAGCCAAGACTTTTCCACTTTTTTCATTCTTCTCCATTGTATCTTTCTACATTTTCTCCATTCTCTTTCTTGAAATCTGACGTTTTTTCTTCTTTTAGTTGAGCCATTTCATTACTTTGGTAACTTTAGTTGAATCATCACACATTTTTTGCTCAACCACATCGCTTGAGATCTCTTCTTAATCAAATTTAGTTTAGGATTTAGCATATTTATGGCACTTGAAAGATTTTAATCCTCACCCACTTTTTTTTCTTTTTCACTTTTTCTTTCCAAAGGCCGCCATATCCTAGTGCAACATAGTTTGAAGAACTACTACAACACCTTTTTGTATGACACATTGTTCTTCCTTTATCACATTATGAGACCTATCAAACTCATAAAAATAACTAGTATTTGCTTTAGCATAACTAAGGAAGGGATATAATAATTTTGACAATCACTCTATTGCCCATCTCGACCACCTGATAAAGAACCACCATATGCTCAATAGGATTTAGATGGTGCATACACCACTTTTTGGGGAGAATATTTATAGTTTTACCAAAAGTGGAGAACACCATAATAAAGACATAGATCATCAAGATAAGATTTGCAACCACCAAACTCATTTTCATTCTATGCTGCCATAGAGATAAGTAGACAAAAACAAAATTATACCATTCACAAGAAACAAAAGAACGTCTCAAACACATATTCACAAGTTCGAATCAAAGTGAGTAAGCTAAAATTCCAGACTAACTCAATACGCCAAATTGTTCCCTACGAACATCGCCATTTCTTATAACACTCATATTACAATCTTGATAGGTGTAGCAGACGTTATCAATATATTTTATATAAAAATGAGTCAAGGTTGAATACACAGGAAATGATGTGAGTGGTGATCGAGTAGGTTCGAAATAAAAGTAACTTGTTAAAATCAAACCTATGATACAAGTATTTTTGTTTTTTTTATAATAAAAGATAAACATAGATAAAATCAATATAAAATGTGAAAAAATGATCAATGGATATCATAATAATGGAAAAAGAAGCATATGACATAGGGAATTAAATCTGCTAATGAGATATTATATTTACCCAACTACTCTCAACTTAATCACGGATCTAGTATATTAGCCATGGTTTCACTATCACCCACTAGCGTCCATCGACCATTAAGGGTTTAGTCCTTACTTGTTCTATCAAAAAAAGCTTGGAAGCATGAAGGACAAAACCAATTTTGAAATATGCTAGGATTTGGGTATGTCTAGCATCAAATTCCATAAGATAAGTCATACAACCAAAATCATGCTAAATTAATCTTTCCCAACCTTAATTAGCTCTGTCAAGAATTAATTGAGGTAGATGTACAACATCCACTCCAATATCCTTCTTTAAGCTTAGATAGAGAAGGAATGCTGGAACATAGGATTAATTTAGATAACCAAAATCCATTCTCAAGTCAAGAGTAATCAATCAACGTGAAAGCATAAGATATAGATAAAACCTAAATTCAACATTTTTGTATTGCATTACGTCTAACAACAACACTCAAATACCAAAGTAAAATTTACACCTAAATAATCTAAATAAAGCAAGGAAAGAAGAAAGGTTTAAGGATTTAACAATCTAAAACATTAATCTTTACTTACAAGGTATTGGGTTAAGAACCCTAGCTTCCAATGATATATATTATGAAAAAGATATGTTGGAATGGATTGGAATAAAGTATTTGACGAATTGGGATCCAAAACATGAAATTCCATCATTTCCTCTAAAATTATGCCTGATAATCACTTAAGCGATACATTTGGTAGCTTATACAGCTTTTTTAACTTTCTTGACCAGTTGGTTAAGGGATATATTTGGTGGCTTACACGATTCCTTTGAATGTCTTGACTAGCCGCTTACGCAATGTAAATAGTCACTTACGTGACCCCTTTGACCATTTGACCATTTGACCTATCATATAATGTCACTTATGTGACACATATGGTCACTTACACGACCCCTTTGACTGTTTTCCTAGTTTTTTATGCGATCCTCAAAACACTTAAGCGGTATCTAAGGGTCATTTCTGAGACTTTTCTTTAGAATTTTTTCCTGTTCAGCTTCTTTTTTACTTTTTATCTTCGACTTTACTTTTTTTCATTGGAATTTCCTAAAAAACTAAAAGAACTAGAAATTATTATAATTTCCAAAATAATTAGCCTCATATTATTGAGTATCAATAATAGAGAAAATGAAATAAGATATAAATGATTTTCAAAATCGCCACTCATCAGATTGCTTTCGTTGTACAATTAAGAAAAGAATAGCAAGAGTGCAGCCAATCCATACTAAGAAGGACATCAAAATCAACCAATGTCTAACACCAAGGTCAATTAAGGTGACTTTCCCGTAACTCAACAATTTCTATATACCCATCTAGCTATGACTTAATCACCAACTATAGTAGAGACTGCAAAAGGTTTTAATAGAATTTCAGGACTGACACCAAAGTCTATTACTATATAAGGAGTTGCAAAAATAAGTGTGTTTCTAATATCTAATAATGTATAAACATAAATAAGAAATATATGTACCATTGACTACATTATGAGAACCTTCCTAATCCTGTCAGGTTTAGAGGGCATAAAACCTGTTCTAACTGTGACTGCCACCTACACAAGATACAGCGCCCTACTGAGTAAGGTGACCTACTACAATTTCTAAATTATTAGACTGTTTTTGCCTAAGAGTATCTCCACACTTTTCAATGGAACCTGGGAACTCCTTTAAGTAATGTCCTAGTTTGCCACACTAAAAATAATTCCCACTACCAGACATACATTTTACTTGGTGATTCTTACCATACCTCTTACAAATTGGATTAGCTCATCCACTAGTGATAGAGACTTAGGACTTAGAGCCTAGTTCTCTATATTAATACTCTTGCTTGAACTTAGGCACCAGAACACTAGCAGAAAATAAGAATAGAGATAAAGATTTATTATGGAACTAAGAATGATTTCTACCATTTGATCTCCATTAAGAGAAATTAAAACTACCTATTCTAGCCCTCTTACTTTCTAATTCCTAATTATTAAGTTTGTTTGCTTCAATAACTTGAGAATGAGCCATTAACTTAGAGATTTCCATCTCCTTAACTAACATAGAAGTTCTACACTCTTTGACCACATCCTTACTAACAACAGGCACAAACTTACTCATACAGTCCTTGGAGTCAACAACCATAGTTTGAACATACTTTGCCAACTGAATAAACATAAAAGAATGCTCTTTCATAGTCATGTTACCCTACTTCAAATGTATGAATTTCTACACCTTGGCCTCTTTTAACTCAAGTGCGAAGAACCTATCTAAAAATTTAACAAGAAACTCATCCTACTCTATCGGTCCTACATATGTACCTCTATCCTTCTTTTATTGCTCATACTAGGTGTGAGCCACTCCTTGTAATTGATAAAAGGCCAAGTCAACATTTTTAATTAGATTGACATCCATGATCTTAATAACTTTATGAATACTATCAAAGAACTCCTATTTATCTTCTTCAGAAAAAACCTAAAGAATATCAGAGGATACAGCTGAGGGAAGTCTTATACACTGATATTACCATAATTATTTGGTTGACTAGTGCAACAGTCGGCGGGTTATTTGGAGTGGTCATAGACTAGGCTAATTATGTTAAAAGAAACATTGAATTTGGTATAGGAGACTTATTCATTCAAAGGGTTTGCTAGAGCTGGTGGTGGTACTTGTTGATTCCTACTCCTCCTTTCATTAGTTCTCTTGGGAGCATATTTTGTAAACATATAGAGCACGTTCTAGAATAGGGTTTAATAGAGTTCACACTTCATCATATCATATGGACATAAAGTATATGAAAATTTCCTTAAAATGTTTCATAACCTCTTACTTATAAGTGTGGTGTGCTTCAAACATAAGAATAAGACTCTACTTAACATGATTTTCCGACACACTAGGACACTTTATGCTAGATGTCCTAATACCAAGTATGTCATGACCCATAGCACTACTGATATTTTTTGTTTTAGTCCTTGACTCACATAGTTTTAAAATACATTATTAGAGTAAAGGGGTTGTTTACTTATATAGTAGGTGTCTCTCCCATATTTTGATGATTTAGAACTCCTTAGCATAAGTTGGGGTGTTGCACAAAATTTTTATGAGAGCCACTCATGTGTTAGCCTTTTTGATGTGGTCAGAGTTTAAGCTAAGTTTAGCAAAATCTCTATTAGATGGGCAAATCCCAATCCTGAGTCTAGGCAAATACCTTTAGTTAGGTCAAACCTCAATGAGGAATCTGAGTCCATAAGAAGAGGTGTATGTAACATCCCAACATAGGATAAAAGTTCCAAATTGTTAAAATACAAGAGAGATGATGGGTGTATAAGTAAATTGGGCTTTTACTCAACTGACATATTTTAAAGCCATGCGGTTCTAGGAACAGAAAAGATAATATCACTAGTAGGTTGGGTCGTTACATACATAGACAAGAGAAAGAAACCCAGTTGGATATGATGAGGGTAAGGGACATATATATTGACATATCTGTGAGGGCCACTACTAAATTGCTATATGGTTTTATTTTGAGGCATCGATAGAAACATTTAAATAAGACTACTAGATGTTAGATTTGAAAAAAAGTTAATAATTGAGCACGAAAGACAAATTAATGTATTTCAAATGGTTACCACACCACATTGTTGAGACAAAAAATAAATCTAATTATGTTGCTAATGGAACACTAATTTACTAAAATAATTTGAATTTTCTCACCAAATTTTTATATTTCGTAGTCACACATTGCTTAGCACCTAACAAGAATGATAATGTCTTAATTGTTGATCAAGTAGGGATTACAACTAATATTATAAAGAGCTGGAGTTAAACATTCAATGGAATATCACTAGAAAATATTATAAAAGGTATTTTTACAGTACCCTCTCTTTTCATATAGTTGTCCATCAATTGTATTGGATCTCCCATATGTGTATCTTTCTAGAAGTGGATCGGATACCTAGGCCTATAAAGATAACAAAAATTGCTTTAATCAAACACTATAGATATATTATTGCTTGAGAAATAAAGTTAAATAGAAACCTTGAATTTATTGTAAGTTGAGGGAAATGAGTTTATTAATCACAATACAAAGATTCTAGTTACTAGAAATGGTGACACCATATCCCCTACTCATGCCACCACAACTTTATCTTTGATGATATCCATTGTGCTTTTTATTGTGCTCCAATCTATGCCTACAATCTATGCTTTAATGTTATATTAGTTCTTGCAAGAGGATCTAAAAAGGCTATCATCTAGAAACAAAGATAATATAATTAGAAAAATGGGCCAACGTCTTTATGAAGGGTGTAATAAAAGATGTTGTTTGGTGGATGCAGGTTTAGTTTGATAGCATTGAGTTGTAGATGATTGATAGTCCAGATAATAATCAGACTCCAAATCTGAGTGAGGTCATAGTAGATCTTACCTCACTTTGGGTAGTTGTGAAAGATCTCACCGAGAGATAGTTTGAGGTTGTGCAAACTCCTCTCATACCGGTGATAAAAGAGGTATTTGACACTAATGTATTAGATTTCTACACCTAGGACTCAAAAAATAAGGGTAAGGGTAAAGAAAAAATTATACAGAGAGTGAGGTGTAGCCCAAAAGAAGAGAAAAAAAGAGAAAAAATGCTATGAAAAAGCCGACTGGAGAGAAAATAGTCTTTTAAGTTACACTTATTGAAGATGGGTGAGAGAGAGCTAACTGTTGGGAGATCTATAGCTAGTGAGGTCTTGGATGATGAAAATTATTTTGTTCATGAAAGTTGTGGGGGTACAAAGAGTTCCCCCACGAGATCTATATCACTGAGTGTACAGATTATTGCTGGCGCTACTAGCACTGATATTACAGTTACTATTGAGACCATAAGAGTTGTAGAGCATGAAGTGTTTTCATTATAACCTATGTTAATTATTCTACAATTGGAATGAAACACCTCAGATTTTTGTCCTTGAACTAATTCTGAGTTTTGAACTCACTACCCAGGATACGACTCTCCTTATAAGTCATAACGTGCCATTATTGGTCATAGGACCCCAATCATAAGGTTTTCAACAAAAATAGCCTAAGTTACTATCCTAATTATGAGTGGATCCTACAAAGTCATAAAGACTCTAAATGAATCATATGGTTAAGTCCATAGCCAAACCAGTTTATGCCCCATGTGTTTCTATCTTGACTGTGACTTAGATACTATGACTAGTAGGGTCACCTGATGAGTCGTATGGTGTAAATTATAGGGTCTTCAGAGGAGGGTTCTTCATCTACAGTCTTGGTATGAATCACGGTGATGATTCCTAATGAATCTTTATGAGTCGTATAGTGACCCATAGTACTGATGATAATTTTTTGACTTTTAATTAAAGGCACTCTGAAAATTTCCCCTTTTCCCCAATTTTGACCCACGATGACTTCTTAAACTCTCTTAATTCTCCACGGTCAAGATACTTAGGGTTTACAAGAAGTTTATCTATTAGGTATTGCAAGGGTGATTACTTTCAGGCATGTTACTCATCCCCAATTTGTATTTAATAAAAATAATATTTTTAATGGTTTAAATTGTGTGGATTTAAATGTGGGTTTCATTATAGTTGAGGACTTTTGAATGTATGATCCTTGAATTTTTTTCCCAAGGTTTTTATGGGATGTTCATGCTTTTAACTAAATGTTTTGAACTAATGTGGTGTATAAGTGTGGGAATTGGAATGGCGGTCAAGGTATTCCCCCTAAATTGATCTTTTAAACTTGGAATTAGTTTTTAATAATTGTGTTCTCTCAGCCCGCTAGTGTAAGTGGTTTTGAATGGTGAAATTGTCACTTGGTTTGATTTACTCTCTTATACTATTGCATTACACAAATGATTAAAAAATGAAAGTTGGTTTTAAAGTCCTTGTTGTCTATGTTTTAAATTTAAACATGAATAAAGGAGGTTGAGGCATTCCTCCAATTTGATTTAATGAACAAAAGGGGTTGAGGCATCACCCAAGTTAATGTGCTTGTTATGGCATAGTGTTAAGCTTGCAAGTGTAAGGGTATAATGATACCCATGGTGTGTCTTAACATTAAATCCTTGGTTAAATAAATGGGTTATTGATAACACTCAACTTATAGGTCAATTTAACTGCAAGGTGATCATCGTCAATATATTTACCTAAATTTTGAGTTAGGTTTGAATCCACAAATAACAATGTGAGTGGCAATCAAATTAGCTCGGAACAATGGATACTTTCTAAATTTTAACCTAGAGTACAAGAAGATAAAAATGGGCGGTTTGGAAAATATCAGAACTAATATTTCTTTTTTGGGGTTTCAAGTATTAATTTTGGGTGAATAATTAGAGTCTAATCAATTAGGAACGGATCTTGGGGTTATGTCTTACTAAGGGAAGCTAAAAATAAGGGTGTTAACAATTCAAATTCACTTTTAGAAGATTAATTTTGGGTAGGTCGGGTTAGGGGTTTTGGTACTAGCCTTTCAACAAAGAACTAAAATATCACACATTGATTCTTTTGAATACCAAATAGGTGTGTTCAACTACTAGTAACCAAACCTCAATTTAGGCATCCCTAATTCTAGAATGATGCCTAAGACATAGCCATTCCATAATTTAACCTTATTTCTAAGATAACAAAAAGGGAACACTACAATCTATGTAATTGTTCACAAATGCTTATGTCACCTTCAACCCCTCTTTCAAGGATGGTTGAAGGATCTAGGTTACCCACATTCCTTTGTCATGAATGATGTAGGGATTAGGAAATTTTAGGCTTTCACCAACAAATTCCATGTTATCATCAAGTATTGAAAAACCCATCAACATGAACTACTAATTGATGCCAACAATAAAAACCCACATAAACTTTAACCCTATTAATTCATAACCCCAAGAGGAAAAACTAGCTTCTCATAAGATAGATAAGTAACGATATACCTAAAATATCCATTGATTTGATTCATAGGAGACTAAGTGAATGTAACTTAAAACTTTGGACTCAAATAAATATTTAATAGGAGTTATCTATCTCTCTACTTAGAAGCTACTCCAATGTATTCTTCACCCAAAATTAATTAAATATTTTCTTCTACAAGTATGGAGGCTAAGAAGTAGGAAAAACACAATAATTGGGAACTAAAAATATGATTCCTAAAAAGATAGGGCTTGAATCTATATTAGGGAATTTGGGGTCAACAGCATACATTTAGGTTTCTTTCTTTAGGCTCCATTTTTCGCTAGGTCATGGTTGTACTAGCTTTGTTTCAATTATGCCTACCAAGACTGTGGGTAATTCTGCACGATCACGGTATTTTAAGTGACCGTAATCTGAATAACTAAGGCTATGTTTTGCTCTAGGTCTTCAGTTACACTACTTTGCTCCGTTTTGTTCCCTTTTTAGCTCGAATCCACATCTTTCTATCTTTTCATCTTGGTGACTATAATATATGAATTTTAGTGCATTTAATCATAATTATATCTCACTTATTCATTCAAAACATTATAGTGTACACGAATGTGGAGTATACTTGAGTGGGAGATTCACCACTTATCTGTTATGTGAAACTTGTTTTAATTTAGGCTTAATGAGGGTCATATAGCAAAGATGTGAATGTGTGGAACTTGGATGGCTTGTACTAGAAACTCATGTTTGCCGATGTGAGGTTTGGTATTGATGACCGTGTGCATAGTTTACACTATTGATATAATTGTATCTTAGAATGACATAGGGTTGGGGAATTCATTGGTTTTCTTTAATACCTCTGGTTTGTGCTACCAATATGAATTAAGGCCCTTTCATTAAGGAAGATGAACCATTATAGCCCGCAAGTGCCTATTTTCTAAGGATTAGCTACATAGTTAAGGATAAAATTTTACTTTATGTTAAGCCATGTTATCTATCCAGGCATAATACTTATACATGTGTATGATGATGTGGCCATGATTTAGGATTGGACTTGAATTCATATTTTTATCCTTTATCCCTGATTTATATGTTAGTGCTTACCGCACTAACCATTTTTAAATATTATATCCCAATACGATGTAGGGTTGAAGGCAATTATACATTTTTTGTGCAGTGCTAGGTGGATTAGCTCAATTTCTCAGTTATTTATAGTGAAGTGATGAACTTTCATTCTTCAAATAACTTGATAATTATATTGGTTTCCTTTCATGGCTTAGAATTGAAGACTTGACATTAACATAATCATTATCATTCTTATTGTTAATGTTGGGGGCATGTCCCAACATTGGTTGTTATCATATTAGTAGAGGATTTATGGATATTGTTTTGGATTTCATATTGATGGTGATGTTCTTAGATGTCTTTGAGTTTATAAATTTCCTATCTTATTTATGTTTGAAATTCAGCTGTTGCTAGGTATTATGTTCTATGTTGACTAAGCAAAGGGGATGATCTTTGATTGTCAGTACACATGAGATACCCGTCACAACCAGACCTTGGTTTGGGTTGTGAAAAAAATGGTATAAGATCATAGGTTTGGTTTTATTGGGTTTTCATAAAGCCGTGTCAAGTAGTCTCTTTCATAGGTATATAGCAGACCACACTTATAAGGGAGAGGATTTGAGGCATTTAGGAATGTTTCCTTTCTTTTGATCAATTTTCATCTATACAATCTAGGGTGTTCAGATCCACTCTAGCAAGATTTGATGCTTGTCGAATCTCATTTATCTTGCTTGAGGACAATGTGGATAGAACTAGTCCTAATCATCAGTTTTGGATCTGGCCAAGGGTCGATACTTCTTATTTCCCTCGTAGAGTTTCAGCGGTCTATATTGATCCTTCTTCCACTGGTGACACCCCTTCTGAGTCAGCTCTTGGAGATATTCCTAATGCATAGTTACACCATTCTATTAATCTATTGACCTATTTGGTAACATCTTAGTCACATTAGTCAAGTCCTGTTAGTGTTGTTATAAATTCTTCTAAAGTTACTCGAGTTAGGCAGTTTATGAGGTTTATTCCTCAAACCTTTAGTGACTCTAAGATTGATAAAGATCCTCAAGGATTCATAGATGAAATGGAGAAGATCATCCAAGTTATGCATTCTTTTTACTTTAAGGTTGTTGAGTTTGTCATATACTAGCTGAAGGATATAGAATATCATTGGTATAAGGAGTGGGATTAATCTAGTACTGATGATACTGAATCTGTCTTGTGGTAAGTTTTTAGGTGTCTTTGTTGATTATTTCTATCCTTAGGAGTCGAGGGTTACAAAAGCTGAGGAGTTCATGAATCTAAATTAGGGTAGGATGACTATGAAATTCTATGCCCTAAAATTTCATTAATTATCCTATTATGATCCTGAGCTAGTATCTAGCATGAGCGCTAAGATGAGAAAGTCTTCTTTGGGTTTGTCTCGATACTTAGTGTTGGAGTACGAGGCCACCTTACTGAATAGTTGCATGGATATTTTGAGGTTTTTGGTATATATGCAGTTATTTGAAGATGAGAACAAGAAACAAGCTAAGATAGGGGAAAGGTAGAGTAAAAGATCTTGATATTCTAATCAGAGTGGAGGCCAGTACAATAGTGGAAAAAATGACAGGCAGTGGTCTAAGAAAAAGTAGGGGAATTCTTGTTTGTATTCCACAATGAGTGATTCATATCCTAAGTCATCTCGTGATTTCTATTTTTATAGCAACAATGGGTTTAAGGCTCAAGGTGCCCAATCTCAGAACAGTGGGTCTTAGCCAGCTCCATTACATCCTCCTTCTAGATTTTGTTGGCTTTTTTTAATGAGGTAAGGAATAAATGTTTTATATGTAGCCAACCTGGCTTATTAAGAGGAACTGTCCTTCTAGTGACATTGCTACTCAGGCTAATAATGTCCTAATTACTGCTTCTTTAGCTCCTACACGAAAGGGGGAAACTTTTGGCTTGAATGCTGGTTGGCATCGTCTATATACTCTAGCCACCCATTAGTATTCATAGGCATATCCTAATGTTGTTATTGGTACGCTAAAATATTTCTCTCATGATGTATAGTATCTGCTTGATCCTGGGTCTACCATTTCTTAAGTAACCCCTTATGTGGCTATTGATTTTGATTTTTGTCCTGACTGTATTCCTGATCAATTATCTATATTCACCCTTGTGGGTGACTCTATTGTGGCTAAAATATGTTATATGGGTTGTATAGTGTCTATATATGTTAGGAAGATGCTAGTAGATCTGATAATGTTGGACATGTTAGATTTTTATGCAATTTTAGGGATGAATTGGTTGGATTCCTGCTATACATCTCTTAATTGTAGGACCCAAAAGGTCAGTCTCTAATTCTCAAATTAACTAGTGATTGAGTGGAAAAGTAGTTCCTTAGTGTCGAAGGGAAGGTTTATTTCTTATCTTAAAGCCTGAAAGTTGATTTCCTAGGGGTGTCTATACTATTTAATATATGTTAAGGATTCTAGTTTTGAAGGTCCTTCATTGCACTCTATCTTGGTAGTCTATAAGTTTCTTAAGGTGTTTCTTGATGATTTTCCTAGTCTACCTCCCAATAGGGAAATTGTTTTTAGGATTGGTTTTTTCTTCCAAACACTCATCCTATCTCTATCCCTCCCTATAGAATGGCTCCACCTGAGTTGTAAGAGATTAAGGAGAAGTTGAAAGATCTTCTTGATAGGGGTTTTATTCTCCCTAGTTTTCCCCATAGGGCGTTACTATGCTCTTCATGTATAAGAAGTATGGGTCTCTTCGGATGTGTATAGATTACCGCCAGTTGAATAAGGTGATGATAAAGAATAAGTATCCTCTTACTAGGATTGATGACCTATTTGATTATCTTTAGGGTACTAAGTACTTCTCTATGATTGACCTTCGGTCTGGTTATCATCAGTTGATGATTAGGGAGGTAGATATCCCTAAGACTTCTTTTTGAACCCGATATGGTCATTTTGAGTTTTTTGTGATGTCTTTTAGTTTGACTAATGCCTCAGCATAGTTTATGGACTTCATTAATTGGGTATTTCATCAATTCTTAGATTTGTTTGTAATTGTATTTATTGATGATCTTTTGGTGTACTCTAAGAGTAAGAAAAATCATGATGATCACCTTTTCATAGTGTTGTGGACTCTGAACGATCAATGGTTGTATGCTAAATTTTCTAACTGTAAGTTCTAGTTAAATGTTATTACTATTCTGGGCCAGGTTGTTTTTAGTGAGGGGATCATGGTGTATCTACAAAAGATTGTGGGAATTAAGAAATGACCTAGACCTATGACTCCAATCAACATTTGGACTTCTTTGGTTTATGCAGCTACTACAGGCAGTTTATGGAGAGCTTTTCTAATATGGCATCCTCATTGACTAAGTTGACTCAGAAAAAAATGAAGTTCTTATGGTGAAATGCTTATGATAAGCTAAAAGACAAGTTGTCTTCTGCTCCTATTTTAACCCTGCCCAAGGGTATGGATGGCTATATGGTTTATTGTGATACATCCCGCATGAGATAGGGTTGTATTTTGATATAGCATGGTAAGGTGGTGGACTATTCTTTTAGAAAGTTAAAATTTCATGAGAATAATTATCCAACTCTATTTGGAGTTGTTAGCTGTGGTTTTCGCTCTAAAGATTTGGAGTCACTATATATATGAGGTTCTTGTTGACATCTTTTCAGATCATAAGAGTTTGCAATATGTGTTCACCCAGAAAGAGTTGAACCTTAGGCAAAGAAAATGGCTTGAGTTGCTCATGAACTATGACATCAGTCTCCATTAACATCAAGTTAAAGGTAATGTGGTTGTTGAAACTCTTAGAAGGCTGTCCACGGGGAGCTTATCTCATGTTGATGAGGAGAAGAAAGTTTTTGAAAGGATATTCATCATTTGACAAATCTTGGGGTTCGTCTCTTTGTCTCTGAGAATGGAGGTGTGATTGTGAAAGAGGTGGTAAAGTCATCTTTTGGTGCTGAGGTTAAAGAGAAATAGGTTCTGGATCCTATCTTTATGTGAATCAAGGTTAATGTGGGTCACTAGAAGGTCATTGCTTTTGATATTAGTGGTGACTGTACCTTTAGGTACCATGGTAGATTATGTGTTCCCAATGTTGACAAGATGCATGAAAGGATCTTGGTTGAGGATCATGAGTCAAGGTACACTATTTATCCTGGTTCGATGAAAATGAACCACAACTTAAAATAGATCTATTGGTGGAATAACATGAAGAGAGATGTGGCGAAGTTCTTGGTCTTTCAGTAAGTAAAGGTGAAACACTTGAGACCTAGTGGATTGTTTCAAGAAATTGAGTTGCCTTTGTGGAAGTAGGAGGTGATTAATATGGATTTTGTTACCTATTCTACATTCTCGCAGTCAGTTCAATTCGATTTGGGTCATCATTGATAGGATGACCAAGTCTTCTCACTTCTTGCATGTGAGGACAAATTACTCTGTTGAGGATTATGCAAGGCTGTTCATTCAAGAAATCATCAAGTTTCATGGTGCACCTATTTCTATTATATCTGATAGCAACACACAGTTCTCATTTCACGTTTGGCACTCTTTTTAGAAAGTTATGGTATCTAAGGTGAGCCTTAACACCATTTCCACCCTTAAGCAAATGGGCAAGAGGAAAGGACCATTCAAATATTTAAGGATATTCTTTGGGCTTATGTGAATGACTTTGGTGGTAGTTGGGTTGATTATTTACTTCTTATTGAGTTTGCCTATAATAATAGTTATCACTCTAGTATTGGGATGGATCCATATGAGGCTTTGTACGGTAGGAGATGTCTATCTCCCATTAGGGGGTTTGAGGTTGGCAAGGTTAGACTGTTCGGTCTCGATTTGGTTCATCAGGGTATATGGAAGGTGAAGGTGATTCAGGATAGGTGTAGACTACCCAAAGTTGCGAGAAGTCCTATGCGGACATAAGATAAAAAGAGTTAGAATTTGAAGTTGGTGATTGAGTGTTTGTAAAGGTGTCTCCCATGAATAGAGTGATGCAGTTTTGAAAGAAGGGAAATCTCAGTCCCTATTATGTGTGTCCGTCTTTGATTTTAAAGAGAGTGGTAATGTGGCGTAAGAGTTAGAGTTGCCTCCCTATTTGGGTTTCGTTTACTCAATTTTTTATATTTTGATGTTGAGGAAGTGTGTGGGTGATCCTTCCTTGATGGTTACATTGGAATGTCTTGGTCTTTCGCACTCCTTATCATATGAGGAAGTCTTGATTTAGGTCTTAGATTGGCAAGTATACCAGTTGCTGACAAAGTTTATGGCTTTGGTGAAGTTTCTATGGAGGAACCAAAAATTTTAAAAAGCTACTTGGGAAATTGAAGAGGACATAAAGTCCAAATACTCATTCTTGTTCCCCATTTCAGATAATCGTGCTTGAGGTATATGTTAATCTTAGTATCCTTGTTTTCTATCTTAGTTAAATTTAAGGGTAGATATGCCCTATCTTAGCTTGTGCTATTAAAAGCCTTGTCTCATTATTCATAACATGCCATAGGACCCTAATTGTAGAGTGTCCAACAAAGATAGCCTATGTTACTGTCCCAATTATCAGTGGCTCCTAATGAGTCTAAAAGACTCTAAATGAATCATATGGTCCAGTCTGTAGCCAAACCAGTGTGTGCCAAAAGTGTTTCTGTCTTGACTACGACTTGGACGCTACAATTTGTAGGGTCACCTGACGAGTCATATGGTGTGAATCATAGGGTTATCAGAGAAGGGTCCTTCAGCTACTGTCTTGACTATGACTCATGGTAACAAGTCATAATGAATCCTGACAAGTCGTATAGTGACCCGTAGTCACTGGCGATAATTTTTTAGCTATTAATTAAGGGCACTTTGTATAGTTCCCATTATCCTCAATCGTCACCAATGACTTAAAACCTCTTTTATGCATTATTAACACTCCAAAACAAATCAACATAACTTCCTAAACTCTCTCTATTCTAGAAGGTCAAGATACTTAGGGTTTGCAAGAAGTTGATTAATTAGGGCTCTCAAGGTTGATCATCTCTATAGTAATGATACTTTCAGGTATGTTACTCTTCCCCAAGTCATATTTTATGAAAAACATGTGTGTTAAATAGTTTAGATTATATGAATTTGAATATGCATTTTGTTATGGTTGGTTTGTTGGTATAGTTGATCCTTTCATTTTTTTCCTAAGGGTGTTGTGTGTTGCTAATGTATTTAACCTAATGTTTTGAACTAATGGGGTGCATAGGTATGGGAATTAGAATGAGGGTTGAGGCATTATCTCCAAATTGAGGTTTTAAACTTGAAACTGGTTTTGAATAATTGTGTTCCCTCAACCTATTTGTGTAAAGGGCTTTGAATAGTTAAATAGTCATGTGGTTTGATTTACTGCCTTATACTATTGCATTGCGCAAATGATTGAACAATGGATATGGATTTTAAAGGCCTTGTTGGCCATGTTTTGAATTAAAACATAAATAAAAGAGGTTGAGGCATTCCCCTAATTTAATGTAATTGTTATGACATAAAGTTAAGCTAAGAAGTGTAAGGGTATAATGATAACCATGGTGTGCCTTAAAGGTTAAATCCTTAGTTAAATAAATAGGTTATGCTACACTTGTTTTAATTTGGGCTTAATGAGGGCTATATAGCTAAGCCATGAAGGTGTGGATCTTAGATGACTTGTACTGGAAACTCATGTTTGCCGACGTGAGGTTTGGTCTTGATGACCGTATGCATGGTTCATAATATTGATATAATTGTTCTTAGATTGATGTGGGATTAGGACATTCCCTGGTCTTTCTTGTTATCTTTGATTCATGCAGGTAACACACACTGGACACTTTCTGTAGGAGGAGGTGAACCTATAGAGCCCGTTGGTACCTGTTTATGATGGTTGAGCTACTTAGTTCGGGATAAAATTTTACTTTATGCTAAGCCTTGTTCCCTATCTCGGCATAATATTTATACATCTATATGATGATGCGGGCATGATTTTTAATTAGATTTGACTTGGTATCATTTTATCCTTTATCCTTATATTACATGCTCAACCCAATAACTGTCTCAAGATGATGTATCCCCATGCGATGAAGTGTTGGAAAGCAATTCTACTTTCCTGTGCAGTTCTAGGTGGGTCAATTCAGTTCATCAATCTTATTAGAATTAGTATATTTAGGATTTTATTTCTATGTTTGATAATTTTATGTTAATTTAAGAGAAAAATCAGAGAACTTGGTGAAATAAAAATGGAAAAGAGAGTGCAACCCGTGTTTTGTTAGTATTTTTGTGATTTGAATATCCAAATAATACCCCTTCATAAATTTTGGACTGTGTCCATGGTGGATTTTATTATGGTATTAGGATTATAGGCGTGTTAACCAGATCCTAACTATGAATGAACCAAATTGGTAGTAATTGAAAATGTAGCCCTAATCCATGTGTGAGTATGATACACACCTAGTTTTGCATTGATTGTGCGATGTAGAACTTGTCCGGTTAGTCTTGGCTACATTATAGGATAGTAAGTTAGGAAAAAATCATAGGGCATTCTTGAATAGTCCACTCTGATTCTAAATGCCCTACCAAATAGAATAAGATATCCCTTGATCCCTATTTTTGAGCTAGAATAAACCTTTTCCTTGAACTTATCTATTAAATTTCCTAATTTTATTACACTGAGGTACTTTGAACCTACTCCCTCCTTGGATACTATGCTTCTTAACTCAGGCAAATCACTTAAGTTGAGGGAGACTATCTTAGGGGTCCATAAATAAAATGGGTGAGTAGCAGAAGTTAGTAATTGAAAAAGGATTCGGGTATGGTATGTTTTAAAAAAAGAGAAAAAACTAATTAAGAAGGTTTGAAAGAGAAAACAAAAAAAAGAATAGTGCAAAAATAAACCGCACTCAAAATCAGAAAAGTTCTAAATTAGGATAAGGGAGGAAAAGGAGAAAAATAAGTAGTGTTGAAAACTAGAGCCAAAAGTAGTGCAGTTCCAAGGAAGATTAAGTTACATGATCCATATTTATCATACCCGTCAACAAGCCTACATTACAATCCAATAATGTCCAATAGTGAGCCTAATCCAACTGTCCAAAGGATTGAGCCATGAAAAATAAGGACAAGCATATGTTTTTTATGCGTAATGTTTAAAATTTTTAGAGAGTGAGTTCTTTAATTTAGTCCCCACATTGAGATTCATCCTATAGTTTTAGTGTGTGGGACTTCTTTCATTTAAGGGCATATGGGTTGCATTGGTAGTTGATATTAGTTTGGGTAGTGTCACTGGTACTTATGCTAGGTATCTATTGATTAAGTTTGTCTATTGATATGTGATGCAATTTAGTGACCCTTTTGTGTCATGGTGAGTAGTTTTACATATACATACAGTTATTTGGATTTTTATAGTAATGGAGGGGGTTCAAAATGATTAAGGTACATGTGTCTAATTTGATCCAATGATATGACTTCATATAACTCCTAGGTTTCTACTAGTTAAGATTTAAGCATTGTGTTATTTTTGTTGATTTTGTCTTGTTTGCCTGAGAACATGCAAAATTACTAAGTAGAGGGTGCTGATGTTCCATAATTTATGATAGTTATGATTCTTAAAATAAGAAAATATGCTAGTTATGAGCCACGTTTACATAGGGAAGATATGGTTTTGTCATATATAAAGGTAAAATAGGTTCTAGGTGTTAAAGTTCAGAAAGCAGATAAAATACAACTCAAGAGCATCAGGTGAGCTATCCAACGAGTTGTTAGATCTACTGACGGGCCATCCTATGTAGGCTTAAATCAACTAGTGAAGGTGAAACCTAAAGAGCATCAGACAACATCATTCCATTTTCATCCTAGGAAGCAATGTATCATTCTAAATATCATGGGAGAAGGATTCTACAAAGTGAAAATCAGGGTTGAACAAATGAATGTAATTAGTGAGCAATCCATGGAAAGGATAAGCTCATCCTGAAGTTCATCCCAGATGATATGAGGAATTTTTCAAAAACCAACCATCTAGCAACGAGTACGAAGATCGATCATTGGATCCTTCTACAAGTTGTCTTGATGTTCGTTTGATGTGCTTACACTTAAATCCCATTGTATTTAGGATGTGTTTTGTTTTTCTTATAAATACTTTTCCTATGTTTTCTTTTCGTATTTACGCACTCATAAAAACTATTTTGTCTTAGAAACATATCAATTATATATTTTATTTTGAGATCTGAGAGATTTACATACAATGGTTCTTGCTTATATTAATGCTCTTTTGATAATTTCAGTTTCTAGATTTCTTATATTTCATTTGTTCATTAATATTTATGAATTCTTCTAATAATTTTTGTCGTGATTTTACAAACATGAGGAGCTAAATTCCACAACTAGAGTTGTGAAAATCATGATGAATTAATAACGTAGATAATTACTTAGTGTATCTTGAATAATGTTTATGCATCTATTGCTCGTCTCTTTCAATTGATGGTTTTTTTTAAGTACCGAATGTTAAAACTCATCTAATTTTAACTTGTTGGATCAAGTGAGTAACGAATGAGAAAATGGATTAACAATGGATATTTGAGGCTATCAACCCTTATCGAATAAATAAAATTTGTCCAGGAATAGTTAATTTTGAATCAAAGGTAAAGGTTAGTAAAGCAAACACCCATAGACGGACAAAGTTTTATGGTGATATTCATTTAATGGCCCAACCATTTAGGTGATGTAAATATAATGATCTTGCATGCTAAGTACATGATAGATCTTTAGTACTATATACCTACTACGTTATAAAATCATAGGAAACATAACTTGTCACACACTCTTTTCTTACCAGCCCACTAGGATATCCTCTTTTTACCACTCCGCTAGGATATGATTTTAAAATAAAAGAGTTTTTTCTAATTAAAGTGACTACTTCAAAATACACAGTTGTCACTTGGAATTGAGTTTCATGGTTTCAAGTCATCTTATTTGAATACCTAATCAAAAGGATATTGAGTCTTTATTATCAGTCTATGAGCTAAAAATCTAGATAAGATATTTTGTTGACCGAGAGGAAGGTGTTACGCATACTACAAGTCTCGTGGTTCTAACGAGATAGGTTTAATGAATTATATTTGGCTAAATTACTCATTGAATAAAATTGTGTTCGTTAATAGATTAATTTACCTAATGAATACGTGCAAAATCTTAACTTATGTTTTCGGTTGAGGAGCATAGCCACAGACAAAACCTCGTAATTATAGAAGTAGACCATGGAGTGTAACCATGCACGTCATAAATATTTATATATTAATTGACTTTTGTTCCTCTCATTTCAAATCAATGACTCATCTTTCCCACCTCCCACTATTGATTATTTCTCTCTTTTTTTCCTCAATATCAATAGATCTTGAATAAATCTACAATCAGTCACACTCATCCTCACACAATTATTTCGGGCAATAAACCAATTGAGGCCACCAAATATTGTCTAATTTAAGAAACTAATGTCATTATTTTATGTTACACATTGTTTTGTGTAAGATTGTGAAGAATATACTTTAAAGAAACATGACCAAGAGAAGTTAGATGATTGGACATTAGCAAAAGGGAAACTACACACGTACTATTACAATTTAAAGATCATTGACAGAAGAATCACTAAACAGTAACTATATAAGACATTTAAAGGTCATCAAAATTTGAATCATTTATGTCAAGTAAACAAAACCAAAACTAACAAATAAAAACTATATTTAATGGCATGCATCTTTTTTAGATATATATAAAATTATAAACGACGTTCCACTTTGAATCCAATTAATT
>NC_061119.1:117664920-117685132 GCF_002878395.1 Capsicum annuum
ACCCGCACTCAAATGCTAATGTTAGAGTATGTGTCCTATTGATCAGTGACTTTAACGTAAGCATTTCCTATGGATGGAACGGGTTGCCTGACATGTTCCAAGGAAGCAGTAAAATAGAAAGTAAAGAATACAATGATCTTTACGTGGAAAACACCTGGCTCAAAATGGTGTAAAAAACCACGACCTACACCTCTACAGGATTTAACCCCAACTTCACTAAATAACTTTGACTCTCAACAAAGACTGATTACAAAACTCTTGTAACCAACAAATAGGAATTATAAACTCTAATTCCTTTAACTCAATGACTAGAAATTCTAAACTCTAATTCCTAACTACACACATCTCCCAAGGTAAGCGTTCCCAAAGTCTTTGAGTTTTTCCTAACTTAAAGACTACCTCCTAGTTCAGTTTATAACACATTGAAGCTAATATTACATCAATATTTCAAGAACACTGAGCAACTTTAAAAATTATTTCTAAAACTCTTAGCTAGATTCTATACTTAGGACCAGGCTCTTCAATGTGTTTCTTCAGTGATTGAGTGGAACTTCGTGAAGTCAATCTGTTGATTTTTGTTTTCTGCTTTTTTAAGTGTGTAGTTTATTTTGACTGATGCATCTTCTATTTAAGCACAACTCTTCAAAGAGTCATTCTTTAATTCTAACTCCCCCTTCAGTCAGAACTCTCATTGCATAGAGTTCTACTTCAAGTAAGACTCCTTCTTCAATTCCAAGTCTTGTCTCCTTAGTGTTGTAGTCAAACTCCAACTCTCTAACCAGTCCTTCAAATTGTACGTTTTGCATAGAATTCTTCAATTTTCAGAATCTTTCTCCTTCTACACATAGGACTCTTAAGGATATGCTCAAATGTGAAACTGCTTCTTCTCATAGGACTCCTTTTTCAAATCAACTTGCTTTCCCTTATCATTAAGTATTTTAATCAAATTCAAATTGTTCTATTTCCTACGTGATCATAAAGTTGAAGTTTCCAGTTGCCCTAATTTAACCCATTCTTATTTTTAATTATTTATTCAGTAGAATGCACTCTTGAACTTGTCGGATTAGTGGAATACGTATATCAACTAGTTTCATTTATATTGTCATTCATCAAAACTTCAAAGTTCCAAAAAATTCCCCCCTTTTCGATGATGAAAAACCTCTTATCTTTGTGAATTCAAACATCGTCACCTATAGGAACTAATGTGTAAAACACTAGAATGAAACATGTTAGTCAATGGGTTGTAAATATTGCACAACCCTCTTATCTTTCCCCTTTTGGCATCATCGAAAACCATTTTAATGCAATAATATACTATCCAAAGTGATTTGTTATGCAATTCATGGCCACTGCTGCTATCACCAAAATAATCAAACAAAGACTTTAGCGACCATAGTAATGTATTTAAGGGAGCAAAAATATGAGCCAATTTAGCAAAGATAACCATTCCATTTAAATGATAGAGCATGTTCTATATTAAACCTAAGATAGTACTGAACAAAGAAAAACAATTGAGTGTTGAGAAAAAAATATGGTATAAAAGTGGGACATAAGGATACGAATAGTGGGGAGCTGATGACGAAGGTGGAATAGGTGTTATCAACTGTGTGAATTGATGAATGACTTCAAAATTTTCATCCCTTTCTCAATCAAGGTCAAGCTTCAAAGTCATAATCCTAGCCTGAAGGACCACTTATTCCAGTTTATGAATATCAGATGCAGCTTCTAGTTCAAAATTTATCTCAGTTGAATCATTTTTCTTATTTTTTTTTTTTGCAATGAGATTTATCCCTCCTTATTAAACTTGGTAGAGAAGCATGATTCATCTATTCAAAAACATCCATTGTTATTTGAAAATTCAAACCTAAAATAGGAATAAGAAATCCTAAAGATCTGAGACAATTAGGAACTAAAAGGGAGAGCATACCCCTTTTCATTCTTCAAAAATATATGCTGCATGTGATTGATGATTAAGCTTGGCAAATATATGATACAAAACTGATAATTTTGTTGAGAGAGAAAAAGGAATTTCTGGTTTATTATTAACTTATTTATGCACAACCATTTGGAGAGAATCAAAGAAAGTTTGGTCAATCAATTCATCAGCTTTATAAGACAAGGGGAGGATGAAATGTGAGGAATTAAATAGGTGTGCTAAACTATTTCAACTTAGACATCCTATGCTTATATCAGTATAGAACATACCAGATAAGAAGAACTTTGTGGTCACAACTACTTTCTTGTACCTATTTTTCAACACAATCTAATACAAAATTAGGTTTAAAGAGTCAAAAATATGAAATTGGGACACACAAATAAATGTGTAAGACTGAATCAAATAACAGTTTATCTAATAAAATTAAAAAAAATTATTCTAGCCAATCATTTAGGGGTGTTCATGAAATTTTAATCATCCCTAAGTCTAACCTATTTTTTTTTCAAAATGCTATCTACTTAGTGCCAGTGGTGTATTTTCAGTCAATTAAGTAATCCACATAATAAACATCTTTATAGACCATAAGAGTGAATTGCTTTCCTTTGGATACCATAGTCCCAAGTTACTGAGTTGTTATTCCCCCTATCGATATGCCCTCAGTCATGGAATAGGTGGTACAACATATTTCTATGCATACTAATTAGTTTCACTATCATCCTCTTAACTTCTTTGATCTTTATATTTGTCCACAAAGATTCATATGAACCAGGTAAGCACTTGGTCGTACTTATATGATTCTTTGTTTTGAAGAAGGAGCTCCCTTGCTTACCCCTTACACGAGCACTACTCGACCATTCATCTTTCAAAGGCTTTTATTTTAGTTCTCCCAATCTTTCCAACTCTAACATTGGTGCTCTTTTTGCCATCTCCGAAAGATCCATTCCCCCTTTAATATGGTGAGTGAAAGAAACTATATTTGCTTCCAGTTTTATACCTTGAGCAAGCTTTATTCATGTACACATTTTGCTTGCCTCCTTTTACTCAAACCTATAAAACAAATTAGGGGTTAACTTTAGGCACCCAGACAAGCTTGGGTCCTTTCTTATGAGTAAACGGATGAATCAGATTTCTTCTAGCCCATGTAGGTAACAGGTTACGCAACCTATTTCTCTGATCAGGTTTACTTATCCTTTTTTTGTTCTTAGATAGTTTATTTGCTAGATTTGGACCGCTAGATCTACTTTTGGTAGCAACTGGACATTCTGTGGTTGGATGTCTAAGGTTTTTATAGATATAGCACAAGTCTTAAGAAGCATCAAGACTTGTGAAAACCCCAACAAGCTTTTTTACTGTGATTTCTTTCACTCTGGTTATGAACAATTCTTGACGAATTTGTCCACCTGTTTGCTTTTTTAAGGTCATGTTTTAGTTTAGAGACTTCTTGACTCAGCTTATTTACCATGTTTGTTGCATTATTGCACTCTTCTTTGTACTTGACCAATTCAAGTTCAAATTTTTCTTGTTCTTTACTCTTGATGTTTTTCCCTTTTTAGAGTGTCAATTTTAGAACTTATGACTTAAGATCATTGTTTGAATAATCAAGTTGCTCAACCTATTTGTTGAGAGAGTAGTTTTCCTGTTCAACAGTGTTCTTGCAAGCTTCTAAATTAATGAAATCAAATTTTATGCTTCCAAGACTGTTAAACAGCTCATCCCTATCCATAGTAAATTCTTGGAAGTCATCAATTAGTGCACTCATCAAGGAAATAAGTTTTGTTTTAGAAAACAAATGCAAATTTTCTTTAAGTTCAAGTATACTTACCTCAAAAGCATTATCTTCTTCCTCCAAGTCTTAATCTCCAAGAGCTATGAGTGCTATTTTATAAACTTCATCATCATTTGAGTCAGATCCCCAAGCTACTACCATTGCATATTGTTCCCTCTTTTTGGTCTTTTCTTTCAATTTATTTTCAACCCTTTCCTTTCTCTATTCTATTTCCCAGACAGAACAATCCTTGTTCTGATGATCAGTCTTACCACACTTGTAGCATATATTTGGATTTTCATTGGACCATTTCTTGCCACCTGTTCCCTTCTTCTTTTTGAAGAATTTGCTGAAGTTTTTAGCTATAAAGGCAACTACTTTTTCATCAAGTTCAATTTCTTCATCGCTATCAGATACCTTCAGAGCTAAGGTATCCTTAAGGGCTGCTAGCTCTTTAGTTCCATCAATTTCCATTTCATAAGTCCTCAGATTCCCTACTAGTTCATCTAGTTTCATACCTATAAGATCCTTATTTTCCTCCATAATAGCAGTCACTTTAATATTCCATTTTGATTTTGGTAGCACCCTCAACATCTTTTAAACTTATTCGTCAACAGTAATGACGTTTCCTAAAGAAGTCAACTCATTTGTCAAGGCAGTAAGCCTTATCATCATATCATGCAAGGTTTTATTCTCCTTTATCTTAAAAGCATCATATTCAATAAAGAGAAGAGCAATCCTGAATTTTCTAACCTGAGAGGTACCTTTATGTGTATTGGCTAGTGTATCCCTAATTTTCTTAGATGTTCTATAGTTTGACACTCTATTGTATTCAGACGGTCCTAGTCCACAGACTAAGATGTTCTTAGACTTAGCATTTTTCTTTAATGCCACTAAGTCATCAGCGGTAAAATTACTTCTTACCTTCTTGACCTGTTGACTATCTTCTAAATTCATTGGAATAGTAGGACCATCAGTGATCCTGTCCTATAACTCAGAGTCTTCCCCTTAAATAAACGTTTCCATCCTAGCTTTCCACTAAATGAAGTGAGAACCATCAACGAATGGTGGTCTAATAGTAGATTGACCTTTAGTGTGACCAGTAGGTGGTGCGGAATTCATCATATTGATCTTTGTCTTAGGTGTTTGCCCTTTCAAAGACAACCTCGCTCTGATACCACTTGTTAGAGTACGTGCCCTACTGATCAGTAACTTTAACGTAAGAGTTTCCTATGGATGGAATAGGTTACCTAACGTATTCCAAAGAAGTAGTAAAACGAAAATTAAAGAACACAACGCTTTTTATGTGGAAAACACCCAGCTCAAAAAGGTGGAAAAAACCATGACCTACACCTCTATAGGATTTAACCCCAACTTCAGTTAATAACTCTAAGCCTCAACAATAACTGATTACAAAACTCTTGTAACCAACAAATAAGAATTATAAACTCTAATTCCTTTAACTCAACGACTAGGAATTATAAACTCTAATTCCTAACTACACATACCTCCCAAGGTATGCGTTCCCAAAGTCTTTGAGGCTTTCCGAACTTGAAGACTACCTACTAGTTAAGTTAATAACACACTGAAACTAATATTACATCAATTTTTCAAACACAATGAACAACTCTAAAAATCAATGCTAAAACTCTTAGCTAGATTCTATACTTAGGACCAGGCTCTTCAATGTGTTTCTTCAGTGATTGAGTGGAACTTCGTGAAGTCAATCTGTTGATTTTTGTTTTCTGCTTTTTTAAGTGTGTAGTTTATTTTGACTGATGCATCTTCTATTTATGCAAAACTCTTCAAAGTCATTCTTTATTTCAAACTCCCCCTTCAGTTATAACTCTCATTGCATATATTTCTACTTCAAGTGAGACTCATTCTTTATTTCAAAATCTTGTCTCCTTAGTGTTGTAGTAAAACTTCAACTCTCTAAAGTGTCCTTCAAATTGTACGTTTCTCATAGACTTCTTCAATTTTTAGAATCTTTCTCCTTCTATACATAGGACTCTTAAGGATATGCTCAAAAGTGAAACTCATTCTTCACATAGGACTGCTTTTTTAACTCAACTTGCTTTCCCTTATCATCAATTAAATTCAACTTATTCTGTTCCACAACAGATCAGTAAGTTGAAGTTTCTAGTTGCACCAATTTAACACATTCTGATTTTCAATTATTTATACAGTAGACTGCACTCTTGAACTTATTGGATCAGCGGAACACATATATCAACTTGTTTCATTTATATTTTCATTCATCAAAACTTCAAGGTGCCAACAACTAATTCTCGAATCTTTAAGAAAACTCTCTTTTCCTTTGTCTTTCTCTCTCTCAATTTCTCTCTCTTTATGCATTTGCCTTTTTTGATTTTCAGCTTTTTCTCTATGTTACCTTCTAGTTTACTCTTATTCTCTCTAAATGTCCTCTATTTTTCTCTTTTGCCTTTTGTGTTATGTATTAGGTGTAGGTGTATTTGTGTTATATCATGTCTATCATGTATGTGTATGTTGTCAGAATAAATAGAATGTAGGGGAGTGGGAGTATGTGAACATTAAGTGACGTGAGGGATTACTAATGTTAGCAAGCAGAGAGGTTTTAGAGTAGAGGAGTTGGTTTGCATGAGTTATGCATATTAATTTGAGAAATTTTTGGGGAAAAGGGAAAAAGTAAAACGTGAAGGGAATAAGGGGGTTAGAGGTGTGCAGGCATTAGGGAAGAGGGGTAATTTGGGTTATATAGTTTTCTTTTATATTAAAATCAAATAAAATAAAATAAAAAGTACATATAAATGCTAATAAAAAATAATAACTTATCAATTTACATTAAAAATTATAGGTGGAAAAGTTGAATTGCCAAAAGAACAAAAGGGCAGCTCGGTGTACTAAAGATTCTGCTATGCGCCGTATCTCAAAAAAAATGTTACTAGTAAATATACTAAAATTACTAGCTTATTTATTAAGATATTAACTTAAAACAAAAATATTTTCTTGAAAAGTTAAAAAATAAGACAGAATCTTAAAATGTGACTCAATCTCTTAAACTTTTCCTTTCAGTAAAATCTTCTATAAATGAAATAAAAGCTAAAACAGAGATTAGGAAAAAAATATTTGATTCTAAAAATAGGGAATGTTCAAAGAGGGTCAAAATCACATATCTACATGTACTGACCCTCTAGGTCATTTTCTGTATTTCTGGTCATTTTTGACATTTAGAGCTTTCCTATATCTGTCCTAAGACATTTGTGACTTGCTGGACCAATAGTTCAACTAATCGGGTAGTTTGTTTGGTTTTTAGAATCTATTCCCTATTTTTAAGTCTTCGCTAGTTAGAATTGGGTACTGAGGAAAACATTAGCCATATAGCCTCGTATGCTAATTCTTAAAGTTCCAACAACCCCAAAACATCTATTTTAGGCTGGGTTGACCCTTGGTTCAAGTTCCAAGGCTCCCAAAGACATTCTAAGCTATTGGTCTCAAAATAACAAAAATGACACGGGTGTGGGCCAACTTTTTATTGAAACAACCTCAGATGGAAATTTTGTTTGAGTCATTGAGTCTGGAATATCAAAATTGATAGGGTAGCATAGTTCTTTTTTGTATATAGATTACGAGTGAATCTTAAGGCGTCGCTAGAGACTCGAAAAAAATAAATTCTCCAGCTAGTATGACCGCTAAAGCATCCATTTAGGTGCTTTACCAGAGGGCGCTTAAGAAGCCTTTCAGGCACTTTAGCGGCCCTGGCCAACTCAGTACGTGCCGCTTTAGCAGCAAGTTAGCCACTAAACTGCAAGCTGCTTTAGTGTTTCGTTGTTCTCTTAAGCAGCCTTCCAAGTATGGATTGGCACCACTTAAGCAGTACCTGCGCTCTTTAGAGGATGACCGCTAAAGTGGCCCAATGGCCTCCTTAACTGCTCCTATTAACCTTATAAATTCGCCACTTAGCTGATTTTCTCTGAATTTTTACACAAGTTCTAGAGTGAAAACCACTAGAACGTGTGGGAACTTGGGAGAAACATTTATAGGAGATTTTTGGGTATTCTTAATCTTAGATTACTTATTTTCTCTGAATTCTTGATTAGTTTTCATTGATTCCATGGTTAATTTCTCATAATTTTCCAAAAATTCCTAGAATGTTGGTTTGTTGATTGTAGTACCATCAGAGCTCGAAATTTACTCATTCTTGAGGGTAAACATTCCTTGAGCATAGTGTAATGCGTTATCAAGTTTGAATGTGCAATTTCACAAGCGGGCCCTACCTGAGATTTTTATGTAACTTTAGACCCGAAGCACATAAGTGCAATATAAGTATCATTGTTCTCATATTAATGAGTAGATTATGATTTTGATAGCGCCGCATCTTGCGGAAGCTTTTTGAAGGAGAAATCAATGATTTAGCAGATTTCTTTAGGCTTTTCTTCTGCGTCCAAGTAGTCTAGGTTTGCCTTACTTATAGATTGAGCTAATTCATAGTATATGTATGACATTATGCAAGATAGGGGATGGGAATTAAGTCTTGGAGGTATAGATGTAATTAGTATATTTGGATTCTTTCTATTATAATGGAACCATAAATTAGGCGTAATTGACTTAATTATTCATGTTTAGATAGAATTGCTATCTTAAGGTTAATTGAGGATTAATTTAACATCTAGAAGTGAATTTCAATACCTTAGCCTAGTTCGCGGTAGAGTTCACCTTTTAACATATTATAAAGTTTAAAAGAGGGCCCCATCTGGCCACTTTGGCCATGATTCTTGTTAGTTCTCGGTAGACTCAATAGGTATACGATATCCTTAATGTTGAATATTTATAGTTTAAAAAGACTAGATTCATTATGCTTTTACTAGTTTAGTGCTTGTGAGTTGATTTAAGTTTCGGTTTGGTTTTGAGTTCTAATTCAAGTCTGATAAATGATAATGATGATATGAGTTTCGGTTCGAGTCCGACATTAAGAGGTTGTTTATGGTATGTTATGGCATGGATGAGTTCGCAGTTATGTCTTGATATTTTGTAAATTTATAGAATTTTGGTTATTTACTTTCTTGATTGCATCCTCTGGGCTTATGGGGGCTCACATAGGGATATTTAATTTTATGCACTAACTAGCTTATAGTGGCCAGTCTTGTAGTATTATTTACGCTTTACTTCATAATATATATGATCCGGATATTTACTTATATTATTGGAGAACTATTCAAGGTTTTCCCTTTTTCCTTGAATTAGCATATTTATCTTGCATCTTCATTATTCTTATATTAGAATTTAGCTTTTTTGACCAATGATGCCTATTGAGTACTCGTGGTTTTGGTACTCATAATACACTTCTTTACATTTTGGTGTAGATCTTAGTACTAGTGCCCATCACTGACGTTTCGATCATGCTATTTTTCGGAGGCCAGGTGAGCTCTCAGAGTTAGAGTTTCTGTCAGCTCCTAAGCACACATGCAAATGTACGTGGTCTACCAAGTTATATAGTGGCCTTCAAGAAAGATGAATATCAATCCCATAGGGACTTGTGTTAAACAACTATCCAATTCTAGTTTAACTAATTAAGGAGAGTAACAAATAAAGTTTTAGAATTGTAAACTAAAAGTAAACTAAACTAATGCAAATAAATAAGTGACTTTGGACAATCAAAGGATAGAGAACCAGGGTTAAGGCTTACGAACAATCATGCTATGCCATTGAACTTCATTTGTTAGATTGTTTATCGTGGTTGTTGATTCACAGGGTTAATTGCATGATCATGGTCTCCCGACCTCTAACTGTTTACCTACTATAGACATTACAACTAAATCATTGAGCAGGGATGTAATAATCCAGCTAAGTGATTTAAAGATATCACACTACATATAAATCAAGTAAGGCTTCTACGTACATCCCTGTCCTAGACTCTAATTCAAAATCCTTATATTATAAAAGACTACGAACCTTACTTTTCTTATCCCCATATTCTATCATCCTATTCCCTCTCCTGAGATCACAAGGTTGATAATTAATATATTATAAGGGTAGCTAATCCTTAAAATAGTTAAACCACGAATAAAAAATCAACCATAATGATAAGCAACTCAAACAAACTTAATTCAAAATAAAAGTATTCATGATCTTGGCCTTAACCCCGGAAAGGGAGTTTAGCATTTAATGCAAATATTCATCATCCAATTCCTTGGATTGATGATATAAACTAAAAATAAACTAAATTAAAGAATGATAAATCCGAAAAATAAGTTGTGGTAGCCTCCAATTTTGTCCAAGCTGATCTAGGCTGTTCCAAGATTGTCCAAGATGTGTATTGTGATTCCGTGATCCATTCCATGCCTTTTTGAGTTGTTTCAACTTGATTTGAAGCTTTTATATCCTTAATATATCATCATAATACATAAATAATCATCCGATAGAATTAAACACAACAATTTAGAGCTCAAAACAACACAAAATCCAAGATGGTGAACTAGAAACACAAGCTAAGCATAGGTTTTATTCACTTCGATGTTAAGCTTATTTTTTTTACTCTTGTCTTAATACAATTGATCCTTAAACATTATAACTAAATTTTTTCACATATAAATACACAATAACAACCTTGGGAACTCATTAAAAACATTATAATCCAACACGATAGACTAGACAAACACCTAACTCAAGCTAGTCACACTAGTTTTCTCGGCTGACTTCCAAATGATCAATTTAAATCAAAACTTGTGTGAAAACACTATTAAACATTGTGAACACATACATGGACACTGAGATGCGTATTTATTTCATTATCAACACATTAAGCATACGAATTATCCTTAAAACAAGGCCAAAATAGTAATGCGAGAATGCATAAATACATCTAACATTACCACCCCACACTTAAAGCCTTGTTCATCCTCGAACAACTCTTAACTATAAACACCATGAGCTGAAGAGACTCTACACTAATACTACAAGTAAAGCATTCATGATAGTTCTACAATGACTACATGGAATGCAAGTTTCTCCACTAAGAATGTTATACGTAATTGAAAGCTCAAGAATCCTATTTCAAAACATCCTAACCTCAAGAATTCACTCCACAAGTGGTAAACTCATGCACCTTGCTAAATTAAAGACATTATATAATTCAAGCACATTCATCAAACATGTGCCCCTAACAATAAGAAAGTTACCCATAATCACTCACAATAATGCAAATTATAACATTCGGTATGCAAATAAAGTTACACTCACTCTCACAAAAAACTCACACGTTACACTAGATAAACCATAGGCTTTCCCTAAGTGTCATTCTCCACTAATATCAGAATGTCCAGAATAGGATTAATTAGGTCTTTCCATGTTGTAATGTAGGCTAAGGGATGGGTAGGAGCTATATGGGAATAATGACTAACCTCTCTAAGAGATTTAATACACTACATTATACATTTAAAACCAATCTCCAACAACCAAATTACACTTTTTTCCATCCACCCACATCTTTTGTTTTACTCGATCTCTTTTAAGTATTTTCACAAACACATGGTGGAAGTATTATTTATTACCACATGAATCAATTTTTTTCTTTTTCACAACCTTGGTAATATTACTAGCACAATGTCTATCACACCCATCCACCACACATCAATTTTCAACACCAATAACTATTACATTAGGGCATCAAATTCACCTTTTCCCTCTTATTTCTCAAACTTCTTACTCAATTAATTTTTTATTAAAGAAATTAAGAGATTTTGGATCAAATTAAGGTCTATTAAAAAAGAGATTCGAGTACTTCTAAGGCTACCAAATAAAAAGCTAAAGGCTCAAGGAGGATGACTAAGATGCACATAGGGTAGGTTAAATAGAAGATAAAAACAAGGCTATTAAAGAAATGCCTATATCATCTACTAAACCCACACTCTTTATTTTGATTTATACATACACTTGGCAAGTTCTAGACATCATATGCAATAAGGAATAGACAAATATCGTCACACACACATGGCACATGGTCAACTCACATAGGATCATCATAGACTCCCAACCAATAATATCATGAATTCAAATTTAAGCCACAAGTAAAAAATTCACAAACATGAGCCTAAGAGTCTCAAGGTAGCAAATCTCACAATCACATGCTTATATAATCAAAACACTTGTACCATATAATCAAAAATAGCACCAACAAGAATATCTCACTTATTCCTAACCTAAATTTTTTTTAAACTGTATCCAAAAATAGGAATTTCCCCACCCCACACTTAAAAATCTACTTTGTCCCCAAAGTGAACTTAAAAGTAAGAGATAGAAATACTCTGTGAGGCCTCTAGGCCTAGCTAGTACCATCATTTAAATATCAAGAGAGTTCTAAGGACCCCACACTTGGTCTTTCCCATGCTCCTTAGCTTACGGTTTTCGGTGCTCAGACTTCCCATCAACCTGCGACTCAACAAAAACAAAAGAAACTATGTGAAATAAAAATTAAAAACTAAAAAAAAAAAACCCTACTTAACTTGGGTTGCCTCCCATGCAGCTCCCAATTTAGTATCGCGGCACGATCCAATCAAATTTTTCCTCTACCTTAGGGATATAAATTTCAACCCCAACTTTGCATCCATCTTGTTTCCTTACTCATAGGGTGGTGGTACAAAGAATAATGAACTATGTAATGGATAATGCATGGTAAACCACTCCGCCTTGAGGTGAGGTATGTTTTTATGTTGCTTATCCAGTGTAAAATTAAGAATATAGGATTGTTATTTCTCATCTTCACACTTTTCCACTACTTTAAAATGTTTCCATAGACAAGACATTATCTAAAAATAATGTAGAAAAGTGCGTTGAGTGAGGCCCAACCAATCCCACTTCAATATTTACACTATCCTCAACACCCTCACTCTTATTGACTTTCTCAAATTTAGTCTTAAGAGAAAGATGATAACAGAATAGTTACGATTCATATGTTGGTGGTGGTATCCCCTTAACCTGTTCAACAATAATATTTTTTTGAGTACTCAGACTTTCCCAAATTGTCCGCAACTTTTTCTACAATAGGTTTGGAAGTCAGCTCTGCATCTACCTCCATAGTTATCTTTGGAGGTTTTTTATTGATCTCTGCACCATTCCTAAAAGTGATTTTAATTACTTATTTATTATTACTTGGCAAATCACCTTGAGGTCTGGTATTATGTACCTACTACACTTGCCCTATATGTGCCTCCAAGTTCTTTATGATAATCTGTTGACTCTTTAGAATGGCCCCATTACTCTTTATATCTGCTAACAACTATTCTTGATCAGCTAGAAGTTGTTTTGGCATCTCTTCCAAATTGCTTTTCTAAATCGAGGCCTAGTTATTCTGAACCTGTGGCTGCTGAAACTGCTGTTGCTAATTGTAGGCGTTCACATAGTATTATATTTGATCATAGCCCACAAACATTACTGAATAGGGTTTTACAACAGAAACATTTGCAAAATGATCACTATTTCGACAAACCATACACCAACATAAATTGTCATAACTCAAAAACTATCTATCCTACATTGACATCTCAAGAAATGTTAGAAATAAAAAATAATAAAGAAACTACAAAATAAAAATTACTAAACTATTTACAACTCAATATAGCTAAACTAAAAATAAGATACTTGCCAATTTACAAGTCCCCGGCAACGGTGCCAAAAACTTGACAAACTTCAAGCTCACATTCAAGTGTACATGGGCAACAAAGTAATATAATGGCCTTCAAGAAAGCCGAATATCAATCCTACAGGGACTTGTGTTAAAAAGCTATCCAATTCTACTTAAACAAATTATTGAGAGTAATAAATAAAGTTTTAAAATTGAAAACTAAAAGTAAACTAAACTAATGCGAAAAAGTAAATGACTTTGGACATTCAAAGGATAGAGAACCAGGGTTAAGGCTTAGGAAAACTCATATTATACCATTGAACTTCATTCATTAGACTACTTATTATGGTTATTGATTCGTAGGGTTAATCGCATGATCATGCTCTCCCGACCTATAACCGTTTACCGAATGTGGAAATTAAAACTACATCATTGAACGAGGATGTAATAATCCAACTAATTGATTTAAATCTAACATACTACATGTAAATAAAGCAATGATTCAAAGTACATCCCTGTCCTAGACACTAAATCAAAATCCTTATTTTAAAAAAGACTACAACCCTTACTTTAATTATCCCCATGTTCTATTTGCCTATTCCTTCTCCCGAGATCACAACATTGACAATAAAAAAATTATAAGGGTAGCTAATCCTTAAAATAGTTAAAACAAGGAAAAACAAGAAACCATAATTATAAGCAACTCAAATAAACTTAAATCAAAATAAAAGTATTCATGATCTTGGCCTTAATCCTGGAAATGGTGTTTAGCCTTTAATAGGAATATTCATCATTCAATTCCTTGGATTGATGATACAAACCATAATGAAATTAAATTAAAGAATAATAAAACCTAATAAAAAGTTTTGGTAGCCTCCAATGTTGACCAAGCCAATCTAGGGTGTTCCAAGATTGTCCAAGATGTATATTGCGCTTCTGTGATAGATTTCAAGCCTTTTTGAGTTGTTTCAACTTGATTTGAAGATTTTATATTCTTAATATATCATAATAATACATTAAAAATCATACTATAGAACTAAAAACAATAATTTAGATCTCAAAACAACACAACATCCAAGATGATGAACTAGAAACATGAGCTAAGCATAGGTTTTATTCACTTTGATGTTAAGCTTATTTTTTGACTCTTGTCTGGATAAAATTGACCCTTTAACATTATAACCAAGTTTTTTCACATATAAATACACAATAACAACCTTGGGAACACATTAAACACATTATAACCCAACACGATGGACTAGACAAACATCTAGCTCAAACTAGTCACACTAGTTTTCTCAGTTGACATCCATATAATTAATTTAAATCAAAAGTTGTGTGAAAACACTATTAAACATTGTGAAAATAGACATGCACACTTAGAAACACATTTATATCATTATCAACACATTAAGAATACTAATGATCCTTAAAACAAGGCTAAAAAGTCTAGAATAGTAATGTTATAATGCATAAATACACCCAACATCAGTTTCCTCTTTCTCCATCTACTACTTTTCTTAGTCTTTCTTTATTTGAGACTGATGTATATTGATTATTACAATAATTGTATTTTGTTTTTCTAGTAACTCTTGTACCTACTAGGTCATGGGATGGTTAGTGATGATTTATCTATATTTCAGACCATTATTATTACCTAAATTATTGTTGTATATCCTATATTAAAATGTTTTCGCTTTTATACCCTTTTCCTACCAAATTAACCCATTGTTTCTAGATCCAGGCTATGGTTTCGCTTACCTACTGGCGAGATAAAGTAGGTGCCATTATAACTCATAAATCATATATGACAAAGGGGTATTAGAGCCAGGTTGACCACTCTTGTTAGTACAAGAGCAAGTGCATAGTAGAGTCCTATGGCTCAGAATGATAAATTCTATTTCTTATCTTTAGGAAACTATAGGAAATTCTTAGGAGTTCTTCACTTCTTCCACTTATTTTGTGATAAGAGTTTGAGTTAGTTTCTACAGGTCCCTTTGGTTTCACTATTTTGTTGATGGCTAGGAGACGTTCTACCTATATACGAGATAAGGATCTCGAGCCTTTGCCTAGGGATCCTATCAATTTTCATGGATGACCTAGAGTCAAAGATATCCTAGAAATGTAGCCTCAGCTAGGGAACATGATAAAAGGGACTTCACCATACCCTGTTCCTTTAATCGAGCTAGAGATTTTTCTACCCCCGCTTGCTGTGGGTAAAGGACAAGCCCAGTATCTATTAGGGTTTTACTCATGGATGCATTGGTTATTATTTAAGTATTAGTTGGTTGTGAACCTCTAATGGATCATAATGGTAAAAAGGCAGGGGCGCAACTTTTTATTGCAGCTCCTAGAGTTGAGTTCCCTCCTGTGTCAGTGGTTGCTCAGTCGGTGGTTTCAAAAAATTCTATGTCTATTGAGGAGCAAAATATGTGAGGTAGATTCTTGAGATTAACTCTATTTAGGTTTCCTGGTGTATCAGGCGAGGATGCTTATGAGTTATTTATTACTTATGAGGGTAGGCTCCATAATTTAGGCCTAATTGAGTCTTGTGGTGTAGATTACACTAATTTTTAGTTGGACTTAGTAACTCAACATTGGAGGATAGATCATATTGATTCCATGACAGCTATATCTTCCCCATTGCCATGGACTCACTTCTACGGATATTTTGGGAAAAGTATATGCCTAGCAGTCTTAGGGATCATCTGAGAGATCGGTTCTAGATGTTGTGGTAGGTATTTATAAGTGTTGTGGAGTTTGAGGCCTAATTTCATGAGTTGTATAGACATGCTACATCTATTTTCCCTATCAAGTATGGGAGGATTTGGTGCTTTATTCAGGGATTATGACTCCCTATCTGCATAACTACAAAGAGTTATGTTGTTATAGGTAGGTGTTTTGCTGCGGTAGATAATCATGCTCAGGTTTTGGAGGATATGCATTACAAGGCCCAAGGGGAAAACAATAAGGGTTTGTGATATCAAGGTAGTTTTAGTAGGAGACATAATGGCTCGAGGTTCAAAGGTAGTGGTTCTTAGGGTAGGTACCCTTCACGTTAATTGTATCAATATCAAGGTCAGTCTAGTAGGTCCATTCAGGCCTAATTTAGATAACCAATGAATTCCAATCTAGTTTTAATGATCATCCTAGCCAGAATAGTGGTCAGGCTCCGAGGGGTTTGTCTTTTAGGTATTCTAGCAATATTAGTTATTTCGAGTCAATCAGATCTTCTAGTTTTAGTACATCACATGGGGACTGTTATGGTTGTAGGGACTTTGGCCATTGACTATGAGAGTGACCAAATTATGAAGTGATGGTTCCTTCAGCTCAGAGTATTTTATTAATGAGGGAAGCCCTACCCCCTAGATAGAGGTGGTATACATGGTCATCAAAATAGTCTACGGTGCTCGTGGAAGTTCTTGGGCAGGTAGGATAGGAGAACAATATGGAGCCCAACCAGGTGGTGAACATAGTTAGTTGTTTGCCATACCTGTTAGGTCGTAGGTTGAATCTTCGGATGCTATTATTAGAGGTATGATTTTAGTTTTCCATCAACTATCTTTTGATTATTTGATCCAAGATCCATTTATTCGTATGTGTATTCTTATTATGCCCTGCAGTTCAAGTTTTCTTAGTATTATTTATAAGTGTCATTATACATCTAATCTAGTAGGGAGATTCATTAGTAGTGGATCAGGTCTATAGATCAGGTATTATGACTATTTGAGATTTTAATACTCAGGTTGATCTTATTATGCTAGAAATGGTGGTTTTTAATGTGATCTTATGCATGGACTTATTATTCTACTATCATTCAGTGTTGGATTCTTTGCTAAGACTATTACCTTAGCCATGCATGGCATACCCCAATTGTGTGGTAGGGGCTATTATCCATGTGACAATAGGGATTATTTTTTATGTTTGGTCTAGGAGACTTATTTCAAGGGGTTGCGATTCTTATCTCTCTTATATTTATGATGTTATTATAGGAAGTCCATCGGTTGATACTATTCCTATAGATTGTGAGTTTTCTAATGTTTTCCCTATAGATTTACCTGGTTTTCCTCCTCAGTATGATAGTGAGTTTATTATTGATCATGAGTCGAACATCTAACCTATTTCCATGGCACCTTAACCTATTGCTCTGTCGATCTTAAAGAGTTGAATTCTCAGCTTCAGGATCTTCTTGGTAAGGATTTCATTATTTTATTCGTAAAGAAGAATGATATTTCCTAGCATATGTGTATTAAGTCCAAGAAGCTTAATAAGATAAAAATTAAGAGTAGGTATCCTATGCCTCTCATTGATGATTTCTTTGACTAGGAAACAATATTGTTCTCTATGATTTATTTGAGGTTTGGTTACTATCAGTCGAGGATTTGACTAAGGATATCCGAAAGACAGCCTTTAGGACCTAATATGGTTATTATGAGTGTTTGGTGATGTATTTTGTGTTTACCAATGGCCCTACAATGTTAATAGATTTTATTATCCACGTGTTTAGGCTTTATTTGGATTTCTTTGTGATTATGTTCATCGATGATATCCCTGTGTATTTCTGGAGCACAGAGGAATATATGCAATATTTAAGGATTGAGATTCAGACATTGAGAGCTTATAAGCTTTTTGCCAAATTCTCTAAGTGTTATTTCTGGCTTGAGTTAGTAACATACCATGGACATATGGTATTAAGAATAGGATTATGGTTGATTCAACGAAGATTGAGGCTATTCATGATATGAATAGGACTATATCATTATTAGAGGTGTGTAGCTTCATTGGTTTTGCTATTTACTATAGATGGTTCGTTGAGAGTTTTGGTACTATTGCAACACCGATGACTCAATTTACTTAGAAGGGGGTTCACTTACGATGGTTAGAGGTGTGTGAGTAGAGATTTAGGAAGCTCAAGGGATTTGTCACTTCATCTTCTATTTTGGCTCTTCCTATTGAATGTAAGGGATTTATCCTATATTGTGATGCTTTCAGTGTTGGTTTTGTTTGTGTGCTTATGCAATAGGATTTAGTTATTTCTTATGCATTGAGACAACTCAAGGAGCATGAGTGCAACTATCCCACTTATGATTTGGAGTTAGCAGCAGTAGGTTTCGTGCTTAAAATTTAGACATGTTATTTTTATAGCGTTCATTTTTGATATTTCACGGATTATCATAGTCTTCAGCATCTTAAGACCCAAAGAAAATTTGAGGCAGTGTAGATGGTTGGAGTTGGTTAAGCATTATGACATCTTTATTTTGTAGCATCGGAGCAAGTCAAACGTTGTAGCGGATGCTTTCAGACAAAAATCGGTGACAATGGGTAGCTTGACTTCTATCTCAGTTTCTAAGAGGTCGATGGTGCAGGGCTATTATGACTCGACTTACAAGTTATGATGGCACCTATTCTATCCCAGCAGTAGGTAAGGTAAACCGTAACCTGGATCTAAATGCAATGGGTTAACTTGATGAATAATGCCCAATCATAGATAAAATGAACAACATACTTATAAATAATTTAAGAGCTCTAGAAAGATAAACCAGTCAATACAAGATACCATCCCACGACCTGGTACAGCCAATACAAGAGTATCTAATAATAATACAACTCTAAGACTTAGAATAGTCAACAACATGTGTCTCGATAATTAAATACTTAATATCAAAATATAGAAGGAAATAGGTGTCTCCAACTCTAAAAGCTCACCCTATCTCTTAAAAAAATCATCAAAGCAGAATTAATGATTACAAGCGTCTGTTAGTACTCGAATCTGCACCAAAAAGGAACAAAAGTGTAGTATGAGTACAAAAATAATGGGTACTCAGTAGGCAACATCGTCCGACTAAGCTAAATCATGATATAAGTAGGATAAAATGCAATATAACATTACTAAGTTAAGTTATAGACAAACCTAAAATAGCTCTAACATTATAGTGTATAGATAAGTAAATCAATCAGAATAATAACGTGATATAAAACATCAACACATACAGTCATAAGTACAAAATTGGGTCGCATACGCCAATTAGTAAGGAAAAGTAAATAACTCATCACAGACCCCTATATGCCTAGAGAGTACAATCAAGATAAGATAATCCAATCATCTAACTTAATAACTAACCTTTATCGTCATTTAACCATCATTTCACATTTTACTACCATATAGCAACCTTATCACTATGATTTACTAGTCACCATTTGTCACACCCCTTGTTGTTCACTTTCCTTTTCATCCCCACACATCACTGGAAAAATAAATATAATACTACTCTCGCTACTGGAGAAAACATCAATAATGGAACAGTTCAATTCGTAATCACTAATAATAGACTTTCTTATAATCAACTAAAACAACAACAAAATCTTAATCCCAGTAAAACTAAAATTAATCAAAAAACAAAACAGTAAATGGACATTTTTTAAGAAAAACATTACAATTTTTATTTTTTCATAAACTTTAATATCTATCCTTTGGAAAAATATATCACCAATAAAAATAAGAAAATAACTCACAACATAACAATGGAAAATCACAGAAAAACTAATTAAGCATACAATTTTCTTTAATTTAATACAGTAAACAAATAACATCACATGTTAAACTATGAAATCCTTAACATAACTAAACTATGAAATCCTTAACATAACTTTAATCATGATTATATTCATAACAAAACTTACAAAAAAGAAAAAAGTAGAAAAGATCTGAATTAGAACATGTGTGATGATTTTAATTTAATATAGATACAACTTCGGACTCATAATTATCTGTCTCTTCAATATCTATATTATTTATTTCTAATTTTTCCTTAAATTGATTTATCTCATTTAGCAATTTCTGTTCTCTATCTTTTTCTTCTTTTTCTTTTTGTCTTTGTTCATATAGTTCTTTTAACATTTGTAATTCTTT
>NC_061119.1:117685232-117689173 GCF_002878395.1 Capsicum annuum
TCAACGAGCCCCATTATATATTAAATGACATTTCTTGTATGATCTTGTCTGTGATTAAGTAGGAAAGGATGGATTTTTTAAAGATCTCTTGATAGGGTCCAAATAATAACCCAAAAAAAAATGATCTTGTAATCTTATTTAAAGATGTTTATACCCTAAAAAAAATTTCAATGACAAAAAACTGACATATTGAAGCTCTCTCTTCTACTATATAGAAAGTAAAAAATGAAATATTTAATAGAAATTATAATTTATAAAATTTGTTATTAGAGTTACACCCTTCCTCATCCAAGAAGTCTCACTTATTCATTAGTAGATTAGAGAAAATGGTCTATGTCAACATGGCCCAACATTATAAAAATTGAAATTACTAATATATCTTTGTTAAACTAATAGTTAGAATAAATATAGAGAGAATATACTCGTCTATTTTTTGTACACACACATATATTTGATTATCTAGGAATATAATATGTATTGTAAAAAGTTATTTTTCAATCTTATAGTTAATTCTAGGAATGTTGATGGATTTTTAAAAATCAAAGAAACAATAATTATTAGGTTTATTTAATTAAAACCATAATTCGATATGTTTTTAGATAAATCGAGAAAATATCCAATCAATCAAATAAAATATATGAGTAAAATACATTTTATAAATATTAAGTTTTAAAAAATAAAATATTAAAGTTTTTGCTTTGAGTTTGAGGTGATAAAAATGACTACAATCCAATTAGTAGTTAATGCTCAAAGTTTTAATTACAAAACCTATTAACTCGCAGGAGTGATATGCTTAATTCAATACGGATAATATGACCTGCATATACAAAAATAACATATTATTATGCATTATTTAGTAACAAATTATGTTTACCCTCATATAAGTAAAATCTTGTTAGGTATTTTTCTTTAATTTATTTTTATTATTATATGTTGACTTGACATAAATCTTAAAAAAGATATTTATTAAAAATTTATTTTACTAAATTAGCTTTCTTAATTATATATTAAAAATTTAAATTAGACAAAATTATAGTAACAAATAAGGAAGAAATTAAATTATATATTTGATATGAAATCGAAATAAAGAATAAAATTTATATGATTATAATAATTATAATTAATTATTACAATAAATTATCATCTTATTAATCAACTTACTTATATATAATATATTTGAAACAATTTTATACAAACTAAACAAAAGTAGTACGTAGTTGGTCCTAAATACAATCTATATATATATATATATAAAAGAGGATTGGAGGCATGCCACTCTAAAGTCAGGATTGTGATTTATCTTTTTTTCTGTTTTTTTGAGCTTCTTATTCCTTTATTTTTTCTTTACATTATGTTTTAAAAATCCAATAAATTCTCTCATTAATTCTAAATTAATTGCATAATAAATTTTCGGTTACAACAATTGAATTGAATTCAAATAATGGGAAGATGTTACACCACCAATCTTCTTTAACATAACCTATGTTTTACACTTTAACACAGACAAGGTTAGATGAAAAAATACAAAAATAGTGAGATAAACAGAAGTGCTCAGGATGATCAATTCCAAAAGTAGGTAGCATATTGTCAAGGCATTGAAAGTTTACTCTTGCACTCACAATAAGAAATAAAAAACTAAAATTTCATAAGGGCATCAAAGAACTGTTAGAAGCACAATTCCTTAACAAAATCTATCAGATTAACAAACAATAATTATTTTGTGAGTAATGAAATCTGGAAATAAGGATTACAAAGTTAGCTAATGCTTGAATGGAAGTGCAAAGGGTTAATACTTTCCTTTCGTGTATGTTCTTCTTTGTTCTTGTCATGAATATGGTTGAGGTTTGTTTAAATCTTGATTGATTTCAATGTTGAACTTATTAGGAAGGTAATTTCATTTTCTAAATTCTAATCTCCAGGGAAGTGCTCGGCGGCTTGTAAAAGCTGCATGCAGGAAGCGACAAAGAAAAAGGAGATGAAGTATTCTGATTTGAAAAAGATTGATCGTGGTGTGAGGAGACATTTTCATGATGACATCTTGGTCATAGTCGTGTTTCTAGATTCAAATCTTGAGAGTAGAGCCAGCTTACTTAGAGGGCCCTCTTTATCTCTGAGAGGAGGTGGTATGAACTTCCCAGCAAAAAGTTTGGCTCCCACTCCTTCATAAATTGGTACTACTTGACATTTTCACTCTGTTGTATACTTTTTTGTATCCTTTTTGAAACTTCTTATTCTTATAAGAAAGATCTTGTAGTAGATTAAAGAGAATTAACAGAAAGTACAACACTAATTTATTCTTTTATTGTGCAATATGATGTTTTTGATGTTCCATGTAACGTTTAACTTGTAACATACATCTTATTTACATGACTGTTGACATCTTTTGCCAGTCTTAAAGAAGTTCTGACATTTATAGTCCAAGTTACATTTTAAAAATTGAATTAAAAAAATTCTTTTTTGAATTCGCTCGACGTTTTTTTCTCTTTTCTTAATTTATAAAATTTTGTCATACTACACTTTTCTGGAGGAGTTGACTAGGAAATTTTTCAAGGATGGTAGATCTGTTGATATTAAAGGTATGTTAGACATTCTCGTGTCGGCACCTTTATTCGTGTGAGGAAGTGCAAAATAGGCCTCATTGCTAAGAACTTATGTATAATGAATACTCTTGGCCTCTTTCCTAGGAAGCGAAGAACCTTACCATCATTTCCTAATTGTTCCGTTGTCTTCTGCATTTGTATGATTGATGTTAACGAAATATGATTTGTTTAGTTACTTTTTCGATCTATTAGCATCTTTTGTTTTTTTCAATATTAACTGAAAACCATTAATTTTTCCATCCAGGCCTCAAAAATGGTATGAGAAGGATATTCCTACCTTGAAGGTGTTGAAGGCTTATTGAATTCTTTGAAAGAAAATGGATACAAAATCCATACTTTCACCAATCATCCAATCTGGTATGAGAACAACTAGGCCTCATTCTCTTCGGCTATATAAATTCTCATCGACCATGATACTTCATATTAACTTATCTCAAACTTTCATTACTTCGAATATTCAACCCTTTCAAACTTTGTTCTTATCTTCAGGTACCAAATGATTGAGGACAAGTTAAAACTCTCAAATTACCTATCTTGGACATTTTGTTCTTGTATATTTTGAATTTTTCTCTTTACCTTCACAGATTTTTTGTCTCTCGACTTTTTTATCAATATTTCATGTTGATGTGGCTAGCTCCTTATGTAGTCCTGCATATGTAGAATTTTTGGACGCTTACACAAGCAATCAGTGGCCTTTAAACATAAATACCATGTTTGAGCGGAAGCTACTGGTCGAACCCATAACTATGATGGTGACTCTGCCCCTGGAATCAAAAGTTCAACAGTAAATATCCTGATGGTTGATACTTTGGATAGATACATAGCTTGATAGGCTTTGTCCAAATAGAAATATAGGAAGGAAGATATGCTGACTAGAAAAAGAAGTCTGAGACAAAACACTCCACTTAAAAATTTTCCCTTATATGCTTGATTTAAATGTTTTTTTCTAAAAATTAGTTTGCTTTGGAGTTTTCGAGGGTATATCAGAAGCAACCTCTACTACCTAGGTACGGGTAAGGTCTGCGTATACCTACTCTCTTTAGATCCCACAGATTACACTTTTGTATGTTGTTGTTGTAGTTTGCTTTGAAATTTGGACTTTTAAAGTTTTATCTACCTTTAAGATGCAATTTCATATTCTTTTTTGTAAGGATTCTTGGAGAGAATCAATGAAGTGGCATGTCTATTTCAGTCAATCGCTTACGCCTGTTTTATCGTTCTGCTGCCCAAGGTACATCCTTTTTTCCTCTAATTCAGATTTTTAGATAAGATTTTGTTTCATGATTTTATTTTTGAGATTTCAGATTCTTTTTCATGCTTGGTTATGCTTTTGTGTGTGTT
>NC_061119.1:117689273-117698894 GCF_002878395.1 Capsicum annuum
TAGTATTGATCAATGGCCTAAGACGGGGCTAGAACCACCACTATCGCCCATATACAAAGCACAACCAGGTAGACCAAAAAAATCAAGAAAGAGAGGAATTGATGAGACAACTCAAAAAGAATCAGATTCTGAAAAGCTCACTTTGTTAAAAGCATCAAGTAAGGGTAGGAAAAAGAAGTGCGGATCATGCGGAACTTTAGGGCATAATAGTAGAAAGTGCCTCGTTCTTATGGCAAGAAACCAATCTAAGGATCAACATCAACATATCCATCAGCAAGGTGAAAAGAAAAGTCCTTCGGCACCTAGTAATGCAACAAAAGTAAGTGGTTATATTGCTTTATTTTCTTCATCAAGAGCAATAATACTAAAATGTTATTTTATTGTAGGTTTCAAACACTAGTACTGGCAATATGGCATCAGTGCAATCTAGTTCTTCATTTGTGACAAAGCAAACTGTAATTACCTTTCTTTTTTTCTACACTTGTTGTCTATATTGGACCTTAACTAACTTATTCTCTTCTGTATCTTTTAGGTCAAACAACTTAATCAGGAAAGGGTACCTCAAGAACAATTGAGAAGTTCTACATTTATTTTAAAAGAAATTGGTGAGCACTCCAGAGAAGATACAACGCCACTTACCATAAAAAAAATGGGAGAACAATATGTCCCATTATCAAGATTACAAGAAGCGCTTTCTCAAAATAGGAAAAGAGTAAGAAGTGATCCAAAGACTAAGAAGAAAGTTGTCCCTTAAGTAAAGAGAAAGAAAATCGAAGACATTATGCACATGAGTTTAGATCTGGTTCTTTCTTGATGACTTTAAAGTTAATCATGCTCTAGGGATATATGAATTATTGTGTTTTCCCTTTTAAAATTCTATGCAACTTAAACAATTCCCTTTTATTCAATCTCACTGCTATGCTATATTAGTTTACTGATTAATTGAGTAATTAATTTAATTCTTTTAACAAGTATCTAAGCAAAAGCTAGAAACATCACTCTATGCCAAATTTATTTTCTTCCGTATTTCAAGAAGACGAAGCACTTCGGTCATAGACAAATCTCAAAATTGCTTCAAGATATCAGAATATGTTTCCGTACCATAGTATGCAGATCTCAAAATTGCTTACAATCAGAAAATTATTGGCAACAAAATGAAGCAAAATTTAAATAAAAGAGAGATTCTCCAAACTTTGCCTACCTCTTAATATCTTAAAATGATGACACCTCTTTAGTTTTCAGTGACCTACAAAAAGTTGTCATATGGAACTGAAAAAGGTAGCGCAAAGACATACATATTCTCCGAGTAATTAGGATTCCAGTAGCAAAAGTCCCATTTAAGGAGACAGTGGTTCAAAAGGATTTGTTTCTATACTCAGAGTTCATAATCGAGACCTCTAGTTAAAGAGTGATGGGATCCTATAGATTTCACCATAATTTTTGTGTTGGAAATAGTAAAATTATTTTTTGATATTATTTTCATTATAATTTGTTATACTTATATAGATGCAATGTGCATTTAATTTCTTTCTTTTGAATGTTATGCCAATAAAATATTTAAATTTGTGAATACAATAATAATATACCCAGTAATCCACAACGTGAAATCTAAGGAAAGTAGAATGTACAAAAATTTTATCTCTACCTTTAGAAGTGAGAAGTATAGAGATGTTATTTCCGAAATACAAGTTTGCTATACAGGATTTAGGTAGTTTCTAATGTTGCTATACAGGATTTGGATAGTCCCAGCAAATCTAATGTTTCTAGCATATCTAATGTTGCTATACAGGATTTGGACAGTCCAATTTCTTCAGTGGCTCCCTAATTAACTGTCACTTTAAAATTTTAATAGACTAGATTTACTTTATTAACCAAATAACTTAACAATAGTTAAGAAAACACTCTCTTTTCTCTCATGACAAGAGTCTATTGTTATTACCGTAGGTTCGAGAATAGTTTAGATCACAAGTCTACTATCCGTAGTCTTAACCTTTCCAATGATTAGTGCTAAAACTGCAAGGACTGAACCAGCAACTCTGGTTGCAAACTTCCATACAATAAGTGCAATTTCAATGAAACTATTCTTTCACTCTTCCCATTTCCTACTATTACGGATGTACTCCTCCCCACTAACTTTCTATCCTAAGAAGTAATATTGTTATGGTAATAATAGGAGGGCTCACCACGCCATTAATAATTTTGTAGTACTAAGCACCACCAACAAAAACAACCTCGACGACAACAGTTAGAACAAGACTGATGAAAATGTTCTTTTTGAAGTAGTTCAACGTGTTTCCATCTAGAAGTAAAACTCCAGTCTACACAACAACAACAACAACAACAACAAACCCACTGTACTCCCACATAGTAAAACTCCAGTCTACACATGAGACAAGATTTTATATTCAAGACTTCTCTCACATTTAAATAATCAAGATAGGTGCAATTGATGTAATGGTGATATATACCTTGAACCAAACAAACTCAGGATCATAGTTGACACAAAATTTGTTGAAGGCTTTAGGGATAATAAATCCAGCAGCACCGAGCATAGCCCATCTGGCGTGGATCAGCTTATATGCCTGATATCTACTCCAGATCGAGCAATTTTAAACTTAGATCTATCTCAACAAACAACAAGAACAAAATTGACGTACTGAGAGTGTAATTAATTAATGTGTCAGTAGTATACTTACTAGATGAAGTCTTCTGGCTTCTTGATGAGACCAAAAGGATCATAACCATATCTGCAGCAAGTACAAAAAAATTCTTTTATGTATACACTTTACACACATCAAAAGATTCGTTATACATATCTACTCGACATATGCACCTTAGAAACATGATATCAGTTTTAGACACTGACAAGCAAAGTTCAATCTCTTTCTTTTTTTCCTTCATTGAAGTGCCATAATTTTTTGTCTTAAGGCTTTCATTTTCTTATATACTACTTTCCCTGCAGTACCAGAAGAGGAAGAGTCTATTTGCCTCAAGATAAATTAGCACAGGCAGGTCTGTTCGATGGAGACATATTTGCTGGAAGAGTGGCCGATAAATGGAGAATCTTCATGAAGAAACAAATTTAGAGGGCAAGAAAGTTCTTTGATGAGGCAGAGAAAGAAGTGACCGAATTGAAGCATCTAGTAGATGGCCTGTAAGCATTCATAAACTCTTAGCTATATGAATATGATTTCCGAGCCCCCCTCCTCCCTTATTATTATATGAATGCTATATTTTATTTTCAATATTGCTTGGTGGACCAATGGCCGAATTGGTCAGGTTACTCTAGACAGACTAGAATTCTAACCTTATATCAGGACCTAAAAACCAATGGATAGCCTTCTATTGAGCTTGCAGTTCCGAATAAGGCCTCATAGAGACTAAAATAATTTTTCCCCCAAAAAAGGCATATATTTCTTCTTCAGATGAATAACAAGCAAAGATAAGAGAGTTTATTCTTCTTTGTATAAAAGAACAAGAACTTTTAGAACATCTCCTCAAAGCTCCTAGAAAGAACTATGACAGGCTGCGGTTACTCATAATGGAAGGTGTGCAACTAAACTTAAGCTACCATGAAAGACCGACAAACGCATTCTTTACCACCAAATTCATCACCTACTAAACTTGAGCTACCATGCAAGAATAAGTTTCAGATATGCAAATCAAATAAACTATCAATTTGAGGGTTTAATCAAAAAATCAAACAAAAATAACAGATTTCAAAAATCAAAATAAATTTACAAGGTCTATTAGAAAAAAGATTGAAGTGGAATAAAAGTACCTTAAACCCTAGATTGAACTGAAAAAATGAAAAAAGAAAATTCGATTTGACATAATTGGAGCAAAAATCATTCGGGTTAAGCTCCACCATGAATTTTCTCTTTACATTTCATTAAATTTGATTTGAGTTATGCATTTGACTAGATTAGATGGAAATCATAAACAGAGAATTGAGCTGGAGAGAGAAAAAACTCTTTGTTCAAAGTAAAGATTAGATGGAAATGAAGTGTTCTCCTATGTTGTGATGGAGAGAAACAAACATTTCTTTTACACGTGAGTTTTGATGTTATGCATCCAAAGAAAGGATAAAATAAAATTTATTATTAATAATAGTAATCTTTTGTAATACCATTAATGCCCTTGATTGTATTGACAGATCGGTTAAATTGTTAATAACTATTACTTCAACAATTAAAATCATTCACTTTAATTAATTAAAGGTTAAATAAAAAAATCAAATATTATAGGAATCAAAATTCTAATAAAACCCTAACACAGGGACTAAAATAATTTTTTTCCCAGTACAAGTACTACTTCATATGACATTTGATTTTCTTTCGGATAAGCAATGTTTCTAATATTTGATAGCTTCTATAATTAACTTGAACAAATCTGCTATTCTATTTTTTCCTACCATCATTTTAGGTACTTTATTTTCTTTTCGTACCGAGTCAATATCTTTTATTTTTAACTCTTCATGTAACCCCATTAATATGGGGATTATAACAATAACTAATTGATACTAAAAAAAACTAAGGATATTAGATATCAAATAGTCCAACAATAAATAACTACGACTCATTTATATAAATAACAAATATTTGAAACATAACATAATGAAATAATAAAAAAACAAATCATTTTTATTTGCATAGCAAAAGTATTGATAACAGTATTAAACTCTACCATGTTGAATAATACATGAGACAATTTGAATAATTTCGTTCATTTTGATTCATGATGAAATTATAGTAAACAAAATAGATAGATATTGGGACGAACCTGTGTGATGAGATAATTAAAAAAGAAGCACAAACAACGTTACCGAAAACTCAGACAGAATCCGAACTCAAATCTCTCAACCCAAAGAAATTTTTTCTTTCTAGATTTCTGATTTCTTCTTTTTGCTTCAATCTCTTTCTTTTTCTTTTTGTCTAATCTCCCCTTACTCCTTTTTGTTTTCTTGTTTTTCTTTTTTTCTTCTCGTTTTCTTTCTTCTTTGTTGCCTTCTCTAATTGTCTTACTTTTTCTTCCTCTCTCTTTCTGTGTCAGTTTTTGATAATGTCATAGGTAGTGTAGTATGTATGTATGAAGAGTCCTTAAATAAGGGGAAGACGTGGGGGAACAGTTAAGGGAGAAGTCAGACAAGGGGAAGAGGTTGGGTAATTTTAAGATTTTAAAATTTGAAAATCTTATTTAATTTTTATTTTATTATATATTTTTTAAAAATTACTATTATAGAAAATAATAATAATAATAATAATAATAAACAAAATAAATAAATAATAAAAATAATAATAATAATAATAACTAATTAATTTTATATTTAAGATAATACAATAAAACTTTATAAATAATCTAAAATAAATATAATTAAGATAATAATAAAACTACTAGCCTATTTATTAAAATTAAAAGGAAAATATATATTTTTTGAATTTTAATATTATTTTAAAACAAAAATAATAATACAAATAAAAATAAAAACATCCCAAAAAGTAACTTTACAGATTGTCTTTTATTTGTTTTAAACTAAACTTATTGAAAAATGAAATAAAAATTAAAATAAATATTGGACAAAAATAAAAATATTTAATGCCAATAAATAGGTTAAAACTCAGGGGGGGGGAAAATCACGTGTCTACATTTTTCCCTCTTTGTGTGAAATCTCAAAGAGTTTTCATACAAAGAAGTAGACAAAGAGATAACTTTTTATCCTCCGATTATTCAAAAAATAATGAAAAGGAAAAAAAATGCGACCGAGTCCTGGTTTTGGACAGCCTACATATCTCGGATTTTAAGGGAATCAGGTCATATGTAGTTCAACGAAGTAAAATGGTGAGACAATAAGTTAGAGTTCGAGTCAGGTTCCGTCGATTTTTCGGGTCGCGGCTTCTGCTTTTACATCTAAATGAATAAAAAAAATAAAAAAAATAAAACGAAGATACAAGTGAAAGATCCTATCTATGCTGCTATTTTTTGGAATCTTGACTTGAATCTTCATGACTTCTCAAATGGTGAGATAGTCATTATTCTGAGTTGAACTTGATACACGAAATGTTTCTCCTTGTTGGCTTTAGGCATTAGAAGGGAACTTGACAATTGGTTTATTCTTTAGATTTTCTTCTGGCTTGGACTTGAAATTCTTCACTCTATTCTTCAAACGGGCTCCTGATTTGATATTTCTTCACCCTGTTCTTCAGGTGGGCTCCTGACTTGTTACTTCTTCACTCTTTTCTTTAGGCAGGCTCCTGAACTTTTTTTTTCTTCACCCTGTTCTTCAGGTGGGCTCCTGACTTGGTACTTTTTCACCCTATTCTTCAGGCGGGCTCCTGACTTGTTACTTCTTCACCTTTTTCTTCAGGCAGGCTCCTGGACTTTCTCTTTCTTCAACCTTTTCTTCGGGCGGGCACCTGGACTCAAAGTAAACTGTAAAACAGAAAAATAACATCCCATTCTTTAGGAGGGTCTTGAGTATAAATTAAATTCTCATTCTTCAGGAGGGTCCTGACTAGAAAATAAAATTAAATGAACACGAACAAAATTTTTGCCTCAGTTTATACTTAGAAAATGACTCGACTAAAAGGTACGTCTTATAGGAATCAAGGGGGATGACTCGACTAAATGGTACGTCTTATAGGAATCAAGGGGATTGACTCGACTAAAAGTTACGTCTTATAGGAATCAAAGGGGATGACTCGAATAAATGGTACGTCTTATAGGAATCAAGGGGATTGACTCGACTAAAAAGTACGTCTTATAAGAATCAAGGGGGATGACTCGACTAAAAGGTACGTCTTATAGGAATCAAGTGGATTGACTCAACTAAAAGGTACGTCTTATAGGAATCAAAGGGGATGACTCGACTAAAGGTACGTCTTATAGGAATCAAGGGGATGACTCGACTAAAAGGTACGTATTATAGGAATCAAGGGAATGACTCGACTAAAGGTACGTCTTATAGGTATCAAGGAAAATTACTCGACTAAAAGGTACGTCTTATAGGAATCAAGGGAGAGACTCAACTAAAAGGTATGTCTTATAGGAACCAAGGGGATGACTCGACTAAAAGGTACGTCTTATAGGAATCAAGGGAATGACTCGACTAAAAGGTACGTCTTATAGGAATCAAGGGAATGACTCGACTAAAAGGTACGTCTTATAGGAATCACGAGGATGGCTCAACTAAAAGGTACGTCTTATAGGAATCAAGGGGATGACTTGACTAAAAAGTACGTCTTATAGGAATCATGGGGATGACTCGACTGAAAGGTACGTCTTATAGGAATGAAGGGGATGACTCGACTAAAAGGTACATCTTATAGGAATCAAGGGGATGACTCGACTAAAAGGTACGTTTTATAGGAATCAGGGGAATGACTCGACTAAAAAGTACATCTTATAGGAATCAAGGGGGATGACTCGACTAAAAGGTACGTCTTATAGGAATCACAGGGATGACTCGAATAAAAGATACGTCTTATAGAAATCAAGGGAATGACTCGACTAAAGGTATGTCTTATAGGAATCAAGGGGATGACTAGACTAAAAGGTACGTCTTATAGGAATAAGGGGGATTAACTCGACTCAAAAGTAAGTCTTATAGGAATCAAGGGAATGAATCGACTAAAAGGTACGTCTTATAGGATTCAAAGGGAATAACTCGACTAAAAGGTATGTTTAATAGGAATCAAGGGGGATGACTCGATTAAAAGGTACGTCTCATAGGAATCAAGGAGATGACTCGACTAAAACGTACGTCTTATAGGAATCAAGGGTGATGACTCAACTGTAAGGCACGTCTTATAGGAATCAAGGGAATTGACTTGACTAGAAGGTACGTATTATAGGAATTATTATTATTATTATTATTATTAGTATAAATTTTTTCATTCTTTAAAATCACCGAATCCATGAAGGACTGCCTACGTATCTCACACTAAGATAAGAATCAGATGTGCGTAGTTCGTTGAAATATATGTCATACAAACACTCAGCCTCAAGACCCCTAAAGGTTCAGGGCTGTTAAGATTTATATATATTTTTTATTTTGTAAAAACTTAGCCTCATGATCCCTAAAGATTCAAGGCTATTAAGATATATAAAGATATAAAAATTGGACTTGAAGCATAGAAAAATAATTATGAAAGTAATCATATTTTCAAAACATTCCCCAATAAATCTATGAATAATTTTTCAAAAGATAGGGTCATACCCTGAAAAAGGGCTTCCTACGTATCTCAATTAAGAGTGAGAATCAGACCCTCGTAGTTCATGAAGACCGTAAAACTATGTTACTAAAAATTTTCCTTTCTGATAAAAATAAAATTTTTCTTTTTAAAAAATAATTCACTAAATGTGAGGATAACTTAATCTTTTGCATTTTAAAGTTGCTTAAAGCCGGACAACAAACAAACAGTCTTCCAAACAAATTTCAAAGAGCACGTAGGATGCACATGTTGGTCTTTATAAAGTAGGTCACCTGTCCTAGATAGACCCGGCCCCTGTGCCAAGTCCCGCTAAATCAAATGCATATGATGCAAATAAAGCGACATCTAATAGGGAATATAATCAGATTCTAAGTTTTCAGTTCTTCTAAGTTTAAGCCTAATAGAGATAGGTTTCTAGACTGGCTTACCTGAGCGGACACTTGAGCCGGGGAGGGACAACTTGATCGGTAGTAGGGCAACACCGCCTTTGTTTTTGATCCGAACCCCACCTAATATGTGTGACTATAATCCTTCACCAGGTGCCTTGACACTCCGGCTATCTCAAAGCGAAAGTAGGATGCATAGCACCTATATTCATTTACATTACAGACAAATTTCTAAAATAAAATAGAATAAAGTAAACTAGACACAATGAAATATATATAGTACTATATCTTGGCATCTATTTTGTTCTTATAATTTAATTTGGTTTCTCTGCATGTCAAGGCTCTATATCCCAATGTACATCACAACTAGTATTTCTATGTAAAAATAATAAAGCGTCTGCTCTTCATGATACAAAATAAAAATTTAAAAAAAGAAAAGAAATTAAGAGGAGAAAAGAAATATTATTTTCCTTATTTATAAATGTTTCTGCTTTTTAACATAAGGTAGGGATATTATTGGTAAGTGCAAAATCAACTGTAATTTCAAGAATAAGTCACATAAGCGTAGCCACATAAGTTGGGCAGATGGTATAGTACAAGTATTACTCCATATGACATTTGATTTTCTCTCGGATAAGGCACGTTTCTAATATTTAACAGCTTCTATAATTAACTTGAACAAATCTGCTCTTCTATTTTTTCCTACCATCATTTTAGGTACTTTATTTTCTTTTCGTACCGAGTCAACATATTTTATTTTTAACCCTCCATGTCACCCCATTAATATGGGGATTATGACAATAACTAATCGATATTAAAAAAAAAAACTAAGGATATTAGATACCAAATAGTCCAACAATAAATAACTATGACTCATTTATATAAATAAAAAATATTCGAAACATGACATAATGAAATAATAAAAAAAATTATTTTTATCTGCATAGCAAAAGTATTGATAACAATATTAAACTCTATCATGTTGAATAATACATGAGACAATTTGAATAATTTCGTTCATTTTG